>NW_010973389.1:1787110-2198209 GCF_000737465.1 Haliaeetus leucocephalus | reverse complement strand
GCTCACACAGAAACCTTTGGCAAAGCTGGCCCTCTATTCCATGTTTCTTGCCTTCCTCCTCCTGTCGCTAACCAACTGTTGTAGCACCCAGTGCTCCTGCTGGGCTGTAAGACATTTACCATGTGGGCCACAATCCTGGCCCTATGGTTTTGCTGATTGTAAAATATTTTCCTGTATGCTGTGGTTTTCCCATGGTCTACATTCTCTGGCTTTCTTTGCATGAAAATCAGAGCAAGGTGGAGATTGCTGCTGACTCACAAACCATCCTGGCACAAGCATGAAATGTGGCCATGGTAAGCCCTCGAACAACAGCCTCACACTGCAAACAAACCGTTAGACAACCAGTCTAGCAGCCCTGGAAATTCTGACAGATGGCTCTTTGAATCAGACTGGCTTCCCAGTTCTATTCCCATCTAATCAAATGCAAAGCTGATAAAATTTCTAGTGGGTGAAGGAACCTACAGTCATACAGCCTAAAGAGTATCTGTAACTTGAAGTGCTTGTGAGTTCCGACAGCCCTCTTAGGTATCCACCAACACAGACTGTGTAGCTATCTGTGGCTATCATCAATGAATGGAAAAAATTGGATCTGCAACACTCCCTCAAGGACCAGTTCATTTGCTTTCTCACTTTTTGCCTCAACATTATGTATGAGCACTTAACATGGATTTGAAGGGTACAATTCCCTGAATGCACCAAACAAAGAAGCAGCCTCTAATTTTGAATTTCCCTGGAGCTGGGGAGAAAAAGGGTTTGTCAGAGCTAATAACATTGGGAGAATCCCAAAATGGGCTGTGAAGAGAAATTGTCTAATCCTAGTCATTTCCCTTGACAGCCAGCTCCACTTTTACTGGGAGATTCTGCCTGGAAATATTTTATTCAATAACATGTTTTGTCTATATGGACCTATTTCAATACGGTTCCACTCTTGGAGACCCATCTGAAGAATTGCAGCTCCACATGTCAACCATTAGATAGTCAAATATGGAAATGTTTATTTTAGCTTTGATGTATTCCCTGTTTTTACTTTAATTTGAGGAAATCCCCAAATCAATCAGTTAGAAAGCACTTACCCACAGTGGAGGCTGGAGGTTTTTAACAGAAAGGGCTTTAGTAACAAGCAATAAATCATCACAGTAATAAAGAATGGAATACCAACATCAGGGAACAAGAAAGTATGCAGCGAAATTCTTCCCAAAGCAGATCACTTCTCATCATTGTGCAAGATGCATTAGCATCTTTAATATAATGTTAGGAAACAGAGTTTATTTCTTTTAGGAAGCAGACCCAATTCATCAGAGAAAGCATATGTCTTCCCATATGATTTAGCATCTGGGTCTCTGTGGTGTAACACACCGTTGGAGGTAACAATTAATGTCTTAGTTCCACCCCGCTAAGAGCTATTACTTATTACATTGTATTCCCATGGTGCCTTCTCTTTCCTGAAAGGTATATACATCCACTGCTGTTCAAGAAGTGCCTACGCAGAATCCTTAGGTTTTAGATGGAAACTCTCTTTGGGCCAGGGAAAATAGCTCCTTAATTGAGTAGCTGGGAGTGCCTAGCTGTTTCAGTAATTAAGTCTCAGGCCACATGGTCGGCTGGACCTTTCCGCAACTGTGTTTATGCTGTAAAACAACTCATGTGAGGCAAAGTCTTCTAAATTTGAGCATTTTGCCTTCAGGCTAATGCCATAATTATGTGAAAACCACACTGTATCCCTAAGGATGGATCTTTTTATTCACAGAGCAAACAATTTTATTTATTTATTTATTTCACTTGAACAAAAAAAACCCCATTGGTCTTTATTTATTGTATATTCAGTAATATGCTGAAGGCACATTGTTTGGATGAAGTAGGAGTAAGGATACTTCCCTGTGAAATGTAAAGTAATACTTATATTATAAAAACGGAAAGAGTTTTCTTATGATATTTACTGAATTTCAGATGTGCTGGATGTGGTGATAATCTATTCCATAGTTTCTTAAATATAGGCATTAGCTTTGTGCCCATTAAAAGTACATTAACTGTAGATGCGGTGGTTCAACTAAACAGTCAAATTGAGCTCCAACCTGAAGGTTAGACTTGGAGTTTAAACGGAGGGTGAGAATCACAGAGAGTTGAAGTAATTCCTTAATGTCATGAAAGACACTTTCATTTGCTTTGCCTTAATTCCCCTTTCTTTAAGACCATTCCTTTAGCTCACTGCAGACTGCAGAGGATGAATGTATTGATGGTGGCAAGGTCATGAAGCAGTCAAATAATTGGAAACAAATAATTATTGTGAAGTGGTAAATATTTGATAGAGATAAAGACAGGCCAGGTAAATAATTGCTTTTAAAGTAATTTCATCTTTTTAAACAGTCACATGGAATATTAAAAGCTGTTTTAGGAAATAATGTATTGTCATACATTAAAACAAGAGAAATGGTAGATTATGAAATTAATAAGCACTATTTAAGTTCCTTAAGGAAGACAAGACTTTAGTTGTTCTTACCTCGACCTCTCTCAAGCATAGTAGAAACAAGACCAAGGACAAATGTCAGAATGTTCTTCCAGGGAAAAACACTTTTCTCTCTGCTTTATCTATAGTTTTATTTATAAGACTTTTAACTGCATAATTTATTTCTGTTAACTGTTCCTGTTTGTTGGGTACTTCATTTAGCATTAAACAGTAATATTTTGTATTCATGGATGTCATATTGTGAAATATTATTTGAAAATACCTGAGAACATATCTTGATTTCTCACATTAAAAGATACTTGATGTGAAAACATCTTCACTGTCTTTAAAAAAAAAAAAATCAAAGAAACACAGGAATTTACTGCAAGATTACCTGCTCTTGTTAGTCCATTTATAGGAATCATGTAGCCTTTCTCCAATGAAAGCAAACTGCTATATGCTCATTTCACTCCTATGTCCAAGGCAATACATTTTCCCATCTGTTATAAAAACTAACAGTTTCTGCAGTGAATAGCCAGTTTCTGTTTGCATTAGTGTTTGTTGTAAAAAGTCTTGATGTAAACAGTAAGTCTTTTACTATATCTGCCATTGCTTGGATGGTTTCTGGGTTTATGTAATGACTGATATTTTCCAGAGGTATCTGCAAGGCAAGGCATCTCAGGACAGATAGGAAGTTTTAAGCTTGGAAGGAAAAACACAAACCTGAAGTTGCATTCAGTTAACCTACTCTGCCTGTTGGGATTCAAGGTATGTTGCATATTAACGTCATCAGGAGATACCTTTTAACAGAGGATATGAATTGAAGACAAAAATAGGGGAACCCTAAAGAAGATTGCTTCGTGGTGTAGCTAAATTATAATTTTTTTGTCCCCCCCCCCCCTTTTGATGTGTGCTGTTTTATCTGTAAGGGCTCTACGATGTACAGCAACAAGAAGTCATGTTGTTTCTTTCCTACTGAAAACCACTCTGGTTTATCCTTTCATCGAGATTTCCTTTATGAACTCTTTCTGATCTCTTTGTCAAAGAGAGAGACTTCAAACAATGATGGTGTGAGAGAGACATTATGTGTTTCAAGAGCATGATCTGATCCATAAACTTATTTCCCTACCAAGCATGCTGGCTTTGCCACTCATCAAACACTACGATGCTGAGCACTTGACTTGTTTAGATATTGGTAATTGTTTCTGCCTTTATGTGCCAAGACTGGATGCCTAAAGTGTGATAACTGGAAATACAAAGACAATGAGCAGCTGTGCATATTTTCTTTTCCCAATTTTTTGCTCCATCTCCGCTGCTGGGTCTGCAGAAACAAAGTATTGCAAACAGGTCACTGCAGAAGGCAGTTGTAATATTTCAGGAGCTATAGATGGTAAAAAACCTGAACACTTTCATTTTCTGATTTGGGGTCTCTGCAAAATATGGGACAAAAAACCCTCCTTTTCTTACATATCTTCTCTCCTTCTCCCCACTCCCCACCTGCCACTCCCCCAGAGAAAGTAAAAGGGCATAAAACTGTTAGCTATCAAGTGACCTGAGAAGCTGGGGTGGGAGGGAAATTTCTAAATGAGGAAGGTGAAATCATTGAGTTTCTCCATAAAATCAAACAAAGCAGCTGAACACATACAATTAAGTCACTGAAGCTCATATGGGTGAAAATACTAAGGTCCTCTGTAGAGTACAGCTTGGTCCTACATAAAAGAACTAAAAATGGGTTCTTCTGCTCTATTTTGGAATTGCACAGTTCAGCCATCTCCCTGTGAGCTAAGGGTTTAGGTTGTCCTTATAGTTAACGGCAATAGACTCTACAGTCATTAGATGTGATTCACCCCAACAAACCTGAGTGTCTTCTTTTAAGATGAGATGAATTTCACGCACTGTTCATGTGGAAACCCTCTCCATGTGGGTCAGGGAGCCCAGGCCGACATACACAGTTGGGGTGGGACAAACCTCCACTACAGACACCTAGGTTTGAACACAGCATTGAGGATTTACCTGCTTTGATGGGTGTAGATTTTATCTGCCTGGCGCCTAACGAATTGCCTCTTGTCTCTCACTGTGGTTTTGCATTTATCCGCATCGCTATTGGCACTCTTTCAAAATAACACTAAAGCTAGGAAATGCAGACATGAGAAGGTTTATTGGGTTGCACGTAGGGTTTGACAGAAAGAAACTTGAACTTGATCCTCAATGCAGATGGGCTGACGATTATGTCAAATTCACCTGTCCTCCCATGCTCACTTTTCATCCATCCTTCCTTGTTGTCTTTGCACAGGGCAGTCCTTAGGGCTGAAGTTGCTTTTTAGAAAGTGCATCTGCAACCCTGTAGCACAACGGGGCTCTGATCTCAGTGGAGAGTGCCAGCTGCTATCATCGTAATAGCAAAAAGCTGTAGAGGGAAACAAGGGCAGCTCTTATGTGTCTGCTACCAGGAATATAAAAATAGAGGGAAGCGAACAGAGAGACACGTGGTAGAAAAAAACAGACAGGATAACTAGCATTTATCTAATACACTTTAGTAGTACAAAAGTTGGGTTTCTAACCTAAATGAGTTCTTCAGTAGGCAATGGAAACAGACTGGAATGTGAATCTTTTCACTGTAATACAGATAACTAAAACAAGGTACGGTTCGCGTGTACTCCAGTAATAACTTCTCTAAAATTCAGCCTGTAATCTTAGCCCCCTCCAATGCATCTTGGTCCCTTTTCCAATTGGAAGGGCTAAAACCTGTGTGGTTTTAGAATGTTCCACAGGACAGTTGTGAACCTCAAAAGTTTGAGTTGAAATTAAGAATGCTTTCGAAACCAGGTATTTTCTAACATAATATGCTGGCATGTTAGCCAACTTGACTATTTTGTTAGATACAAACCAGTTTATAATCCATGTTTTCTTCTTTAATATATATATGGTATTTCCCCACTATGCACTTAAAAAAAAGCTTTTAAAAATTTCATTATGAAAAAACTCAAAAGTTGCCACTGATTTTCCCCCTCTCTATCTTTATACTGCCTGTAAATCAGATGCAATAATAACTTCTGAGAAGCTGGAAAAAGCATATTTATCTCCTTGGGAAAGTTATGAGGATGACAGCTCAGTGCTTGAGCAGCGTCAGAGCTGTTACATTTCCATTCATTAACTTTCCCTTTTTCTATATAAAACCACATAATTGGGACTTCCCTTAGTGGAAACATTTAGTGCATCTTTAATGGGCAACTCAGGATCACAGCACTTTAAGCCTGAATCTAAGAGTTATTGAGAGCTTCCTGAGAGCTGCCAAATGCTGCATGTTCCCATAGACTCAGCATCTTGCAGGATTAGATTCTCATAATATTTTTAGTGTTAATAATGTCAAATCCTCTGTGGTACTTTTGTAATCTATTTACAAAAATGTCACATGGAGAGCTTCTCCAAAATTATCTGACTATTTGTTTTTTCAAGTACATTTTCTCCAAGCCTAAAGTTTTTATAATAATGTCATTTTTTTCCCATTCTTCCCAGTGAAGTTACTGGTTAAAATGAATGAGAAAAATAAGTGCTAATTCCAATTGATTCTGGTGAAGTTGAGAGTAAAAACTGTAATCTGAAGCAGACAAAGAGAGGTTTCATCATGGTAGTCTTGATCCACCAGTACCCACTTAGTAATTTGGTAAGGAGGTCTGGATTTTTCAGATTTTCAGTTTCATAGCTATGAGATAATTTGTTAATTCGATTAAGATTCACCTGACCATGCAGCCTTCAGAAGAGAAGAATGGGTCAGAGTTAGAGCACAACTCAATGGAACTCTGAGATTTTTGTGTCATTCTGCCATGGGATTCATGCACAGCTCAGTGTCTCAAAGTTTAGCACCCATAAAACGAAGAACATGTAAGGAATAAAATGAAGAACATATAAGGAATAGGTATCACAGAAGAAGCAACTTGCCGTGACCACAAGAGAACCAGAACCTGCCCAGAAAAAAGCATCAAGCACAATTTGTTTTAGGGAGGAAGCCACTCTCTGATTTCCCATGGTTCCCTTCCTGATAAACTTTACCTCCCTCAAAGGCTGCAGTGAATCCCAAGACAGAGCCTCTTCCTTCCATGATCCTGCTACTTCCCCAGAGCAAGCTGGGAATTTTTCACATAATAAAATGTGATATCGTGATGCTTGAGAAATGTTGCTCTGTGTGCTTGACACTGCAGCCCTAAAAATAATATTTAAATTTGTTCCTTCTAAAATAAAACACATAGAACTGAAATCCCTCAACATGCCTGTTACTAAAAACTGCTATTCCAGTGTAATTTTTCCTTAACTTGAGAAAATTGTTTCTTTTCAATTATATTCTCAACCACTGCATAAGCACTGAGCCAAGCAAGACTGAAAATATGTCTGGTTTCTGTTTCTAAAAGCAAACAATCAAATTCAAAACTCAGTCACTTTAATCTGACATTTTATTTTATTTGTGTTTCCTATAGTTCCTGGTATTCAGACCCATCCCATATCCCCAGATACTGCTTGCTGTGATAAACCACCACGTACAACAGGTCAACACAAGGGTATTAAACAAAGGACTGTAACTATAGACAGCTCCGGTCCTTCTACCTAACTGAGGAAGACCTCTTAATTAGGGCATGTGCTACGTCTTTAACCATTTAAATCCCATAGAAAGGAGTGGAGACAAAGGAAGCCCCTTGCAGTGCTTGTGGGAAGTACAAATACATTATTTTCCTTCTGTATTTAGTTCTTTTATTCTCTTAGCTTCTTGGCTTCAAGTATCTCTACTCGTCTTCTCTGTTACTACCTGCAGCTCTAGAGGCAGGTAGGAGAGGGCAGCAAAAACTCCTGGAGAGAACACAGCTTGACATGAAAGAAGAAGCTTTTCTTTTAACTCCCTCTCTCTACCTGTAGGGAACAGTGACCAAAAGTGGTTGTCTTTATGAAAGTCTGGACGTTTTCTTTAAAGTTTCCTGACGCACTATTCAGCATGTCCCAGAGGCTGACACACTGAACTTGGTGTTTGCTATTGTTCATGGGGTGCTTGAACATTACAGTGGAAAGGGGATTAGAAACATCTGGACACATATTCCCCAGGATCTTCAAAGGCTCAGGGATCTGCTCTTGCAAAGAAAGACAAGTGAGGGAATAGTAAATCCAGAAGCAAAGATTCATGTCAGAATTGTATGTCAGAAGGGACCTTACTGTGCTCCGCTCGTGTGACATTTAGTGTAACAGTCCATATTAATTCAACTCCAGTTATTCTGATCCTTAGCTGACCACCCCACCTAATTCACAGCGGAGGGGAACACCGTCCTCTAGTTACAGGACAGTGCAGACCTAGGAACATCAGCCTGAGAATAAATGTAAGCTGGAAATTCAGAAAAAGTTTCTGAGCTCTGGAGCAGTAAAATTCTAGGATAGCCTCTGATCAGAGGCATGGCAGAAAAACATCTGACTGCCTTGAGACAAAAAGTGAAGAGTTGTCAACAGGGTCATATGAGGTAGCTGTCTGCAATAATTGGGTCTGGATTTGATGACACTGGCAATTTCTCCAGCCTTATGCTTCTAATTAATGCTGAGTCCCATGAAGGGCACATGATGAAGAAGACTGGAAATGTTTTATATGAGAAATTAATCATTATTTGATCGGGCTGAATTCCACATTTTGACGTGGCTGGAGAGGAACATTTCTAAGTACTGATGACATTTGAAATGATTCAGGAAAAAAACCCACAAAGGTGGTTATTAATAACTGTTTCTTAAGTCTAGATACACCAAGAAGCAATGCTAGTTTTGAAATTATGTGTGCTTCAAAGACCAGATGTCTTCTGTTGTATTAGTGCAGTAAATTTAAGTTTGTTTTTAAAGATCAATCTATCTTTAGACACATAATGGAGAAACCTCAAATGGGAGCTTAATCATCCTATGCTGCCTTTCTAGGTTTTTGGAAAGAGGAAGGCAGAACAAAAGGATGAGTCTGTTCACTCTAATATTGGGGTTATCCTCCAGAGATACCTCTCTCTCTCCACCAAAACTCAGAAGAAAATACTAACTGAAACATAGTCATCCCAAACTCCCTAAAAGAACTGTCTAAAACATTACTTTTTTTTTTCTTTTCTAATTAAATAAGAGTTGTGTCAATTAATAATTTTAATATTGGGATTATTCTATTTTATGTCTTAATTTTCAAATTAGTCAAATTCTGTGCTCTAATAAGCATTACACTGGCCTTACAGGTTCAGACTTCTGGGGACTCAGAAAGGTGCAACTCTTGGGATTAGTTTTTAACGTTGTGCCAAGAGATTAAAAACAGTAGTGCATCGCTGTTGGCCTTTGCAGAGACACTGCTTAGAGCATGGAAGGTTCAAATTAGAAATAATTTCTAATTTCTTGGTTTGGAGTCTGTGATAAGGGTATTTTGTTACTTGAAATCAGAAAACAACTGCCAAACTCACTTTGGTTAGCCAGTGCCTTTTATCATTGTCCAAGAGAAAAGGGACCAAGAAAAGACAATTAAATGACATGATGTTTTCAGGAATAATGTAGGAGAACCCATGCTTCTTGCTTCTCTAAGAGGACCCACAGTGCTGGCTGACAACTCTTTATGGGGCTAAAAAATAAAATACATTGAAACTTTGGTGCAGTAAGTCACAGATTTATTCATACTCCCTCTTACCTTTCCCATGTCACATATCAGTCTCAATACAGTACAGTGGCTCTTACAGATTGTCACCTTGTTACCACACTCATTTGCACTTTTACTGCACTCTGACTTTGATTAAATTCCTGCTGGGTAAAATATTTTGTGCAGTTCTTTGCCTCATACAGCTAAATACTACTCCTGAAAATTTTCTGTCTTATTTTGCCTTTTATGGTTCAAGGCAAGGTGAAAGATGAGTTTATTTCCTCATGTTTATTAGTAATATTAATAATAATTTGCTGAGTTTTGATTTGAGATTTTTAAAAGCAATTTGCAGTTATTCATTACACTTCTTACAAACCTTGCAAGTAAGATTAGCTTTCTTTTGGAGATGGCGAGATGGAAAGGTAGAGAAGTTAAGTGTTTGACCAAAGGTCTTTCTGACAAAAAGAGGTTAGCATATCTAATTCCAAAATTGCTACTCTGGACACAGAGATGTTTGTCTGGTGATTTGTTTACATGGTGGTATGAACAACTTGGATCACCAGGAGCTGGGCTGAACTTTTAGTCAGAAGATATTAGAAATTTCTTGCCTTGTTTTCTACAAGAAAGATAAAATATGGAGAATGTGGGATGTCAGGTTTTTGACCCCATCCACAGTTTTTTTAAAGCTGAGCTATATGAATCTGGTAAAAGATTTTCTGGGAAGCTTTGCATTTGGATTTTTATTTCCATTTGATGTTACTCTTTGCTTCTTAAGCTGACTATTTTTGGCATCAAAAGCATGCACTATACTCCATTCTCCAGAGCAAGTTTAGGGCTGCCTGACATTCCTATTTTTGTGACTTATATCGGCAAAGTAAAGACAATAGTTTGGAAAAAATTGAAACACTTACCAATATATACCATAAGAGAAAAATAATGACCACAACATGGTGGCTCTTCTAGTCACTTTATTTAAACAGTGTGTCATTCTACATTGTCAACTAACAAATGTTCACAAAAGAAGGTGACATAAAACATATAAAAATGTTTAAGGCATATATGAATAAGGTCATTTTAATAACCACTTATATGCTTTAAATGAAACAAAACTCGTTACAAAAGTACATTATTTAGTACAAGGATCAGGACACTAAATTTTCCTTCTGTAGATGTCTGAGCTATGGTTACCTACTGTATCCTAAACTATGCAGTTATTTTCCACTTTAGGGTTGATTTAGGTTTTTTTCTGCATCTCAGAGATTTTCTTTGGGCTGTGGAGAGAATTCTGCCAACTGTCAGATAGCTGAGCTAATCACGAGGCTACTATATTAAAGGCAGGCAGCCCAAAGATTACAGCTCCAGATCTACTGCCCAGATATGAGTTTTCACCTGTGACCTTAGCTTGTGGATTCTCCTGGCTCTTTGTTGGTGTACTGCAATATTTCTTAATAGCCCAACACTGAAGAATATAATATCCATTTGACATTTCAAAAAGAATTTAAGCAAGGTAAACTGCAAATACCTGTGTTTGACCAGGAGACAAAATTCAGTGATGCTATATTTGCAAGGACTGCAGGAAATCTTTCTTTGCCTGGGGGAAAAAAAAAATAAAAAAAAAAATCCTAATGTCTCATTTATGTCTCCTGACCAGAACAATCTTAGTGGTGCAATTCTACGTTGCTCTCAGTCAGACACCTGACTTGATTAACTTCCAAATATGTAAAACTACCACTTACCTCTGGATCAGCCTAAGAAGTTTCTCATCCAAACACAGTCCCACTGCAAGCCCTCCTAGGTCTGCCAAGGTCACAAATGCATGAAAAACAACCCTCCTGAATCCTAAGAAACACTTTAGCCTGTTCTGATTCACCTAGTCAACTTTACTGCATTAAAACTCCCTCTGCTCTCCGTTGCTTGCTGCGGTGAGTAAAGGGGTTAAGAAGCTAAGTAAAATGAATATGTAGTTGTTTCACAGGGTTATAATGGAAACTTCAAAGTAATGTGATCAGATATGTTCCAATATACCCTAAAACCACTACTGCCATAACCAGGATGAGTGAACACATTGAAATTTGAGGCTAAATTGTGTGACTAATTCTGAGTTTATTGAAATGAACAAGGACAAATGAGGTGTTACTTTCTCTCCCAGATACACAATCAATTTTAGAAGGGCTGCAGCACCTTTATTGTCAGTTTTTAAGTTGTAAATTACATCAGAGATTAGACTTTTCACTTTGGCTATGGCTACCATTAGGCACCCTGACTCCTTGTGTAGATAGTAAAAAAAAAAGAAAGCATTTGCATTTTAACACAGTCTGCTACTGTATAAAAACCAGAAACAGTCGGAGATTTTGGCACCAGGACACTCTTTGGCACATTTCTAGGTATGTTTCCTATCTTTTTTATCATTAATCACATTCATAGTTTAGTTTTTATTTAATTGTTTCTAACCTCACATAACTAGCTCAGCCACACAACCTGGCTAAAATGTTGGGAAACTCTTTTGACAAGAATATTGTTTAGCCTGAAGGGCAAGCCATCCTCTTAGGATGTTAGAGAGATGGTTTTAAACACCTGAAGCCAAGGAGGTCCTAAAATTCATGCCTCCCACTTCCTAAGTATGCAACACAACAGTGCTGGGTTATTACAGTAAAGGTATGCATTGCTATTTATTTCGAGAGAGAGCCAGTCTTGCACCAGTAGGTTCTGATTTAACAAGGAGATCAAGGTGGGCTCAATCCTAAGCGAATTTAAGTCATCAGTAGGTCCCTTTACTCTCACTGGCAAAGTACAAGCTTAAAAAGACTGAGCCTACAGATGAAGGTGTTCTATTTATTGGAATTATGGGGAGCTTGCTTTAAAATAATTCCCCTTCCTCCAACTTGATTTGGGGGATTTTCATCTAAAATACATGCAAAATGATGTTTAAATAAAATGCTAGAAATTCTCAGATATTCCTGACTTCTGTATTTAAAGGCTGGTGACCTAAATGATCTTTTAGTTTACTGGCTCCCTTTTCTGCATGCAAATCCAACAACTATCAAAATTAAGCCCACTTAGTTTCACTAAGATTCCTGGTGTTGCTGTACCTCCACTAATAACAGCAAAAGTCAGTAATACTGAGAGGGACAAATTTGCATCACCAGCCTCGGAAGGAGTCTTTTTAAAATCTGCCTTATGCAGTGAGTATAGCAGTAAAAAGAAGTATTATTAACGTGAAAATTAAAGGTGAGTCTTTCAAATGACTCACTTGTAAATATCTGCTGTAGGCTTAGTGGAAATGCACCCTAGGCTCATTTAATGCTATTCTAGAGCTCTGTTGGCTCTAATAGGAGCTCAGAGCCATAAGCCACATGTGGACATCTCCGCAGAGGCAGGTACCTTTATCTGTCTCAATCAAAAGCAGAATCTCTGTATCACATATCCCCCATTGCAATGAGGCTCCACAGTGTTTCTTATCAACTGGGTGTTAGCAAAAATAAATATCCTGGTTGGTTACTTAAAGATTTCAGCTTTGATGCTCTTTGCCTGATATCTCAACAAGTCATTCTCTGAATTACATCAGGTTACATATCTCACTGAAAATTGAAATTCCTTAAAGACTAATTTATTTAAAATATATAGGACCAGGACTGTGCAAGAATCAGATTCAGGAACTGTTCAGAGCAGCTTTTCATGTTCTAGTTCATTAAGATAAGTTTTGTCCAGGAAAGCCTAAAGTAACAGACCCTGAAGTAGCAAGTATCTTTTGGCACAAACACTTTTTGGTACCTCCACGTCCAAAAAAACCAGAAGTCATGCACTTTTGAAGGCCCCAGTAAAAAAAACCTAGCAGCAGATGCTAACCATGAGAACCCTCATTAGACATTGGTTTGGAGGAAACATTGAAAGGAACAGCTTTTTCTCCCTTTTCTGAAGCTGAAATGTTTTGAATATGTTTGTTCTAGAGCAGTATGTCATAATTTTCATTTGATAATCATTCTCAGAAAAGAAATAATTTTGAAGTTCTGTTTAGAACTTAAAAGAAAACCCCACGGTCTTGTTGGTCTAATAAATTTTATGGAAAATTAATAATTACAAAAACTAATATCATTCTTTGAGTTGGGTCCATTTTTTTTTCCTTCTGAACTTTTCTTCACAGAATAAAGGGATGGAATTGTTTTTAAGACATCATCTGCTTTATCTGGAGTAAGTTTATTTAATTATCCTGATAAAATGGAGTTCTTTTCAAAAGCAAAGATTTGAAAATACTAACACTTATTTGATTCATTTTAGAATCAAAATTTTGATTAAACTTTTACTGAACATAGTGGTATTGTTACATTCCTGTTACTATATTGCTATGAATTACTGAATTTAGAAAAAGCAGCATAAATTTTGGATAACAAAACTGCAATTTTGAATTGAGGAATAAAAAGGTGTTGGCCATGAGTTTTTTGTTAACTTTTTAATTTATTTTTGTTGTATCAGCCTTAAATGAATATTCTGGCACATTCATAAGTAGGCCTGCTCTCATCAACTTTAACTAAAAGTGATATTGAATAATATTCTCAGGAAAGGACTTTTTGCATTGTCATCTATATTTATCAACCCTGTTACATCCCAGCAACTTGGAAGTATTCATGGACTCAGTTTAACACTCCCCTACTGAGGTACTATCTTCATTTTATAGGTGAGTAATTGCGATTCAGAGATAAATTGACGTGCTTAAAGTCACGAGGGAAGTCTCCAGCTAAGAACTTTTCCCAGACTTTTGTGTTTTCATGCAATAGAACAGTGACCTAGATTGTGATGGTAACTTTTTTTAAATCGATGGTAAAAAGTTATACATTCTCCATATAATCCTTATAATCTGTAAATATGAGTTTTTATGTTGTAAACTTGCTTCGGAGTTTTACAGCATCCAAAGTGTTCAACATATGTACAATATGAAGAAGAGGAGTGATTAATAATGAACACAACTAACACCTCATGCATGTGTAGTTTACAAAGAAAGAAATATTTATAAAGCAGGAAATGAGGCTAGATTTAGTTTATCAAATATTTAAGTCTTCAGTATGTCACCCATGGCGCTGAATGGGATGTTCTCAAAAGAGCTGGAAGAGCTGGCTGATACGATTACAAGGTCCCTCAGAGTTATCTATAAACAGTCATTGAGATGTGTCCCTCGTCTTTGGACAAAGATTAATATTATGCCCATCTTGATGACAGTGATGGTGGAGAACCCAGGGAACTGAAGACATCAGCAGAAATTCAGGAAGTGGAAGAATCACAGAGAAAATCCTCCTGCAATCCATTTCCAAACATGCAAATGAGAGGGTAATCGGGAACACTGAATATGGATATACCAAGGGTTATTTTAGCCTAGTGAAGAGGAAGCTAGGATGGGATTTGGTTGCAGTCTTTGTCTTCTTAAGTGAGTGTCATGGTTTAATCCCAGCCAGCAGCTAAGCACGACGCAGCTGCTCACTCACTTCCCCCCCACCCAGTGGGATGGGGGAGAGAATCGGGGGGGGGGGGGAAGTAAAACTTGTGGGTTGAGATAAAGACAGTTTAATAGGACAGAAAGGAAGAAAATAATAATGATAATGATAATAATAATAACATTAATAATAAAATTACAATAATAATAATAAAAGAATCGGAATATACAAAACAAGTGATGCACAATGCAATTTCTCACCACCCACCAACGAATGCTCTGCTAGTTCCCGAGCAGCAATCCCCCTCCCAGAGCAACTCCCCCCAGTTTATATACTAGACATGATGTCACATGGTATGGAATATCCCTTTGGCCAGTTTGGGCCAGCTATCCCGGCTGTGTCCCCTCCCAACTTCTTGTGCCCCTCCAGCCTTCTTGCTGGCTGGGCATGAGAAGCTGAAAAATCCTTGACTTAGTCTAAATACTACTTAGCAAGAACTGAAAACATCAGTGAGTTACCAACATTCTTATACTGAACCCAAAACAGAACACTATACCAGCTACTAGGAAGAAAATTAACTCTATCCCAGCCAAAACCAGGACAGTGAGTTATAAAGACAGTGGTGCCAAATACTTCTCAGCAGAGTCTGCTGCTAAAACAAGAGGTAATGGCCACAAATTCAGGCTCAACAGATTCTGGTTGTACATTAGGAAAAAAAGAGAAAACCCTTCACTAGGAGGATAGTGCAGTACTGGAACAGATCATCCAGAGAGGTAGTGGTATCTCACCCATGGAGGATTTTAGGATTTTGGTGAGGCAAAACAATAGTTAATCTGTTCCACTGCTGCACACATTACTGTGATGTGCAGGAGGTTGGACTGGAGACCTCTAGAGGTCCATTCCAAGCAATATTTCTATCATCATAGGATTCATTTGGCTTGGGCTTTGTGCAAGTAAATCAGACAACATCCAGACACAAATGAATGGGAGAGAAAATAGACACAAAGGTTCTAAGAACATGCTTAGAGGACATCATAATTCTTGATGTTGATAGAAATATTTTTTGATCAGAGATAGCTGCCTTTACAGAATTATTAATTTACAGGAGTGGTTCCCAGATCTCCCAACCTGTTTGATAGAAGAAGATCAGTTGATCTTTTCTATTTTATTCCAATACAGTGCCTGATGATCTGAAGACCCTTTTAGACATACTCAGTTTAAATGGCTGCAGAAAACAACTTAGAAGTTTTCCTCTAAATGCTGGTAAATCTGCCAAAATATCTTAGAATATTACCAGTAAAGGGTGCTACAGCAAAGATGTGAATGACTAAAATAACTACAGCAAGTAGAGTTTTCATCTCTTCACTTTACTGTGCTATTGCTAGTAGTATTACTGGATCATTAGGGAAATGCACTTAGGGACATTTTCCGGACTTTGTTTTCTTCCTGAATGGGCATCATGACAGATTAAACAAAAATAAAATCTGAAGGCAATAAGGAAGCTGCTTTGGACAGGCTTTCCTGGATCGCTCCCTCAAGATACGGGACAACTCTGGCAATCACATGTAATATCCAAGTCTGCTAAGAGAGGCTGAAATTGCATCCTAGGATAGCAAAAATATTGGGAATAGCCTCTGGGAGCCTTTGAAAGTAGCAGATATGAAGCTACTGTCTTTTACTCTCAGAGAAGACAGAGAACAGGGAGCCAGAATAAGCTTGATATATGATAGTCAAAATGACAGGCTGGGGCAATGACATTCATTCACAGGGATGAGGCAAGATTTTATTCCTCAAGGCCACCAACAGAGCACTTGCAAGGAAAAAGTAAAGGGAATAAATTAAATTGGGGTGAATAGGTCTGATCTTTTTTGCTATCCCCTGCTACGGAGTAGGAGAAGCTGCAAAACCAGAGAAGGTAAGTACCCAAAAATGACCTGGCAGAAGTGCAAGGATTGGGAAAAAAATGTGTGCTGAGATCAAAAATGTCATGTTACAGACCCAGACACCTTCATATGGGTAACACATAGACTGAGCATTGTGAAAGAAGCCTACGCTGTTGCTGCTTGCTCTGTATCTGGTTTTAGATAGAGAAATTCAATTTCCACACTTGTCAATCCAGTGTTGTTCACCAGCTTCTAACCACATACAAATAAATGCAGTGTAATCATTTTTTGAAAGATGTTACATGTAAACCTGTCAGAAGGAGCTTTGATATCTCTGATTTTTAAGCACAGTTTGCATTTTTTAATGGAATAAATAAATACAACAGAACTGACTGCAAAAACTGTAATTAAGAGAAAAGCTTCAATAAGACTTGATAAAAAGAATGAATATACAAGACACCTGGAAATGTCTGTCATGTCTGTAGTAGCTAGGTTCTTCCAGAAATACAACAGAAGATAACAGTTTAATTCTCAATTGCTAGCACATACATTACACTTCTGAGATGAGATGTCCTTCTTAGTTGGTATGTCTGACTGCACAATATATCCTCAAAGAGGACAGGAGTTTCTTTCAATTATCCCAAACCTGTCCTGTGTGTATGAAAGAAGAGGGAAAAAAATGTACAGTAAAATCTATCCCCATTAACTTGCAGCAAAAAAGGTATCAGATTTTAGAGAGTAAGGCACTGGCATACTTTACTCAGGGAGTATCTTGACTTGACAATACTGAACACGGTTGTTGCAGCAACAGTTGTCAGAAAAGACTCACGAAAAGCTCGTCTCACTTTGGGGCTGCTGGCTGAACTTCATGCCTTTTGAGCCCTGGTTTCTACAATTCTGTGGTTTTCTTCAGTGAGCTAAGTTTTGAAACAAAAAGAAGAGTTGTCACGCTATGACTGCTTTTTTTTTTTTTTGTTACAATTACAATCAAAGGCCAATCATAATTAAGCAAATTCATTCAAATGGGAATTACTGTTAATGAGAACTGAATACTTTCCACTCTTTATAAATCCATACCCATGCCTAAAATCCCACTTTGATATATAGCTTCAGTTAACAATTGCAGAAACATCAAACTTTATACTGGTGAGTTGCTCTGAATTCTTTCCATTTGGCCCAAACGCCAGACTTCGTGATAGATGTACTCCCAACCTCTGACAGAGACAGTTTGATTTAGGAACATCTACTTCCTTCCCAACTGAGATCTACACAGATAACCTGATAGGAGTAATATTATCGATTTATATATAACGTGCGCTAAAAGGTACTGATGGCATTCACATGGATGTGATACAGTCAGGTGTGGCTCAAGGTGACATCGAGTGCAATCCTGCAAGTCCCTACGTTATTCTAGACCTTAAGGACTGGAGGTTGTTTCAATCTAAATCATCTATGTTTGTTCATTTTCTCCATGCATAATTGTGAGAGACTGAAAGAATTAATGTCTCAAACACTGTGGTGGGGCAAGTTCTGCTTAAGGATGAATTCTGCATAACAAGGAACCCTGCCCAGCAAGGAACCACAGATGAAAAGCAGCACAGGACATCAGCAACAGGAGGAGAGGCCATGCCAGAAGGTGCACAGCTCCCTGTTCTGATAAACTGTTCTGATAACGGAGCAGGGCAGCTCACCCTCTATGACTAAAGATCAAACGAGAGAAAGGAGAAATCCCTTATACAGTTTGCAAATTGCAGTTAGGTTTTCCAGGTTTCATGGTCTTTCTGAAAGTTGATCCTGGACTTATATATGTGCTTGAAAGTTGTGTAGCGCTGGCCTGGTGTCCCTGACGGTGTTTGTACCTTGAAAGTAATAAGAGGTATTTATTTCAAGCAGTTTGTGGCAGGGTAATGAGAGGCTAGGGAGCACAAAATTCAATTATGTGAAGTGTGTTATGTATGTGTGTTTTCATGATTTGTATTGATTCACGTGCATGACAGATTGGTTATAAATTGGGTAATATATTGGCTTGTAAATGAAATATATTGGATTGCAGGAGCTTATTAGGTGGTGTATTGAATTCTCAGGGCCACTATGACATTTTATTTGTGGGTGTAAAAAATCTCTGTTATTGTGTGTGTGTGTGTCTGGTATAATTGCTTTACAGGGGTGATACCTGGGTCATTTATGGAAATATATTGGCACCACAGTATGTCAGGTCACTGAGTGCCCTTGCCATTATTGAAGTGAAAGGATGAGTCTGTCCCTCAGAGAGCAAAGACTCTCCTCCCAAGCCCATGGTCACATCTACCACAGGCTTGTCAACCTCACAAGGAAGACGTCTGCTGGTGCGTAGGTTGACATATCAAGTTCCCTTCAGGTCTAAATCTGGATCACATTCTTTTGGAATAGTGTCAAAGACGCCACCCCAAAACCAAGCAAACAACCCCCCCAAAATTCCTTGTCTAGTCACTGCGTGCAGTACTGCTCATGCATGAACACCCCTCTGAAGAGAAAACGGAAAGGAAAAAATTCTAGTAAGGAATGAGTAGGAAGTGGGGAAATTGGTGCAATTGTAGAAAAAACGTTACTTTCCTGTTTCGAAAATCACTCTTGTAGTCTGCAGATAGATTAAGACAACAATTTGTCTCTTTGCACTGATGTTTTTGGCTGGCAAAAATGTGGAGGCAAATGCTAAAAAGTTTGTTTCTTCTAGAGTGGGAAGTGGAAAAAAGATTTATTTCACCTTATTTATACTACTTCTTATAGTTGCAAAAGTATTTCAATAATCTTTATAGAGCTCAATTATACCATAGCCAATTGATATGAGTGATTTCAGTACTTTTTAATATGCTGTTTAAAATCTCCAGTGTAAAATATTCTTAATGTATGGCATAAAATACATGGCAATCTCTTTTAATGTAACTAAGTCCTGGCTTTATTTTGTAGCTAAAATGCAGAAAGTATAAAGATTGAGTTTGTATTAGTCTATAGAGATGTTTACCTCACTTCAGCTGAAGTTCCGTTAGTATTTCCATTTCTAATTCGGCAACGAGGTCTCGCGCTCATCTTGTTTACTTATATTTCAGGGAATAATTATTTCTTCTGTTCTCGGGTTTTGGCTGTTCTAGGCTGTGTGAAATTCTGTGCTTTGTGCTGTAGTGGTGGTTAGGTATGTTTATCAAAGTACCTCCTCTTAGCTTTAGCTTCTGAGGATCAGGTGGTCAGTTAACTGATAACACAGCTACAGTAATGTGCAAGTGGTAATTTTGAATCTACTTTCCTTATGGGACGTACGGGAGCTGGAGATTTACCGCCTCTAAAATATTCTGTGGGACTCAAATCTTGGCATCAGTATTTACCTACCTGGTATCTCCTTTGGCATCTCATCTTTTAGACAAGCTTCTGTGGAAGCAACATTTGTGTAAGGAGATGTTTCTTGTTCCAACCAGATGTATTTGTGAGTTTCCAGATATGTGGTGATGAACACTTTACAATACTTGTTTTCATATAACGGTTGGGAAACAGTCATAGTGTAAGGTGATGGAGTATAATTTTTCCTCTGTGGAGGAAATACTGAATCTAGGTCTCAAGAGATGAAGCTTCTAAAAATGAAGAGCAAGCCTCCAAAAAATTACAAGGTAGTTACGAGGTAGGGTGTAAAGATGTCTAGGTAAAATAATATGTCCATACTGAACTGAATAGTGCTTTGTAGAGGTGTTAGTTTCCAAAATGAGTCCAGAACTGCAAGGCTGCTTGAACACTTGGAGTCCCACTACCCAAGTCCTCCGTGTACCACAGTGAGGTGCTGTGTGCTCTTTGTATGATTTCCTCTGCTGTGTAGATCTCCACCAGACACTGTGCATACCAAGCCTCTAAAGATGAAAGAAGCTTTGACTTCTGTCACAATTCATTCCTCCTCTCTTCAGTACTGTCACTCTCTTGAACTTTCATCCACATGAACCTGCAGTACACGACCCTTGAGGAAGACAACCTGTCGACACAGGATTTTTGGGGCTGCACCACAAGCTGATGCCAGACCCTGAGGTTGCGTGCGTCTTTCCTGAGTCGTCTCTACAAAGGGAAGAAATAGTCATAACTGAATAGCAATCCGTAGCAGTGGTGTGTAACTTGACTAGCAGGCTTAAGGATGCTTAGCAGTCTAATGCTTTCTGAAATAAGATTTCTTCAGACTAACAATATTTTCACAGACAAGCAGGAGGAAGACGGACAGCCTGATGTTTTGCAGCAAATTAAAAGCCAAGTAGTCTTTTGGGTGGGAATATTCACCTACACAAATATGGTGAAATGAAATGTTCTTACTACTATTATTTTGTCCGAGACTACTAGCTAAGGTACTACACATTTTCTATGAGTAATAAGATATTCCCAAAGATTTTCCTGCCAGGCTGCCAGGACCAAGTATGAAGATAATAGGAAAAGCCACAAGGCAGGATGATGAAGATAGCATTGACAAGATAAATATTCTTTCTTCAATGAGTGTGAAACATCTACACAACATCCATGTTGAATTTTTGACTTTTTTTTTATTTTTTGAACAGGGAACAAATGTCACTGTATCTTCCCTTTACATGTTCCTTGCCTCTCTGATCTGCCTGCTTTGCATCTGGTTAACATGCACTATAACGTGATATTTTTTAGCTGACAATTCCTCTCTTTTCACTCATGTTTTTCAGGCTTCATTAAAGCACTGTTTGACATTTTTCCACTCTAAAAGTACCTGTCCCATCATAAAGTCCTGGCTGCACTGAGCCACACTGTGAGCTATAGGATGTTGAATCCTTTTGTGGGTGGAGATGGATAATTTAATTGCACTGCTAAATATATACTTTAAAATTTCCTATTTTATTAAATTCTTCTCCCAGAAGCTAAATAACAACTGCATTTCCAAAAAAGCTAAAAGAATTAAAAATTGATCATTTTTCTAATGTAATCCCAAAGGCAAACTTGCCAATTTCTGGGGCTTTTTTTTACTCTTTATTTTTATGATAAGTAATTTCTGATTTCCTGCTTACCTGCAATATTCAGCTCCCTGCATTCTCTGCAAAAACGTGTTCTTTAAAATTGGAAACTAGACTTCTTACCCTAAATACAAATGAATCCGTTAGATGTAAGATATTAGGAAATTTTGACATGTTGTGGTCATTGAGCATTAGTGTGAAAGGGTTGCTGTATCCTTGTAATATATTTCTAAATGTTTCAGGCTAGGAACTGAGAAATATTGTACGTTAAAAGCAGCATCATAGCTTATGACACATACTACAAAATATAAGTCAGTATCAGTGTATTTTCCTCAAGTGATTTCCTAAAAGTGTTTGTGAAGGGGGTGGATAATTCTGAGCATAAAAAGCTGTTTTATCTCTCCATCACCATTTGCCAGAGGTGAATTGCGTGTTTGAGAGTTACTTTGGTACTGGGTGGAGAGGCAGCTTTTTTTTCTAACCCTGCAGCAGCGACTTTCACTGAACTTCTCTCCAACATCTCTTATACCTGGTAGGAACAAAAAAGATTGTTATTATGGAGGTGGCCGCTCTGCTGGACTGATGTCCTGTGAAAGCACAGCTGAAGAATCATGTGTTGCAAATAGCTCTAATCTGAACCTGCATCTTTCTGGACCTGTTTTCTGGGCATCTGCTTTCATTGGACTATGTTTTCTATACCTGAGTGATGGAAGACAACTGCAGTGAGTGAAGTAATCTCAACACCTTTGTCCAGTTTCCTAGTCCTATCCTTTTTTTCCCACTTCTTAATCCTGGCAGATATAGTGCCCTGCAGCTCAAACATTTAATGAGAATTAAAAAATAATAGTGATATTCTTCCTGAAGTAACAGTGTCAAGGACAGCTGGGATTCCTGTTGTCTAATTTTGCTGAGAAGTAGATATCTATCTCTCTAGGCTGCCCTTATGGATGATGGGGAGAAATGGACTTCCCTATGAAGTGATGCATCCCCTAATTTAGACTCTTTTTTTAGGTCTGCAGATGGTGTCCTCCAGAGGTGCATTTTTCTCTCACCATTAACAAGACAGGAAGACAAAATAATTAACACAAAATAGCCACCTGAGTTTTATACTGGTAAAGTTAGGTAAAAATCTCATGACCAACCACGCACTCATTCACTAACGTCCTGAAAGTCTAACCATGAAATAAATAAGGCTAAGAGGAAATTGGCAGGTTTTCTGTCATTTTCTGACACATCAAGGGTTAACCTGTTTAAAAAAAAACAAAAAAAACCCAAACCAAAAACCCCAAAAATACAACATAAAGGCAGTTGGATTTTTTTAAATAGTTTAACTACATTTTAGGTCGAAGTTTTGTTCTGGTGACCTTTTCTTTCTAAATTTTCTGGTGAACCACGAAACAAACATTAATAATGACAATGAAAATGGCTGCACAGGGATGTATATTCTTTCCTTTCTGTCTTATACTTGCCTTTCTGTCTTATTCTTTCCATTCTGTCTTTTTCTGCAGAATTCTTCTTCTGTAAAACTACAGGCAAACTTTTTTCTCACTTCCCTGTGATTTTAGGTCTCTTATGTTTGGGGTCATTCCTGAGACAAAGAATGGATCCCATTTTTCAAAGGAACTAGTTTGACTCTGGGCAACCCAAAGCAAATCAGAGATCATCTTTGAAAAGATCTGAAGTTATCACTTAGTGCAGTTGACATCCTGAGAAGTGTACTGTCATTGTAACTTTTCCTGGGGGCTCAGAGTCGACCTGCGGAACCTCATACGCTCTAACTCAGTGGAGAGGTATTCATGAATACTGGCCACCTAGATGGCTTGTGAAGAACAGCAAGACTGAAAGGAATGCTTTTTCAGACAGGAATCGCAAATACGAGCAAATCTACGGTGAGGTGTAACTACCACAGAAAAAGCACCATTGCTGCACATAGTAGCTCATATTGCAGCGTTTTGCATGGCTTTACTACCATCTGGAACTTTCAAAGAAATGGAAAGAAACACTGCTTTGTAAGAGGAATTAAAACTTAACAATTTTCACTCAGCTGGTTCACACCGAGTCAGCTTTATGCATTTTGCCTCCCTTTCCACAGTATATTAGTGCTCTTCTGATTCTTTCACTGCTCACAGTGAGATGCAATGTTGGAAGTTACTATCGGCTTGCATTGCATGTTGTTTCGTGTAAAGCATACTCTTAGCAATTACTTTAGACTCTAACTGAGCTGAACTAAATAATGATGTGTTAACTAGGTTTATTTGCTGTGACTCAAGGATTTACGAAAGGTAACCTATTTAGGGGTTAAGGTGCCTGTGCTAATTGTTTTCCTGACCAATACATCTTTCAGTCACCTTTTCCATTATCCATGTAGATTAACTCCATTGTCTTTGAAAGTAATTGACACTACTCTTCATTACTCTATCATCTCATAATGTCAGCGTAAATACAAGAGGTAATTAAATCAGCAAAGGGGATAAATTCTGCATGCAGTGCAAACAAAAATGAAAAATCCAGGGAGATTTAGTCAATAGTACTATGAGCTTAACCATATCATAAGATAAAATAATAGGGATATTATCCAGCTTTGACTGTAATTTATTTTCCCTGAGTTTTCGAGTGTGGTTGTCCATAAGTACCAAACTATGGTAACTGATAAACCAAAGCAGTTGTTTATACCTAAAACTTGGCTTATTGTAGGTAATGGTTCATAAATGTTAATATTGTGACAGCAACCAATCCACTGGACCACATTACCAGATAAAGAAGCCAAACTATTTCTGTTCAAATCAATTCTACTTTTTCTGCATCATTAGCTATAAAACTGTTGTTAAAAAAAAAAAAGCAAGATATTCTTTGTTAGGCGCTGTCTAAAATGGGTTTGTAGACAGTAATTAAGGCTTAAACTACTTTGTCCATTATCTGCTTATCATCTTGCTTGGAAAACACACAGAAAGAATATATTGCTTAGTCAATCTGCCTCCTTTTTCAGGTATAATTTCTCTTAGACTCTGAGCTATGAGTGTAGAAATTTTGTGTTAGTCTTTGTATGGTGTTTGGTACAAAAGGACTCAAAGTGCATACCAGACTCTTTGGCCTGTATTACAATACACATAACTGATCGTTAAGAACATTGATTAAAAATAACAGCTAAAAATACAGTAGATGGGAATATTCCCAGGTTTTACTTGCTATAATCTGTTAATCATGTGCAAAGCCCTGTTATCCTAGCCAGTTACTAAAAGTTTTGTCACCTTTTTGGGGAGATAGAGTTGCTCAGAACTTCTGAGAGATAGAATGCTACCTTTAGATGGTTGAAACTGAAATTCAAGTTCACAAAAAGATCCTCCGGTTTTACATTTTTGGCCTAAGTGTCTTTTCTAACATCAGAAAATAAGTCAGGAAGTCAGCTAAATATTTAGGACAGTAAATGAAGAAACATAGTTCCTAGTCAATAGCACAGATTCCTGAGGGAATTAGTCTAATAAGGTCCTTACAAATATTTTACAGAATTAAAACATTAACAGTATAATGGCTCTAGACAAATATTTTGAGTTCCAAATCTCATCTACAAGAGGCTGTAGAGTAAGTTCATGTGTCACTGATGAAGGAGTTCCTGGGTTTTATTTGGTAGAAAAGTAAAACATTAAGCAATAACAAACTATTAGACCATAAACTAATTATTAGAACTGAACAATGTTACCACAGATTATTTTATTTAATCTTACTGATTCTCTTTTTGAAAGCAAAGAAATCCCACACAGATAAATGTTTTTATAAAAAGCAGAAAACACTTGTCTGTTAGATTCTTTTTTAAAGATAGTCTGTGAGTGGGCAAAACTATAGTTCAAGCAACTGAGACTAGTCAGAGCTGCATATTGTCCTTTTACTCCTACAGAGACAGCAGAGTGCCAGGTCTTTAGACCTAATCAGCTTTCATGAATTGTCCCAATCCAATAATATTTTGTTGATCCAGCTGACCTAGGTTGCTGCGAAGGAAGAGTTGTACTGCTACTGAATGCTCCTTTGTTTCTGCAGTGATTCATTTTCTCAGCTTTGTCACATATGCCCTGAGACAGAAATTAACCTTTAAGAATGTTCATTTTTTTGCTCTTCTGTCTTTGATGACACAACAAAATTGTCATTATGGGAAAAGTGGTTCACCTAACCCAGGAAAAATAAAAGTACCTTTTTAAAATTGTAGTTAGTTTGGCCTTAAGGAGGACTTTTCCCATGTTTCATTCTCATTATATGTAATTTCAAACAATTAAAATAATTACAAGATGTTCTGCATGATACTTTGCTTTTTCTTTAGTTTAGAGACATGTCTGAAAATGAACATACTGATTTTGCTATTTTCTTCAAAATACCTAAATATTTTTTTTTTAAATACAAAAAATCCTGTTCTGCAAAGAACATGTAGTACAATGTCTTCTGAATCTATCATAGCACAAAACATTGCGAAGCAGCAGTTTTGTGTTCATTTCTTTGGCTGATGCCAGTTTAAGCACCTTCCAAATCTGATCACGTGTTCCTGTATGAGTTTTATCATCAGTTTGTGCAGCCAGGTCGCATAGCATATCATAAACTAATCCAGAATAAAACAACTCACCAAAACTATATTTATTCTTCAGCTTAAATATTGCCTTAATCTGGTTCACCAAATGGCTGCCCATAGAGCCGTTCCAGCACAATGCTTGCAGTTGTTGGAAAAACCAGCTGAAAACTTGTGGGAGAGGGAAGAGGGACTGAAAGGGAATTGCTTAAGTTAGCTTCAGCAGCAGTACCACTGAATGTGCAAGCATGGAAATAGTTCAATTTTGCTCTGAATATGAACTTCTTTATATGGAAAATATATGCAAATCGACCAGATGTACTGAGAGGGGAAAACATAGAAGCCCTGATTTAGCGAAGTACTTAAGCACACTCTTAAAGTTAATCATGTGCTTAAGTCTATTCACTGAAGCACTTGACACATGTGTATGCTTTTGCTGAGTTAATGTAATAAAGCAGAGACCATAATGATAGTCCTAGGATAAACAGACAGGCTGAGTTGTTAAAAGCAAAGTGTATGTGAGCTCCTGTTTCCTATATCCCGTCCTAAAATAGGTCTCTAACGCAGAGATGAATCTCATGCTGCAGGCACTTCTCCCTTTCCATTGTGTAGCGAGGGAACTCGAAGATTAGTTTAGACTAGACAGCAAATATTCACATGGCCCAGATTCGGTGGCGTGAGTTGTGCATCACAGGCTGAAAGCTGTCTTGCTTTCAAGCAGTAACCTACTCTCCTGGCCAGGGGGTCTGGAATTTTTCTGGGAGAAGCATGCAAAAAGAGGGATGCCTGATAACAAACTATGATCTAACACCCCTAAGCAGATGCTTAACCCTATGGAGTGTTCCTCCTGGCACTGGGTCCTTATTAAAAAGTAATAAACAACTGCTTTCTGCTTACTACCTGCTAACCAAAAACACATACAGAAGGTTATTTCCAGACTACAGCTATTGTTCCTGGGATGAACCTAGACCTCTGAACTCAAGGAAGCAGTGGCAATTCAGAGAGGCAGGAGCATTACCGAAATTAAACTTTCTTATCAGAAGAACATGAACCCTATTTCTCATTAATGACCATATAGCTAGACAGGGTCCACAGGCATTAACTACTGATGTTGGGAGTGAGCTGTAGGTGAAGACCTTTGCTTATAAGTGTCTACATGTGCATGAGGTGTCAAAGCTCCTGTGATACTCAGAAAAGAACTGGTCCATGTACTCACAGGAGTCTAGAAAGCAAAACAGCTCATCCTAAAACAGATGGTGTCTGGCTGTTCCAGCTAAATTCTTTCCACTCTTTGTTTATGGTAGTGAGTATATCTTTCCTGATGGTCATGGAGAACCTGCTCACATATAGGTACTTACACATCAGCATCTAAATCTTGAACTGAATTCTACCGTGAGTGAGCTAAATTGTTCGAGACACTCCTGTGAAATGGCACACAGAAAGTTCATTTGGTAAGTACCCTGTTTTACCCTCTTTCTCTAGGAAGCTGGTACTGTTGAATTCAGGACATTGAGCAAGGTGGATCCTTGTTCTGACCAGCTCTGGCTTTTCTTACATCCTCACGCTATGTTGTTCTGATATGCAGACATTGTTTACTTAGTCAATGACCCATGGTGGGGCTTGAATCTTTTGTATTTCATGCTTCCATCAGAATTTCAATTTTTTTTCTAACTATCCACAGCAACCCACTATTTCCTTCCCTCATTCATTGCTTTATGCAGGAGTTTACTCGCTTGGTAGTTTCAATTTTTACCTGTTTTTCACAGCTCTGAACAACTGAAGTCTATTGTAGACTTGAAAACTCATGCAAAGACATTCACAGAGATTCTGGGATGTGAGCCAACTATCATTTCTAGCTTAGATGCCACTTAATGTTCTTTCAATTTATTAATCTTTTTTTTTTTCCTTTTTTTTTTTCTTCTTTTCAACTACAGCACTGTCTTTTCCAGGACTTAATATCCCACCTGCTGTGTAATGAAGGTATTGTACTCACTCATACCTCATTGCACAATACAATTCATACACCCATTAAATCCTCACATTCATTTTACTAGAGTGAGTAAAGTCACATGTGCTTATCATCAATTACTGTCAGAACAAAAAGAATATATCTACTTGAGTTCAAAGAAAAAACAATAGGAGGGTTCAATGTTTTTGTCAGAAGACCACTGGATAAAAATGGGCAAAGTGAACATAAAAGCATGTTAATATTTCTTATTTGGAGAGGAGGCGAGCGGGGAGGGGCAACTTTTGCAGAACAGTTCATGGACTAAAATGGAACAAGTAACCTTTACTACTCCCATTTAACATGTTACATTCCTCAGAAGCATATTATAGTATCATATGTACAAGCTACATATTAATGATTGTAGGCATTCAGTTGGCAAATTAATATGTAAGTTAATTTCAAATGGAGGTGAAGAACACAAAAATAGATTTTATGTTTATAAATAATACCTAAATCACCATGAGGTGTTGCCTGGCAAAAGCTGTGTTATAACTGGTTTAAATTTGCACTATGCAGCGAATGTGTGGGGGTTTGATTTGCTACTTGTGCTCAAGTTACACAATACCCCAAAATATTTTATGTAATTACAATTGCATTCAGTTTTAACTGGACTTGATAAACTGCAGGGCAACATAAAATCAGATTCCTTCTATTCACTCCCTTACTCATCAGTCTATTTATACTCCTTTTTTCACAAGAATAGAAGGGACCTTCAGGTTACAAAATACAAAAAAAGTTTACTCTTGCAACTTCCATCCCCCTATAAATTTTACACTGTTGTGACTTTATTGACTGAAAGGCAGTTAGTACTGACTTAATGAGTGATCAGAAACAGGTCTTTTTTAACACGGCTGCTTTACAAGGCAATCTTGTAGGACTGATGTCTGCACTGGCCACAAGATGCGTATACTGAATAATAATGTTGGACACTGAGATAATTTGCTTGATACAGGCATAAATGGATGCAACTACATTGACTTCTCCAACATGTATTTTACAGACCAAACTCTACTATGTATACTGAATGAAAATTACCCATTAATGTCATGTGCATGGAGTAGCTCCAAGCTAGTGTATGAAACCTGGATAGGTCTTGTAGCTGCTTAGAGTGAAGAGTGAACTTTAATGAGAAAATCAGTACAACTGTAAAATATACTAAATTAGGATTTTCAGGAGGTAGTATCTACAGTGTACATCTGAGAAAATTGCCCTGGGTTCCTGTCATAGATAATAGAGAGCTCATTTGTGTAGTCAATGACTTCAGGATGTGATTCATCTCCTTAAAGAGGCACCTACATTTGGTTCAATATAAATTCTGTTGATCAGCTCTTCATTGACTATAATAAGAGCCTGGAAAGCAAGCTCTGATGCAGGCACCCCATTGTAGATATCTGGAGTTAGGTGAGGTGAATTCATCACTGTTAGAAGTCTTTCATTTGAGGTCACAAACCTGACGCTACTGCTGTGTGCATGTTTGGCTCAAATTTGGATGTGCGTAAGTGACTAAAGAGCCCTAAGAAAAATCACTACCTTTTATTACAGAAAATAAGTGCTGTTCCAACATGTGAACTGTGGCATTTCAGCTTTTACTTCTTTTGTATTCAGCCCATCCAGGGTATACTGCTTCTGTTTGAAGCCTTCTGTGTCTTTCTTCACCTCAAACTCTACTGTAGCCTATATGAAGCTAAGAGGGCAAAATTTGTTTATGCAGTTATGCTCAGTCAGTTGTGCTTTTGGTGGGTCTTTAGCGTGATTTCTTGAACAACCATGCCTCCTTTTCTCACACTCCGTCAGAGTGAGGATCCGCTTGGCCATTTGCATCCTCTACATTCAAATAGTTTCACCTCCAGTTGTCGTGGTTTAAGCCCAGCTGGCAATTAAGCACGACGCGGCCGCTCGCTCACTCCTCCCCCTGCCCTGGTGGGATGGGGAGGAGAATCGGAAGAAAAAGGCAAAACCTCCTGGGTTGATATAAGGACAGTTTAATAGATCAACACAAGGAGGGAAGTAATAAAAGAATGTATAAAGCCAGTGATGCACAATGTAATTCTTACAACCCGGAACCGATGCTCAGCCTGTTCCTGAGCTGCGATCCCTCCTCCCACGGGCCAGCTTCCTCAGTTATACACCAATCATGATGTCATATGGTATCGAATATCCCCTTGGCTAGTTCAGGTCAGCTGTCCTGGCTGTGATCCCTCCCAGCTTCTTGTGAAAATTAACTCTATCCAAGCCGAACTCAGGACACTGGTCTGTTACAACCAGATCTTCAGCAATAACGTCTCTCTGAAAATGCAGCAAAATTGCTTTATGACTTTTTCACTGCTTAGCTTGTCATACCATGGATTAGCATGTGAAAGTGTCCCTGGTGAAAATCCACCATACAAATGTTCCTTTTAAAAATATCTAAGTCTTACATTGCTAAATCGATGGAATACAAATAACAGCTTTATATACCTTTAGTATGTTGGAGATCTTGGATCATTCTCATTCAATAAACTTTCCACAGTTCATGGTATTTTTTTAGATGAGAATCAATATCTCTTCATCAATGCTGGCTTGCTACTGCAGAAGAACAGGGAAGGTAAGTGAGTTTATGGATGACTAAAAGTTAAGTATAAGTAGTATTAAAGAAGAATATGATACGGAGTCTGCTTGACATTTAATGTCAGATTTTTCTTAAAGTTACTCTAAAGTGAGTTATAGAAAGAGAGAGGTTTTTTGATCAACAGCTGAATATTTTGTTTGGAATGGCAAACCAATGGGCAATTATTGACATAGAAAAATTCCCCTTTAAATTATATGGTAAAGGACCATGGTAGTGTGGGAAAGTGAATTCCTTTACTCTAAGCTGCAGGTCGCCCTGTGTAGAATTTCTGCATAAGACAGCAAAAACTGATGAAGTCCCAAAACATAGCTTCGTCTGTCATTGACTGCACAGGAAAGAAGACATCAGGCAGAACTTTGATAATGTTTATTCTGCCAGGCATTCCAGTATGAAAACAAGCAAGTATGGTTTGGGACAAACCTCTCATATTTTCTGGCTTGAAAATTCATATTTTTTCCAAGTCCTATCAGTAAGCAGACATTAAGTGCCAGGAAAGATTCCTTATTTATTTAACCCTGTGACTCCAGATACCTCCTCTATCTATATGTTAGAGGAGGACAGTTTTCTTCTGTCCTTTTCCTTCTCTAGCTTGCTTGCAGATTATTTCTTGTATTCATTCATTCATTCATTCATGCAGCTCCTAGCACAGCTTGCTGGCTGGGGACTCTAAATTGTCAGTATTGCAGAAGCACCAATAATCTCAATTTACTTGAATGACCGCTGAATAAAACTCTGTAGCTGCAATTACACCTGTGTGTATATGCCTGTGCCATGAAAGAGGACTTTATTTCCGTGTAGATGAAAGGCCCCTCTATATGTGAAATATTATTATTACTTCAAACCACAATCCTTAATTTAGAGATCTGAGGTTATTACAACAATAAGACACATTTGTCATCCGCTGTGGATATTACTTTAAAAATTTATGCGTTGCTGTTTTAAATATGCATTCAAAACACTAAACGCTTTTTGTTCAAACATTAAGATTGGAGTATTACACTGAAATTCCTAAGTAATAATTAATTTTATGATTCCAGCAGTTAAGCTTCTTGGGCCAAGTGCTGAGGGATGCACAGGAGATGCAGAATTTGGCTTACAGTTGATTAATATTTTGTGGGTTTCTGTCTTTTTTTGCCAGTTCATTCAGGCACATACCAGACTTAGAGTTCCAGTGAGACCTGATCTGCTTCCAAATGATCTGGATTGTCACATTAAGGGGACAGAGGAGGTCAGTACCAAATCTATTGCATCTTTAAAGGGGAACGTTTGATCCCTTCTTGCTTTGTGTAGTTATTACTACTTGCATGATGTGGATCTTGGCTTGTTTTCTGGTAGGGTTCTTCTTACCACTGTAGTCATGACTTGTCTCCTTAGTGAAGAAAGTGAGTTGGGCTGGCGGACCGGAGGATGCTGTGGGAAAGGAGGGACAACACTTACTCTACTACCACCTCTGTATTTCCTGAGGAAAAAAAAGAAACTGCTCGGATTTCAATACGCATTAATTTTTCATGAACAATGCATTTAACACACAGAAAGCAAAGACACCAGAGAGGGCTTTTTGAGCTAAAATTGTCTGTTCTCCCTTATTGGTGAAATATGATGGTGTAACAAGGGAATTAGACTTAGCCAATAGCACAGCACCTCAATTAGAGAGAGATACCCCTCTCCACTGATAGACCATGTAATTTTTTTTAACATTTTTTTTACATTCAGAGGATTAAGAAATGAGTCATTGTTGAGAAATTAACTTTTAAATCTTTCATGCTATTGGCTAATGCACCAACAGCACTGTCTTAGCCCATCAGATAGAAAAGCAGCCACAACTTTCTAAAACACTGACGTTTTGACCTATGAAATCAGGAATCCAGCGACTTCATTGTAACCTGCCTCCAACAACCTTCGCCTTGTCTGATGCAATTACCTGAAGGTTTAGCCAAGGTTTCATAGACATAATTTCTTCTTATCTGATACATCATCTGGGGTACAGTCAAGAGGCAAATGGAAGCAGAAAAAACAATGATTTATCTATAACTCCCAGGACCTTTGCCTTCCAAATTTAGCTCCTATACCTGTTCATCACTGCTCACCCAACTAAGGCAAATCTTGCTCACAGACCTGCCCTGAACTTTTTGCTATATGTACAAGTATGATTAAATATATGAACCAGCTCATATGGCACACCTTAGAGGAATGGGATGAACGTTGCTTGGGTGCAGAAACTTCAAGCAGATTGTAGGATCAAAACCTTCACCAACCTATTCACGCTTCTTGGGACGAGCCCTGGTATTTGTAGATGGAGCTGCTGAGCCCAGTGGTCATACCCAGGAGGAATTTTAATATATGGGCTGTTATTCAGGACATCTAATGAAGATACTTGGTAGTTGGGCCTGATAGCGAAGGAGCCTGCTGCATCTTTCATGAAAGATCTAATAGATAAACCCCTCTAACCCCACCTCTGCTCCTGCAGCTGTGTGTATGGCTTTCCCTGATTAATAAAGAACTGTAGCTCAGTCCGGCTGCTTACGTCCAGGAGCTCAGTATAAGGAGGAAAGTCAATAAAACCCAAAAACTGGAAGAGCAGATATGTGAGTGATTGTAACTCCAGTGTGGCTGATGTAAACCAGCACCAACAGTCACTGCATTGAAACACAGATGTGCGGCAGTCGCAGATCTAGCATCCAGCTGTCACGTTACTCTAGTGAGATGAGAATAAGGTAGCTGATGGCTATTGCTTCTACACAGCTTTGGCAAAAAAAAAGGAAAAAAGGGGGGGAGCAGTTCACTGGGGAAAAACAAAGCAAAAAATCCCCAAATAGCTTCAAAGACAGCATTAAGAATGACTTTTTTTTTCTCCACATTGCATACTGAACCAAATGATAAAAAAGGTGGCCCATGAGAGAAGGTTGTGGTCTTTTTGTTATTGGCATAATGTCTTAATATAGAGGGATTATGGTTTTAGTTCTTCAGTACTCACTGGTATAGATATAGAAAAATGAGAAGATACTGTGATCACAGGAAATATTACAAGGTGAAGCCATGCTTCGGTTTGGTCTTTCAGCAAAAATGAGAAGATGTTATTTCTGTATTTGCTTCCTATATGCAGCAATAATGAGGAAAGTACTACCAAATGGCTTTGAACTGTACACAATTTTTTTTTAAAAATTATTTTCTAGTAAATTTCAAAATTTGAGGGAAAACCATTTCTAGTTTGAAATTAACTTAAAAAAAAAAAAAATCCACTAAGTGGAAGTTATTAATTCCTTTGCTTTGGTATATGAAAAGGGGGTTTTCCAACCAAGTCACTTCACTTTGGTGTAAGGTTTGAGTCAGAAAATGAATAATTTCAAATTTTTCAGCATGTCTCAAATTCACTTTAAAAATTAAATGGCAGAAACTCTGTATATTAAAAAAATGTTTCAGGGCTACAAAATGTGTATAACAGTAAAATAAATTAAACCAAATTAAAATAATATAAAATAAAACCAATACTTTCTAGTATGCTACATATATTCCTTTGACATGGGTTTCAGAAAAAAGTTTTGATGAATCAGTAATCATCTCACTGATTTAATTGAAGCACTGGTATACCTGCAAAATACTTATCTCATATTTTTAGTTTGTTTGGATTTTTTAATTTGTTTATGTTTCCTTTTTTTAATACAGTATCAGTGTCTTAAAAATGTCAGATAAGAATTTAAATGAGAAAGAGGTTTTTAAAAGATTGTATTTTTGGCATGCTTTCAACCTGCTTTATAATTAGAGCTCTAGCGAAAACTTGCTATAAGATTTTTTGAACCCAGAAATCTCCAGAACTCTTCAGTCGCAGCAAAAAACCTGCCTCATTAGACATGTGTAAATTGTAACTATTGTACAAACCAAAGGTTTCTCATTGTTTATAGGAGTAACTGTCGTGTTTCTGTGTGACTGGAGTCACTTATAGATCATGTCAGCGGTTGTGAAAGATGAGACTATAAAGAAATATAGAAGACAGTTTGGGTTTTCAAAGCATCCTCAATATTCAAAGTATGTCAAAGGAGAGTATAAAGCAGCAGAGGGGTGAAAAAGATACCTGTAACAGGGAAATGGATCAGGTGACCATGTCTTGCTTAGCCTTGGGCATTGAGAATTTATTTTTAGTGAAAGGGGGGGGTGCCACAATGGTGAAGATTTTATGAAAAATTTTGATAGATGGGAAGAGCAAAGGGTGATCACTGTAGGAAATGATAAATTATGTTAGGTGGGCCACGAAGGTGAGAGAGCTGTGGACAGGCAGGTAGACAGACAGAATAGGAGCCACAGAGCTGTCAAATAACAGGCAGATAGGCAGGGAAGTATGCAGATGACAAAGTGTATGTACTTTCTCTCAACAATTCATTGCTTTTTTTTTTTTTATAAAAGAGTTCACACATACTCATACAACCCAAATAGACTAGCAAAATGAGACTACTGAGGAGAAAATAAAAAAGAACAAGTATGAATGGCAGTGCACAGATTTTGCAATCAGTCAGCTTACGCTACATTTGAGCTGGTAAGTGAGCAATCAGATGTTCTCTAGCTCATTTCTAAAACAACAGAGGAATCATAGAATGGTTTGGGTTGGAAGGGACCTTAAAGATCATCTAGTTCCAACCCCCCTGCCATGAGCAGGGACACCTTCCACTGGACCAGGTTGCTCAAAGCCCCATCCAACCTGGCCTTGGACACTGCCAGGGATGGGGCACCCACAACGTCTCTGGGCAGCCTGGTCCAGTGCCTCACCACCCTCACAGTGAAGAATTTCTTCCTAATATCTAATCTGAGTCTACCCTCTTCCAGTTTAAAGCCATTACTCCTTGTCCTATCACTACATGTCCTTGTACAAAGTCCTTCTCTGGCTTCCTTGTAGGCCCTCTTTAGGTGCTGGAAGTCTACTAGAAGGTCTCCCCAGAGCCTTCTCTTCTCCAGGCTGAACAACCCCAACTCTCTCAGCCCATCTTCATAGGAGACGTGTTCCAGCCCTCTGATCACCTTCGTGGCCCCCTCTGGACTCACTCCAACAGGTCCACGTCCTTCTTATGTTGGGGGTCCCAAAGCTGGATGCAGTACTCCGGGGGGCGTCTCACCAGAGTGGAGTAGACGGGGAGAATCACCTCCCTTGACCTGCTGGTCATGCTTCTCTTGCTGCAGCCCAGGGTATGGTTGGCTTTCTGGGCTGCAAACACACATTGCCGGGTCACATCGAGCTTCTTGCCAACCAACATACAACTTCAGTATTATATGCCACAGCACAGAAGAAACCTCAAGTGTCAGCTAGGCCTTCTGTCAGCATAAATCCTGCTGCATCTTTTTATAACCAAATGTCTGCCTAACCACTTCTCTAGGAGCATGAAATCCATATGTCATCTCTGAAATCTTCTTCCATACACCTTTACCTTCTCCATGAGACTTTATTTTTTTCTTAGGGCTTGCTAAAACTTAACCGTCTGGGCATGTTGACTCAGTTACTGAAGTACAGGCATTTAGCGCTGTTTGAGATACCCTGAGGTGTCCAAGATATCCACATGGGCTGACAGATATGACACAGGAGCCACAGAAGACTCAAACCCTTCTGTAAAGGGGTGGAGGCCAAGCAAAACACCATAGGAAATCTCAAATGGTATGAGGGGTGCCAAATGCCTTACAGGTGTCATTGAGCTGTTACTCTAAGGTCTAACCTAAATCTCCCTTGCCACTGTTTGAGCTGCCTTGTCCTATTCATGGCTGATGGGGATGCAGCTCTTGGCCGTTCTGAAGACTGGAAGCACTATTCCAGATGAACAATACCCCTGGCTTCCATTACGGTCATTGGAGATCTAGCCCATATGGCTGAGGGAGCTTCGACCATCCTTCAGCTGATCAGAGAGTAAGGACCTACTTTAGGCTGCCATGACAAGCTCTTCATGCTCCCTCAACTGTGTAGTCTAGCTGTCTTTTGAATTGAATAGAAACAGAAATTAAGTGAACATGAAGACATCTATGCATAGCACCTGAATGGCTTAATATCAGACAAAGTGTCCCCTACATGAAACCTATTTCTTTCTGCCTCTTGTGGCCAAAACTGAAGGATTGTTTCACATGTCTAACAAAGCATGTCATGCTCCTTGAAATATTTCTGCATAGTGTTTGTCTTTTTTTTTTACCTGTGTGACTCTAAACTGATATTCAGTTTGTGGACCAATAAAAGTCTAGATCCTCGGCTACAGAATGACTGTCTAGTTTACCATTTCTCATCTGTACTTAAAAAAAAAAATGGTTATTCACACTTAAGGATAAAAATATGCATTTGCCCTTACTGAATCGCAATGTAATTTTTTTTGAGGCTGTCATTCCAGTTTCTCAAGATAATTTTGTCAAGTTCATGCTAATCATGTCTTCCACCATGTCCTCCTGGTAGCCCCATCCAGCACAGTGACATCTACAAATCAGATAAGCATATTTTCTACTTTATATTCTAACTCACCATACTCTGAAGACTGATAAGTCACTGACAGTTAAGTGGGGGATTCCTGTGACAGTGATCTGTTGATAATTACACTACAAACACAGTATTTCATCCAGTTATACACCTACATCACAGTAGTTCTGTTTACATCATATTCCCCCAAAAGGATACCATGAGAAATAGCATCAAATGCCTTCCTAAATCTAATACAGATGACGTCTATTGCTTTTCCATATCTGCAAGGCTTTTACACTGTCATAGTATGATTTTAGAGGGCTTGGCACAATTTTGTCTTGACAAATCTATTTTGGCTGCAACTCATCCTTTTGTTATCTTCTAAGTGCTTACAGATAGTTTGATCGATTATTTGTTCCCGTATTGTTCCAGGAACTGAAGTTAAGCTGACTGGTCTAGAGTTCCTTGGGATTTCTCTTCTCTCTGACTTTTAAAGAGAAATATTCAGATTTTCTTCTGCCAGTTGTCTAGGAATTCATTTGCATTTCATAAGTTCTCAAAAATACCCACTAAGAAATCTGCAGTTCCTTCAGCTTTCAGCCTAAGTATCCTGTCATGAAATTCATGAGACCCAAAAGATTTGAACACTGTTTTCTAACTATGATAACTTCTGGGGTTTTTTTTCCATTGCTTGCTCAAATTTCATTTGCAAAGATATCTATGGTGTTTTTTTTATTTCTTTAAACAAAAGGCATGGTATAATTTCTTTTCAATTCTGTTTGGCTTCAGAACTAAAAAAGTGCCCTATTCCAAACTTGACTTGACCTTGTGCTTCACAAGATATAGCCTATTCATGAATTCCAGAGTATTGTGCTCATGTCTTTGCTGATGTTTATGTTCTTACCAGGAACTCAGAAAAGTTTCTGCTGAGTTAATTTAAGAAACGGTTGGCTGTGCAGAGTTTAGCAGATGTATAGTACATGCAAGTCTTAAGTATTTTTTTAACATTTCCCCCTTCTCCAGAAATTACTTACAAAGTAATTCTCTTTTTTGAACTCTCTAATCCCTTACATAATAGATATTTTATCTGGGGAAATTATCAGAAGTATCTCAAGTGTTTCAATGTCCATAGGCCTATTATTTATAATTTCATCTTTTTTTATAAACAAATAGGGATTTCTCTGAGTCACAGAACTCACTTTGAGCTGCACCCAACCTCCAGTTGCTAATAGTAAAAAGTCTTGAAAAGCAACACTTAATAGGTAATTTTTGTGGGGTTATTAAAAAATCACATTTGTAGTGCTTTGCTTCTCAAGCTAAATTATAGAACTTCCACCACCATGGGTAAAAAGAATATTTAAGGCATCAGTGTGTTACATATACATCCTTTCCTGATATCCACCTTACATTTATGATAAGAATAATCTCATTATATTACCCCATTATGAATTGTCCTACTTCTATCCTCCATGTTTGCAGTCTAAAGATATTTGCAAGCAGTTCCTAAGTGCATATTTTCCAGGTAACTGGAAATTGGAAAGGCAGTGTGGGTCTGAATATTTCCTTTTAACCCTTACAGCACTCCTACTACTGCCCAGATCAGTGACGTGAAAATAAAAGCTGAAGGGTTGAAACAGTCTTCCACTTGAGTGTTGAGACATCATAGATCACAGATCATAGAATCATAAAACGGTTTGGATTGGAAGGGATCTTAAAGATCACCTAGTTCCAACCCCCCTGCCATGGGCAACGACACCTTCCACTAGACCAGGTTGCCCAAAGCCCCGTCCAACCTGGCCTTGACCACTTCCAGTGATGGGGCATCCACAACTTTTCTAGGCAATCTGTTCCAGTGCCTCACCAGCCTCACAATAAAGAATTTCTTCCTTACATCTAATCTAAGTCTACCCTCTTTCAGTTTAAAACCATTTTCCCTCGTCTTATCACTACACTCCCTGATAAAGAGTCCCTCCCCATCTTTCCTACAGCTCCCCCTTAAGTACTGGAAGGCTGCTCTTCTCCAGGGTGAACAACCCCAATTCTCTCAGCCTTTCCTCACAGTGGAGTCTGTAGTATCTGACCTCTTATTCATGCTAAAAAAAACACCTCCAAACATCCTAACAATCTTCTGCACCAGGGAAATGTGAATTCCTTATCTGTAAAACAGAGGCAAGGCACCAAATAGATGAAGTGAATTGACCAAAGTCACATACAGAAAACATGTTGCCAGGGATGGACTTGATCTCAAGTATCACTGAAAGAAAGTGTCTGTTATACCGTTTCCCCAACTTCTACTATCTTCTACCACTTCTACTACCTTCTACCACTTCTAATATCTCTACAGGTTCAAATCACTGTAGTTAGGATACAGGGAAGGAAGAAATAATGATATAATTTTGTGGTGCCCATCATACGTCTGGGCTAGCTGGATTTCAGGTGGAAGAACCTCTCCAGGCAAACCACAGCCTGCAAACTTGCTCAGAAGTGGCTAATGACCAGGCTGAAATTTGCTTACAAAAGATTCAGTGATATTGTAGAAACTACAGCTGTAATCTTCCACTGCCATGGGTACAGGGTATGTAATTAGTTGCTAAAAATAATTGCAATCTTGCAAGTGGAAGCCAGGCATGTAAAATGTGCAAATATCCAGCCTTGTCTGACACAACATCATTAATAAGATGCATAATCCCTTCCTCAGGAATGTAGACAGAACACATGTGAGTTGTAGTGTGAACAGTGGATTATTAAATCAAGAGGGTTTGGCAGAGAAGATAAGTATAGGAATATAGATTTGTGCACACAGGGATATTCCGATATTAATAAAACTTTAATTTTTAATTGAATTCTCTCTGCCAATTCAATTTCCTTTTTCCTTTCCTCTCACTTGATTCCTGCCTTTTCAAAAAAATTCCATCCTATTTCAAAGCATCAAAAATGATGATGACCAATGGAAAAAGTATTTTTCCTTTCCAGATTTACAACCTTTTGGAGGAAAGCTAGGAATAATACATGGCAAAACAAAGTGCAAGTAAGGAGCTGTGTGCATTTGCTAGGAGAACACACAGAGACTGTCTAGTGGTGGACTCCAGGAAGAACTTTAAACAAAAGAACAAGGGGGAAAATGAACACTAGAAAGCAATTATAATGCCAAAGGATGAATTTTCAAAGATCCTTCTGGGAATCTGTTACCAAATTTCCATTAAAGTTAAATATTGTACTGGTGCAAACCCTGTCTGAAGATCACTTAGTTTAAGGAGAAAGAATCAGTGCGCTATACAGAAAGGCAGCAAAGGGCAATATTTCCCCATAAAACACAGGGACAAGAGCCATTTGAAGAAACGAGTATGTATGAAGTACAGGGATGTATGGGAATAGCTTCTCAGGTGAGAAGAATTGTGTATTACATTCGTGGCACTTTTACGCATGAAGTGAAACAGTAAAGCAAGCAATAAAATCATTTTAACATTTATAAAAACAAGGATATATTACAATAATAAAATCATCAGCTAGTATAAATCAGCATACAACCATTCAAGTTAAACTGGTAACTATCGGCAGGAGTATCTGCCTTACCTTAACAAAATTGTTAGTTTTCACATTTACTCTGATCATCCTTTTCAGGAGGCAATGAGACTGTCTTACCATGGAGTGCACTATTTCAAAAATTACAATATTTACAAATTTTGTGGGTGGTGGCATTTTTTATAACCGGTTTGGGATGAAGCAAAATAGCTACTAGCTTTATCAATCGACTTCTTGTTAAAACACAGCAGAAAAAACTCTGCACCCAAAAACAAGAACAGCATAAAATTATACATATATACAAGCCTACACAAAGTGTTTGTTATTGTTTAGGGTGACAAGCTAAAGCAGGAATTAGCATATGTGGTTTGGGCACTTCCCTTAACAACTCTGCAAATACTGAAATAACTGACACTGTTGTGACATTTTGCGATTTCTAGACCTGGTGATTTCCCAGCTGCCTTGGAGCACTGAATACAATTTCAAAGGCCCTCTCCATCTTTGTACAACTATTGTAAGCCCATCAAAATGGATCAGTGCTTTGGATGAAGCCTTGGCCCAACTAAAATCAGTCGGAAAATTTCCATTGACTTCAGCAGGGTCAAAATTTCATCTTAAGCATTCATCTTCCCTTCTGTTAGAGGCAAGCTATTTTTAAAGCCTCCCCGCCATGCTTTGTGCCTATTTATAAAGCGAAGATGTCAAAGTGTACCTCTTCACTCCTTTCAGACATGTAGCCATTGGGTTATTTTGCCTGGCAAAGGTCTTCTCAGTCAGGGCACTCAAGGCAGTGGTTTCATTAGTAAGGGTGAACCAGCAATCAAGAGGTCAGCACCCAGTGAGTTTTGAAAACCCTCAGTCCTCCAAAGCAGAACATATCCCAGTAGGATAGGAGGGAGTACTGCCTTCAGCTCCCCCTGTATGTGTTACAGCTCTTTTGTACAGAATGACTTTTATTTGAAGAGTTTGGGGAATGAGAGTAGATATCAGCAGGTCTCCAGCTGGTTTATCCAAGGTCTCAGGCCCGTTCTGATGATCACTGGTTATAAAAAGGGATGTTGGTGGGCATCGTTAGAATTGCCCCCTGCATATCAATAGCCAATTAGGAAACATAACTCAGTTTGATCCACTGCATACAGGGAAAGAGTAAATGGCTTTATATGAATAAATCAGTTAAAGAGAATTATTTCTCCCTCTTAAGAAATTATAAATGGTTCTATCAAGTACCATTATCAGCTGTAGCGGAAATAAAATCTGACATTTGTCTCTAGAGCCTTTTACATTAAAGAATGATTTTTACTATTACATTCTCTAAACATTTAGTTCACTAATGGTAGAAAAGGAGGCAAAAGGGCAGCAGTCAGCAAAGAAATAAGGCTCATTCTCATGCATGACAAAATTAAAGGGATACTTAGGAAAATTCAGGAACTAGGGAAGGTTATATACCAATTTTCAAGACTGTGGATGTAGACAACATTTTTAAATTAAATGCTCACTTTCCTGTAGTTAATAAGAGTGTCTGATTACATCTGTAAAGAAGAGAAGAAAACTTCTGGCAATGGTTGGATTTACAAGTCATAGGAACTTAAAAAGGCTTTGCTGTAGGCAAGATATCATAATTAGGCCACTTTTAGATGTCTTTTTACACCTTCATGTGAACTATGCGAAACTGGCCATGGTTCAAAAAAGGGTCCTGTACCAAATGAGTGATCGCTCTGATTCACTCTGATGGTTCTGATGCTTTTTATTAATGTCTATTTGCAGCAAAATAAAGGTTACTGTCTGGTTTATTTCTATTCGTAAGACGAAATGGGTTTTAAAATTCAGCCTTTTTATTCCACCTGAATCAATCTGACCTACCTTTGGAATGAGTACAGGAGTAGATCAAAATATTGCAATCCTCCACCAGGTTGTAAAGGTATCAGTAACAAGCATTGTAGCTCATCACCCTTCCTTCAGGCCTGCAGGACAGAAAAACAACCTTCCCAGGAGGGGTCTGGGAAGAACCACGAATTTCTGCTGTAGCTTGACCTGCAGTCTCTGCAGCACTGGTTGGGCTCTCTTGAGAGTATGGAGAAAGAGTGGTCAGGGACTCCACAGACTGGAGATCCAGCACCAGAACGGCTGCTGGCATCTGTGACCTTCAATGCCACTGTCAGCTTCTCTGACAACAGAGGTTGTTCAAGGAGGGTTCATTTGAATACGTTCAAATTATCTGCCTGCTTCCAGGCTCATGGATGCACAGTCAAAACATATTAAAACCTTGGTCAGTGTCTGTCTTTGTTTCACTTCTCAGGCTTTTCAATAAATGCTTAGTTTTTTCTGTATTTACCTAAGATATGGACGTTACTATTTCAGAAGTATTTTTTTCTGTGCTGCAACTAAACACCTACAGACACTCTTACTGGAACAAGAAGCTTCTGGAGGTGTCATCCTTACTGTTACCTGGGACAAACCCAAAACATCGGTATCTTAAATGCATTTGCCAATACCAGGGGCTCTACCAGTGCAGCTCCAGGAATAAGCACAAGGGGTCAGCAGACCTTGTAATGAATGCTCATCATTGGCTAACACTTCGTATTCTCTTCTCTCTAATTAACACTAAAATAGTACTCAGAACAGATCGGTTTTACATAAAAAAGAATTCCCGATAGAGATTGGCATATATAATTAATAGCTAGCTAGCTCAAGTGCTAGCTCTTTACTTTTAAGTAAGTGCTCCATTATTATCATTTCTCCTGAAATTCATTGTAATAACACTGATCACAAAGACACCATTCATCTTTGATTTAAAGAGATGTTGTCAATGATGGCAAAGCAAAGATTTGACCTACATAAGAACATAAGGGCAAGGGCATGCTTTAGTACTTGGACATATGGAGTTACAGGAGACTCGTTCATCGTGATGACAGCACCCAGGTATACAGTTGACATAAAGGAGAGGATCAAACTTCCCCTCCTAGGGAAGCCTCTCCTGACTTAATAGCATTGCATTGGAACCATCTCAAGGCCTGTGTATCTTGTTTGTACCTAGGCATTTCAGTTTAAAGAAACATTAAGGCATTTTGTATGAAGAAAAGCCCGGAAGCATTGGGCCTGTCTTTGATCTCCAAATCATTTGACAGCAACTGGGAAATTAGTTAGTCCCCCACCCTCCTAATAACCATCCACCCAATTCTGCAGATTGCTTACAGTTGGTGTGAGAGTTGATTTCGGTCTCCTCAAATTGTGAGACAGTGCATTTGGATGACCCATTTTTACCCATTTTTTTTTGGCACTGTGGCCACACAACCTCAGACCACTGAGGGAGGCAGTCAGCAATTGTCCCTGAATTCTACCCTCTTCAAGACAAATCGACGTGGCAGCTTTCAGTACTGAAAGGTGTCTCCGTCGTATTTTGCAACCCAAATAGGCTTGCTCTGCATGCTCTCTACACTGCTAATGTGAGCCATCTCTTAATATATGTCACTGTTTACAGGATAGTGAGACAGAGCTAAGAAAGCCTTCTAGGAGAAACTGTTGCTGATACGTGGAACAGCAGAAGACATTTAGGTTTCTGTCTTGCACCCATGATTCACTAGAGTTAGGAAAACATACCATGTAAAATGTATAAACTATTAAATGTACAAAGCAGTTAAACATTGGCTAAGATGCTCTTTCATCCTATAATCTTTGATTAGGAGCTATGGACAATAAAGTTAAAGGTTAATTAAAGAGCAAAACAGGTTCACATTTGTGAAATAAAATTACCTGTTTAAAAATCCTATCATTAAGAAAATCATCTAATAATGGTTCCTGGCCAGAGGCAGAAGGAGATTCTGAGCTAAACTCAATTTTCAAGCTAAGGGAAATATCTGACCTAACTTACATACCTAAATGGTGAAAGGTTTCAAATAATAATGTGCTCCCAAGGTGAAAAGAAATTCCAATCCCTTTTAGTGCTGCTACAGACCCCTCAGAGATGTCTGCTACCAAAATAAAACCAACCTCATAAAACCAACATCCAATTTACTTAAGACTTCCTGAGGGAACTCCCTCAGAGCTTCAGCATCTGTATGTTACAGGTTTCTCCATCACTCCAGTCTAGGTGGATTAGAAATTATAGGCAGTCAAGGGTTGAAATGCCCTCAGATTTATTTTTTTTTCCCCTAAAGCTCCCATTCAAAATAAAAACAAGTAGAAAGGGGAACAAAAATGTCAGTCTGGAGTAAGTTACTTGCTGATAGTTTCCTTAGAGCTGAAGAGAAAAGATTAACCCAAGCAATATATGTTATCCATGTAATCTACTTACAAACCAATCCATGGGCTTATATACGCTTATATAGACTGTTCTACCACAAATAATTGTCATTTTGTGCCCAATAAAATTGGACTGAATCTTGCTATATAATATACACAATCCTAAAAGGTTTCCAAATTCCACTGCCTTAGAAATATTTCAAAATCCTTAGCACAAACTATCTTGCATTTGTGTAGCAGCTTCCACCTGAAGATCTCGAAGTATATTCCTAAATAAGATTCGAAATTCGTGTGAATGAATAGTTCACCTTTATTTTTGCAAGGGCAAACAGAGAAATCGAGTAATTTATTTAGCTGACATTGTAAGGGCATTGACTTAGCTGAAAATAGAATCCAGATCTCCTGATTCGTAGCCCTGTGCTGGAGAGACCATACTACTATTCGTAAGCAACCTCCCAAGAAGCCCATAAAATTCATAAGTGGCAGCTCTATATATAATGCTGATACAACATTTGCCGTGCGTAATGTTTTACAGTATATCTGTTGCAAATCATTTCTTTTAAAGCATTCCTCTGTCTGTACCTAATGATTTATTCAGTCTTTGTTGCCTGATGTGAATCTTCCTCCAAAAAAACAATATGCAAATCTATAAAAGTGCAACTTCAGGGTTTTTGCCTTTTTTTATTTTATTTTATTTTATTTAAATCATAAATCTTTACACTGGGGGAATGAACATTAAGAAACCTGAAGCAAACACTTTCTGTGCTAATTTATTTTAGCCTACAAATGCTGTATTTTTCATCCCCTTCAGATTTTTCCATTGCCCTGGAAATGATGAAGGGAAAAGATGCCAAGAATGTTTTTAAGGCAAAGGTTGGAAATGGGAGGCTGGAGAGGAAAAAGGCTTCCATCTGGTTAGTGTTTTAAGGACATTTACTAATCTTTGATGGTTAATGCACCTGACTACTGGCCATGATAAGACACAGGATTTCCAAGTGGAACCACACTGATGTCCTCAAGAAAAGTTCTTTTTGAATGACCAAAAAGGAAACAGACATTGCTTCAGTGAGCTTGGAAGCTAAATAGAAAAGGCAAAAATACCCCTGTCCTAAAGCAGGGGATCTGAAAGAATAAGCAGGTTTATTGGGAAATGATAGAATACGTGACAAAGGCTAGAACTAAACCCCAACCCACCCATAGGTATAATCGATTTAATTAAATTAATGTTAGTCATCCAAAAGCCGAAAGTCAAGTTTGAAACTAAGCACCATAGCCTGTCCATCAAAGGGGAAAGGGTGATTCATCGATCCTAAAACAGTTGTCTGAGATAAGTAGCATGGTGTAAAGTTCTTTGCAGATGCTTATTCCTTTTGATTGCAGAGTATGTAATCTAGACAATGACTTTGTACTGGAGCAGATGTCTATCTTTAAAACAGCTGATGTTCATCTCAAGGATGGTGAATGCTCGTTAGGTAGCACTTATGTTTACTCTGTGAAAGTGCTTCCATATCAGTCCTGCTTGGACTGATAATGACCAAAGCCAACTTCTCAGGCATCCTCACTAACTTTTATCTGCTGGCTTGACCTTCAGACAGTGACCAGGACAACAATATTCTTAAGCCGTGGTTGGATTTGACCTAGAGCTTGAGACATCTAGCAGAGAGGCAATATTTTCATCCAGAAAAAAGGTGGTTTAGGGGGGACCATACCTACCCATCTGCTGATAGAGTGCTTAATTGTTCATTGTTGTACCTAAAGCTTTTATTCCTATCCCATTTCTGAGTTACAGTGGTAAAGGCACCTCCTACCTTTGATGCCTAACTCTGAAACCGGACTGTTTGTACTTTTTCTCTGTGCTAACTTTCACAGTTGGGAGGATTTTCTGGTAAATAGCCAGAAACAGCTCACTCTTCCCTCCCAAAATTACCACAAATTCTCATTTGCTATGATCTTATCACAAAAGTTAAGTAAGAGTTAGGTGTCTGGTGGCTCAAAACCTGTCACCTTCATGCAAAACACTATCTACCAGTTCCTTTGAACTTTAACAACCACCCAGAGGCAAACTTTTCTGATGAGAGCTGAATAGAAGAGCTGTAAAAGGACATGTGCCCTTAGCACATCCGATGGAGTTCTGCAGCTGTGGAGTTTTCCTTTCATCCCTTTTTCCTGCAGTCCAGATTCTGGATAAATCCAGTGCTACATACCCAGGCTTTGTATCTTGTCTCATTTTGAAGACTGGATGCTTTGGGGGGCAAACCCTTTTTCTTCTGTTTTAAGCTGATCCATCACTAAGGCAACTAAACTTTATACTTATGCAAACGAGCTGTAATTTCAAGTAGTAGGAAAGCATTGTCCTTCCCCAGTCCAGCAATCACTGTTAGTTGCTCCGGATCCCATTTTCCCGGGGTGGCAGCAGTTTGCATCAGTCTGGGATACTTGCTTTTTGCATTGCAATAGTGGAGATGATGTAATTACTTAGGTATTCAGTAATATACCCTTGCCTTTGAAGTAACTTTAAGTAACTTTGTGGGTTTAACTTTTCTTTTAGGGGAAATGGAGGTTGCCTTAGCAAAGTGTGCAATAAAGAGTTACAGTTTTCCACTTGTATCTCAGTGATTTATCTCTGATTTATCTCTGGCCAATTGCTCCTTTTCTATAAAACGTAAATTATATCATGTCATGTGACTTATAAAGATAAAATGATCCTTGATTATGAGGGATCAGACACCTCAGCAATGGAGACCACGGCATTAGATTAAAAGGAGCTGCAACAACAGCTCTGCAAGGCAACTCTATGAAGCAGTTCACACTGGACTGTTGGAATGTGTTTGAAGACCAAAACTGGGAAAATCTCTTTCCTTTTTCTCAGTTGACCATTAAAATGGACTTTGTGACAAGACTAGCAAATAGAGAAACATAACTTACCCTAAGCCTACACATCTCAAGCAGACAATAACAGTGTTGGAAAAGGCGGGTTTGCTGGAGTAACACTGACAGTAAAGGTCACATGCCTGACACTTTTCTATTCCTTGATCTTACCGTATTTTGATGTCTTGCTTTCTACATGTTTATGCTCTGTTGGTCTTTTACTTATTGATGACTGTCCTTTAAAAAGAATTCCTCTCACTTGCCTGCATCTTTCAGAAAAAGTAAAAAGGAAAAGAGGAAGAAAAGGCTGACTAGTAAGAAGCCAGCTGAGTATCTCAAAGCACCTCAGCCTTTAAATATAACTGGTCAAAGGCAATGCACAGATCCCTACTAAACATCAGAACTGGGTTAGTAGAGCTTCCAACCTCCCATGTCTGTGTTTTGGCTGTAGCCCAATTCTGTATGGTTTAGAAACGGGCACACCAGTTCCATGTCACCGAAACCTTCATTTAGGTGGTCTAGAAACCCCCATACCTGAATAAGAGATGAGCTGATTTATGTCTTGACATGGATGATCAGGATAAAAGGCTCTCTGGACATGCCATAATATAAAATCCCAGGTCACAGCATTTAGATTCAGCCATTGTGATTAAGACAAACATCACTTTCAGAAAATTACTCTTATCCTTCACTCCAGCACTCCCAAGGTAGTGCTGCTTTTGAAGATGACACCAGTGCAGAAATAACAATTTAATTACTGCCATAGATTACTATTATCTTAGTTTTAAAATGAGAAGTTGTGAGCTCCAGGAACTCCTTTGTGCTCAGGAGAAGATTACAGATTCCTGCGATCTGCTCCCAGCTTTTCACATTTTCTTCTCAAGTTACCGTGATCTCCCCTTTTCAGTTTTGATCACAGTTTCTCTAGAGATTGATTTTTTACAGTGCCTGGGACAATTGACTCTTCATATTCTCCTTCTAAGAATAAACAATCAAAAGGCCTTTCCACATTTTTGTCATAACCTTTTCACACAAACGCTAACCATGATATATGTGATGTGGGCCCCATCTCATTCTGCATAGGGTCTGAAATGTTCAGTTATTTGGTCAGATTTGCCTGCAATCATTAATTTTACCTCTTTCCTTTGAAGAGATAGTGGCCTAGGAGTTAGTTGTTTAATCTCGACCTTGCTAAGCAGTTGACTTGATGTTGCTATGCCTCAGTTTACGCATTTTTAATTTAGGGATAATAATAATCTATGACCTGTTTCTCTCCTGGGATACCCAGGAAATTAATTAATTAGTGTGGCTTGAAACTGCTATCTGAGGAGGAGTGGGAGGTGTGCTGGTCTTGGTTATATAGTTTGAGAGGCCTCAGGAAACGAGAGCTTAATTTTTTAGGTGGGAGCCAACTGTTAATATTGGAGGATTTCACGGAGCTTGGTTTTAAAATATGTATTTTGGACACCTGTCTCCTCAGAAGAGCCTGCCAAAACATTTGATGCAGAAGAACGATGAGAGATGACTGTCAAATAAACCTGTATGTCATTGAACAGGAGAGGAAATTTAATGCTATGACTCAGACATGGTACTGAAATAGTCCATCACAGCAGCCCAGGGCAAGTGTCTCTTCTTCCTGGCAGCACAAAACCAAGCTGATTGATCCCAAGGCCTTCTGAATTCAGCAGAAAGGCTCCCAAGCTACCTCAGACTAATTATGCTTTTCCGTCAGTCTGAATATTGTCAACCACAAGAGACTTTTAATAATAGGACTTAGAGTCCCTGACAGGGATAGCAATATATTGAACCTTCCCAGTCTACCCAAAACATCCTAGGGTCCTACAGCAATAGTTGGTCCTACAGCAAGGTGTTGCATAAATTATAACTTTATCAAAGCGGAGAGATGCATATGGTGTGACTCTTTGTGTTAAAGTCAGGGAAGGGAAGGCTGGCATAATACATGTGAATTATGCTAATATATGTAAAAAATTCAGGATATTCCTTTCTGTAAAAGTTGCTCAGTGCCTGGAGGGAACCTGAAAACTCCTTCTGAAAAACCTGCCAGAAGACCCACTCCCAGTGAGTTGGTTTGGGTCATTGATGCCTCCAGTGCAGTCTGCGGCTCTCTCTGTCCACTGCTACAATCACGTAGCTACGGCCAAGGCTTAGACAGAAGGCTGCAAAAACCCACAGGCAATCTTGTGCATGAAACACTGAACTGCAGTTCAACATCATGGTCTGTCTGTTGCAAGCAAGGCAATTTAGTCACCCTGTGCCTCAGCCTCCTCATGGCCTGGTATGTCTTTTCACCCATTTTTCTTTTGCCTTCTCTGTTCTGGTCATTGGCATGTTGAGACCATGACCATTCCTTACTCCTGTCTGGTATGACAGTTTCTACTACATTTCCTCTTCCCCCCAGGGTATTTACATGAAGTCAATGGATCCACAAACTGACTTTTTAAAAATTTTTCTAGTGCAAGAAAATATATGGGTTGAGTAAGTGTTTGAAGTAGGGACCCTTTCATGTACCACTAAGTCGAGGATTCTCACCACTGCTTTTAAAGGCAGTAGGACTCCCTTTTGCAAAAGGTGCTCCCTATCTTGCATCTTTGCCTTTGCTATTGTTTGATTAGAATGTTACCTTGCACTTCTACCACTACCCATTTTATAGAATCTGTGGGCCATATTCCTAGCAGTGTAAAATGCTGCACCTCCACTGAAGTCAACAGAATAATGGCAATGAACATTAGATAAACATCTACCTTATTAGGCATTATTTATTATTATCATTATTTGTTATTAGTTTGTAATTTACTATTATTACTATTATTTATTATCAGGCTTATTTCTTCAGATATTATGAATCCTCCTTGCATAAATGGCTTTGGAGACTCACATTATACCCCGGAGGCAGCAAAATGGAAATGTGAAGCAGCTTAGACGACATTTTCAGGACACCTCATTAGTTCACATCCTAAAAGCCATAATATAATGAATCTGTCGCGTATCTTTGACTGATAGTGAGGCAGTGCCACACTGGGGATAATGACTGGGACCCATCTGGTGCATAGGGAGGTGGTAGTAAGCTGGAGCTGTCTTGTGATGGAGCAGCTGTCAGAGAGGTTATAGTGATGCAAAAGCTCATGTTGTATCGGTGGTTGATGTGGGGTTCAGGTGCACAAATCTTTCGCTGAAAGCATGAGATTTAACCTGTCAAATCTCACCAGTCAAAAGCTTATTTTCAGGAGTTTTCTCTGACCCTAACTTAAGGCGTGAGAATGAGTTATGGCACCTTCTTTTGTCTCTGACTTGTATATAATGGCCTGGGGCAGGGGAGGAGGAACAGGAGGGAGGTGTTTGCAAATAATGACTTGCTGCACACTTCTCAACAAGCACTAAGAAAGGGCTGGAAGGAGTCTATCAGCAGGTGCTGCTCTAACCGCTATATCATGCTGCCTTCTGGAGGCAAGGAGACCATCACTTTTAAGTTGCTGGGATCATTTTCCATGGGTTGGAAGGGGGGAGTTGTTTCTCTGTGCCTACAGCCAAGAGCCGATGACTACCCACTGAGGTATGGCCTAATTTTCCATGCTGCTACCTGTCCCAGTCACTCAGTCATTATGGATACATGGAAATACTGCCGTGTTATCAGAGCATGATGGCTTGCCGTGGCTAGCGAGTCTCCATTTTCATGGGTAATGAGCAGAAGAGGCCTCTACATAATGCCGACGTTCTAGAACAATAGCAAGGAACTGAGATGTACCTAAATAATGTTCTTTCATAATGTTGTTATTTAGCAGGAATCAATGTTCACACCTGTTTATTTCTCTTTCAGACACAAATGAAAACTGTGTGCACGATTAATATAGTTAAATTGAAAAGCAGCGCTGTATTGATTAGCCAGCTTTCCATTATGCTGTACAACATCAGTCAATCCCTCCTAGACACCAGGAGAAACCTAATGGGCTTTTATTTATCACAGCCTAAGAAATCCCCATGGCAAATTTCTTCAACTCGAAACAGTAAATCTCAGGAATTTTGTTTCATCCCACAACTGAATATCTTTGCTGCTTGGACTATAAGCGAAGTCACATCCCAAATCTTAGTGCCCTTTTTTGGAAGTGTTTGGCTCCCAGAGACCTGACAGTCTTGTTAGATCATTGGCCTCAGCTGCCATGTTTTGAGGTATGATGTGTATAAAACCCAGGTCTAATTCCTGTCACATTTTCTGTTCAAGCTGTTAGAGCCCTAGCTCTATGCAACCATCTCATCTGTCTATGATATAAATCCCCAGATGGAGATGCTAAGGTCAGAGACAGGGCTGATTCAACTTCAAATGGAAAGTGAGACAAATTACAGCACAGATGTATTTAAAAAGCTGTTCTCAGTTATCTCTCAGCTCTGATCTGCTGCTGGCTTTGCTTATTTTGACGCCAGCATTGGGCAGAATTACAGCTGTGATCCTCCAGCTTTTTCTTGAGTGAATAGAAGGCTTTAGTAAGAAATTATTGTGCAGGCCTACTAATATCCCAATTTGCAGGAGAGCTCAGTCCAACTGATAACTTGAGCGACAAAATGCCAAAGGTTTCAAAGAACATACTAGAATTGCAGTGTCACAACAGAAACATATATAGCCACTTAGGATGAAGACCTCATACAATTTTTTGGAGAATATCCTCAATTGGAAGGGACCCACAAGGATCATCAAGTCCAACTCCTGACACCACACAGGGCAACCTAAAAGTTAAACCATACGTCTAAGGGTGTTGCCCAAACGCTTCTTGAACACTCATGGGCTTGAGGTCATGACCACTTTCCTGTGGAGCCTGTTCCAGTGCTTGACCAAGCTGTCAGTGAAGACCTTTTTCCTAATATCCAATCTGAACTTGGCCTGATGCAACTTCAAACCATCCCCTCACGTCCTGTCACTGAAGAGATCAGCACCTCCCTCTCCGCTGCCCCTCATGAGAAAGTTGTAGACAGCAATGAGTTCACCCCTCAGCCTCCTCTTCTCTAAGTTGAACAAGCCTAGTATCCTCTGGTCTTCATAAGTCATGCCATCTACTCCTTCCACTATCTTTGTTGCCTATCCTTCTTGTATTGTGGAGCCGAAAACTGCACCCAGTAGTTGAGGCGAGGCTCCACCAATGCTGACTATAGTAGGACAATCCCTTCTGCAACATAGTCTGTAGCTTGGTGAGTCTCATAAACTACAGGGATCTTGAGCTATCGCAGTCCACGTACAAATTGGTTTGAAAGGTTATTTAACTTTTGGATGTTACTAGAAGAATAATCAGTCTTTAGTAGGTGTGTAATAATATGTTATTATTTTTTTTAGTCACTTATAGAAACAAGCATAAAACCAAGAATAAAAACATGAATATCCAGTTGTGTTCAATGAAAAATTACTCAGTTAATTAACAGTGGTTTGCAGGCATTTTTTGCAGACTTTAGCTGATGGCTTCTAAAAGTCCATGTCTAAAGATGACTACTGGGAATAACATTAAAAAAAGCACACAGTATTTTCAGTTTTAATTTGTGTTTTGCCATGTGACAATCTATATTTAAGTCATCCTTAAAGGGAGATGAACTCTAGTGGAAAATAATCAGGAATCTGCAAAAGAAAAGTGTTGAAAAACAGTGGCAAAATATAGTAGGAAATATGCCTTGAAGTTTTACAGCAATTCCATTACTACATACAAGGCCTTTGTGGATTTAAGAAGTCCCATAAATGTACTTTACCATATTACAAAGAAACTAAAACATAAAGACCCAGTCCAAACTCCCTGTGCTCATGCTGGAATTTACTAGCTAAGTGAGTGGTTTAGTGAAGATTTACAATCTCAATCTTATTTAGAATTCATGGGTTTCCAATAGGTTTTGTTACCGTATGTTTCTCAGATGCTAAGCTTTCATTTCTAGAATAATGAAAGTCCTCTATTTTTGATTTCTCAAATAGCCTTCTGAAGAACAGACAGAGAGAGAAAGCTGCTGGGCTTTGTAAAGAAAGAATTATGTTGGGCCAAAATTTGATTACTCCTGCTAAATTTTCAGATGAAAAGGATGAAGTGAGAACATGCAACAGGGGCTCGTGAAACTTCACCTCAAGAAGCAGCCAAATTCCTTTGATCAGTGTCCCACGTCATATGGGCTGCAAACATTGTGGTGGGGATAATGCTGAGGAGGAGATACAGGTAAACTTGATCCCTCAGCATCTGCCTCAATATTCATGCATATAAGTGCCAGAAGTCAGCATAGATTTCTGAGACCACCAACACTGAACCTAGCACTCACTTTTCCATCTCAGATCAGCCAGGATTTACGCATTGGCAGCATAGTGCCATATTCCTTCTCTTGCCCCATGAACGTAGGATCAAGGTAACATGTCAGCAAATGCTTTAATTTGCCTGTCCAACACATTTTTGCATGGGGTTTGCATGGCATACGGTGGGAAGGAGGTACTAACACCTTGCTCTTCCTCTGGGATCATGCCTTCTAACCACGTCTTGCCATCCAAGACAGAAGGCCTCTTCTGTGATGTGACCAGCACAGCACTCTCCCTTGTGTCACAGTCAAGGGAATTGGAGAGGTTGATGAAGGTCAAGTGCTCTCAAAAAAGGCCAGACAAAAAGATGCTGCTTTACTTTATGAGAGTTCATATGGCAAAGGAGTACAAGCTGGAGATAATACAAGGCACATATCTTGCCAACAGACAATGGTAACTCATCAGTCCTACTTCTGCCACTCACTCAGAAGAATGGGAACCATTATTCCTAATTACACAGGAGCTGAAACAGTTTATCAATTTACTTTGAGATAGAGGGCTTGTTCCCGGGTGCAGAGAATTAATTTTCTTACAGTAATGCCTGGGAAAGCAGAAGATTGGTTCTGGTTGATTTACAGTGTCAGCGTTTTTTTATTATTATTTCATGAACAACCTCCATTTAATCACAAGGCATCTAGAAATTGAATACAAAAGGAGACCTTTCATTATTCATAGATAGTATCTTCCCCAATCGCAGACTTGTTTGGTTAATAATAACTATCATAAAAAAAAAAAAATCTTTGTTCAGGTTAGACTCATAGGGCATCTTATTTATTTCTTATTTACTTTTAATACCTAAAGGTATGCTGAAGATGAGCAAAATTCTCCCCTGCTGCTCTGAGCTGGAGGATAGAAGTAAGAATTCATTTTTTTCAGATTATCTTTGCTTCAACATGTGAAAGTTTGATTCTGCATTTAAAATTACAGTATTACAAGTGTGAAGAAGCTGTCTCTGGCCTCTCCAGTGTAACTACTACACAAGGTCTGATTGCTGCTCAGTGAAGTCGTGTATAACCCATACCTGTGCCAAGACTGACCTATGTCCTCAACAGAGCTAGTTAAGTATTTTATGTCTGAACTTTGGCAGAAAATTGAAATTTCAATAAAATAGAAGTTTTCACTGCCATATGTCAATTTGTTTTTTGTATGTTTTCAGTGTCTTCTTGGAAAAGCCTGAAATTTTTCAAGGAAAAAAATATTTAATTATTCTGCAATTTCTGGCAACAGTGGCTGATAGCTCTAGATGATTTTATATACACATATACAGTAAGTAAAAATCAAAATTTTCCAGAAAAATTAAGAAAAAAAAATCTCCCACATATAAATTCTACTTCTAAGGAAGTAAAATAAGAATTCAAAGATATTTCTAGTTCTCATGACTTAGAGAATGATCTTCAAATCTGAGTGATGGACAGCTGAATCTTCAGACAAATGGAAACAAAGGTTTAAAAAGCCTCATCTGCTTCAGTTCTCTTTACTTTAAAAACTATTGCCAGAACTATCTTCCCAGTAGTGGGAGATTACAAAACAAGTCTTACGGCACCTTGATTAGTAACAAAGATAACTATATTTCAACTCAATCATATCAGAAATAGTGTGGCCAGCAGGACTAGGGAAGTGATTGTCCCTTTGAACTCGGCACTGGTGAGGCTGCACCTTGAATACTGTGTTCAGTTTTGGGCCCCTCACTGCAAGAAAGACATTGAGGTGCTGAAGCATGTCCAAAGAAGGGCAACGAAGCTGGTGAAGGGTCTGGAGTACAAGTCTTATGAGGAGCAGCTGAGAGAACTGGGGTTGTTTAGTCTGGAGAAAAGGAGGCTGAGGGGAGACCTGATCGCTCTCTACAACTACCTGAAAGGAGGTTGTAGTGAGGTGGGTTTTGGTCTCTTCTCCCAAGTAACAAGCGATAGGACAAGAGGAAATGGCCTCAAGCTGCACCGGGGGAGGTTTAGATTGGTTATTAGGAAAAATTTCTTCACTGAAAAGGTTGTCAAGCACTGGAACAGGCTGCCCAGGGACGTGGTTGAGTGACCATCTCTGCAGGTATTTAACAGACGTGTAGATGTGGTGCTTAAGGACATGGTTTAGTGGTGGACTTGGCAGTGCTAGGTTAATGGTTGGACTTGATGATCTTAAGGGTCTTTTCCAACCTAAATGATTCTATCATTCTATGATTCTCTATATAATGATTTCCATGGTTATATATGGGGCTCTTTGTTCAAATAAGAATTCCAGGAAAGAGTCTACAGTCTCTTTCTCCATGCACATAGTGTAGATAATAAGCCTTAACTTTCTGCCTGGGATGCTGGGAAAGTTAATTTGCTAATGCTTGTGAAGTGCTTTAAAATCTTCAGCTATAAGAAGACTAAAATGTAACAATTACTTTTTAATGGACTAGAAATAACGAGCACTCAGTCTCAGTGCTTTTTTTCTCCAAGAATGTTTTCTCTTAAATTATGTATTTAATTCCCTCTATATATCTACCTAGATTTCTTTTTTTCTTAACATGCACATCACCTTTTTGTCTTGGCACTGATACAGAAACACAGAGTTTGCTTGTTTCTTTCCCTGACAGGTTCTTAAGCTCATTACTATCGATTTAGGAAGTATTGAAGACAAATTAAGAAGTGGAGTTTGCAAGCAGTAAGGTGCCTCTGAGGGGTTCATGCCATGGGATAAATATCTGCAAAGCAGCATGTAGGAGCAGAGATATTTCATGAGCTCCTTTTGCAGGAACTCTTATGTTCTCCCAGAAGCCTTCTGTGAGACCACAGATTACAAAGGCAGAATTTATCCATTGCAAGCAGAAATAGTGCTGTGAGCTTGTCCATCTGAGGTGTGCCCCATCTGAACACTGATTTCACACATCATTACTCCTCATACAGATTCAGCATGACTAGAGGCTTGTGAATTTTATCGTTTGAACATTATAGGTCGGCATTTTCCATAAAGGACTTTAATGTTTTTCTCTGTGATGGTTTTGACTGGGATAGAGTTATTTTTTTTCCATAGTAGCTTGTATGGCACTATGTTTTGGATTTGTGCTGAACACAGTGTTGATAGCAGTGATGTTTGAGTTACTGCTGAGCAGTGCTTACACAGAGCCAAGGGCTTTTCTGCTTCTCACCCCACCCCACCAGCGAGGAGGCTGGGGGGGCACAAGGAGTTGGGAAGGGGACACAGCTGGGACAGCTGACCCCGACTGACCCAAGGGATATTCCAGACCATAGGACGTCGTGCTCAGCATATAAAGTTGGGGGAAGAAGAAGGATGGGAGGATGTTTGGAGTGATGGCGTTTGTCTTCCCAAGTCACCATTACACATGATGGAGCCCTGCTGTCCTGGAGATGGCTGAACACCTGCCTGCCCATGGGGAGTAGTGAATGAATTCCTTGTTTTGCTTTGCTTGTTTGTGCAGCTTTTGCTTTACTTATTAAACTGTCTTTATCTCAACCAACAAGTTCTCTCATTTTTACTCTTCTGATTCTCTCCTCCATCCCACTGGAGGGGAGTGAGTGAGCAGCTGTGTGGAGCTTAGTTGCTGGCTGGGGTTAAACCACGACATTCTCCAAGTGGCTGTTTAAAAACAGAGACCTATCTTGATGGTAAACAACTAATCTCATTTGTATCAGAAATAGCGTGGCCAGCAGAACTAGGAAGGTGATCATCCCCCTGTGTTAGGCACTGGTGAGGCCGCACCTAGGAATACTGGGTTTGGTTTTGGGCCCCTCACTACAAGAAAGACATGGAGGTGCTGGAGTGTGTCCAGAGAAGGGCAACGAAGCTGATGAAGGGTCGAGAGAACAAGTCCTGTGAGGAGCGGCTGAGGGAACTGGGGTGGTTTAGTTTGGAGAAAAGGAGGCTGAGGGGAAACCTTATCAGTAGATGTGGTGCTTAGGGACAAGGTTTAGTGGTGGACTTGGCAGTGTTAGGTTAGTGGTTGGACTTGATGATCTTAAAGGTCTGTTCCAACGTAAATGATTCTATCATTCTATGATTCTATAATTCTATGAAACAAACCTCTTCCACCTGTTTTCTGTTCTTCCTCTTCCTTTTGCATGTCTTTTTCTTTGTGTGTGTGTGTATGCGTGTGCATGCCTGCATGCTCTATTTAAATGAATTTGGTGACCTTTCCTATATCTCACGGACTACACTTCTGTTATTACTGTAGCCAAACTTTGCACACTTAGCATGAGATGGGCACCTCCCAGATATGTCTTGTGTTGTGCTACACAAAAAGTGGAGCCAGGTCTTTTTAATTGGATGTAGAGTTGAGTACCTTCTCCTGTGAAGGAAACGTATGATGTAGCACAGAACGCCATAGCTTACACTGGTCCAATCCAGCCATAGAACAGATTCAGCATGACCTTTACAAATGAATGGTGTTTTTTCCTTTGTCTCCATTAAAGTGTGCCTGAATCAGAAATGAAACCTCAGCATGATTTGTTTCTACACTGCGAACTGAAACGCTTGCTCAAGGCAACATTTAGGGAAGGTTAGAAGAAAATTTGGGACCACTCTTGCACTTAAGTGTTCATGGAAAAGCTGTGCTGCTTGGGGTACTGTTGCCTCTGTGTAGGGCACATGTCTTGGAAGCAATGTCAAATAAGCAGGAAGTCTGTCTGAGCAAAGTCATGCGGTCTTTTAATACAAAAAAAGGAGATTTGTAGTTGATCTGATATAGCAATGTCCCAGCTGATCTGCAGTCACCCCACAAATAGGAGTGAAGGAATTGTGTGCAACCTCTGCCTGAATCTTCTTCCTCATCTGCCTCCTAAAACCAGTATAGAAAATGCAATCATACCCAGCTTGGGGGAGAGAGACAGAAAATAACATTTTTCCTTCACTTTGCAGGGGATTTTGGAGACTGACTACTTAAAAGAGGGAAAGGGAACACAGAAGCTGCCAAAGGGATCTAATGATAAATGTCTTGATGGATTGAAGGAGTTGCTAAGATAGTGCATGTTAGATGCATTTTAGTTTTGTACAGCAAAACCAGCAAGGTTTAAAAGGCAATGTTTGGTGTCATTTCCTTTCCACAGCATTTCTTCTTTGACTTTCTTTTTTTCCTTCACCTTGTTTTTTTTTTTTTTATGCTTCCTAATCTACCTAATCTGAAACATTGGCAAGAAATTCCAAGTGTATTAAATGAGATATATTGCCATAATAAATGGGATTCTCTTTTCTCGTCCATAATAGATATAAACATTATGAGATTTTTCCTTTCTGGTTTTGGCAATGGTTTTTGGGAAAAGTAAAGGGAAAAACAAGGCAAGTGTACTCACAGCCTTCAATTTAACCCCAGGCAGAGCTCTGCTGTCTCTGGGCATATTAAATAGGATTGTCTGTTTAAAAAAGGGCATGAGATCAATTTTTTTTGCTTCCTTGAGAAAGCTCCATAGATGTTGGCATTGTAACTGTGAAGCTGCTACAATGGTGATTTCTGCATTAATTGCAATATGCAGGTAAAGCAGCTTCACAGAGCCACAATAGAAACCACCGAAGAATCAATATGTACCACCTGTTATCATGCACATACTATAAATATCTATAGCTTTCTCTTAAATACTTAGAACAGATGTAAATAATAATTAAGAGAGTTGCTCCACAAGAGTCTTCAACACTCTGTAGGATATGAACCTATGCTTTCACGGTAAGACGTCTCTTCCAGGAATAGCACAATCATTTGAACCACAGGAGAGCAGGAGGGAGGTGACATTGAGTGGATGCTGACTTGCTGCGAGGGGGAATTCAGAGTCTCCTTGCAAAAGAGCAGTTATTTTAAGGAACCATTCCATGGGCTAATTCAATTTCCTTCTAAAGGTTGTAGGAAGTCTGGCTCAGAGGTTAAAGTGACACATACGTGCTTCAGAGAATGGGATTTTCCTCCACCACAAAATTCTGTGTCCTTGGGCGTGTTGTTCAGGAGAAAATTTGCCAAGCTCTCTTCACTCCTGGTTGCAGTGGGACTTGGAGCAAGAGTCAAATAGATAACCTTATCTTAGATGCTTTTATTCCACCAAACTTCAAAGTTCCTAAGCCCCAAAATTTCTCTTAGCAACTTCATTCTGCAGAGATGAGGGTTTGAGTACTAACCTTCCCAGATACTTCTCTTCTTCTCTGAATGCCCAGATGTACAGCAGAGGATCCATTTTCTCATCCCATGCCTAATTTTGTCTAAGACTAGAGACTGGAGAGCCCTCCACCCATCAAGTCAGTAGCTCAGTTCAGGAAAAATCCCAGCGGACTGAGTTCTCCCCAGAATAGGGTGATGTCCACCATATTTTGTTTTGTTTAAGTGTGGGTGAAGAAACTGGACCTTTTGTATGGGAAGAGGACATTCACACAAGATGTGAGAGAACCAGATGCCTTTAATTTCCTTTACCAAGTTTAGTCAAATGTCTTAAGGTTTGGATTATCTGCACCAAAAATCAGGTGCTAGGTATTCTGAGGGATAAGAGGGGGAAATTCTTTGTCCTTCCAGCTGAACACATATAGGAAATAATGGAAGTTTCACTGGAAGAGAGATAGCTTTCCAGCTTTGTGGGAAGAAAGTTTATCTTTTGAAATCAATCAATGAAGGACTTTTTGGAATTTAAATCCATTTTATTGAATGATTGGGCCATTTCTACCCATCTGGTCCAGCCTAGCTCAGGTGAAAGTCTTCATCCACACAGTTCTTCTCCTGTTTTATTCCTTTTCCTTTTTCTCCATCTGCTCTGATTAATTTTTCCTTCTTTTTCCTGGGAAGGTAATTTTTTTTTTCTTTTTTTCTAAAAAGGCTGGAAGCACTCCTGCTTCAGATTGCCAAAAGGGAACTGGGAGGTGAGATGTGAACTTGCTCAATAGCAGAATTAACTGTGTGTTTCAAAGTCAGTTTATGTATTCAAATCATATTGACCATGTGAATAAATCATATGCCACCATAGGATTTTTGGACATAGAAGTGTATGTATGTATGTATTTATTTGTTTAAAGAATGGGTAGGACTGCCTTTTAAGAGAGAAATCTGGGCAATGGTTTACAGATTTTGGAGCAAAGTGGTCCAGAGAAGATCAGGGTTTAAAGTGTACTTCTCCCTGTTTTCAGTGTTTCCTACTGGCAGCTCCAGTCTCAGAATGTCAACTCTGAGAATCTGGTTTGGGGCACTCATCTTTTCCTATGCCTTGTATATGCTTTTAACACAAAGGTTTGATTTCAGTCTGGAGCATCAGCAACCTCATGGCTCCTCGTGTGTCCTGTTATGTTATGCACGTCTCCTCCTCATTACAGTTTCTGTGTTGCCTTTACATGCATGAAAGTGTAATCTTAAGTGCCAAATAGGGATAAAAATGCTGTTCTACTTCAGATGGCTGCTGTGAGAATAAAAACATTAAAAATTTTGAAGCGATCAGATGCTGTGATGATAGGGCCCTGAGATATCTCGTGGTCAATCTAACCCAAGTTCCAGTAAAACTTCACTATTCACTTTAATTACAGCTCAGCAGGCCTGCACCAACTGGAAGCAGATGTTTCCCTTCAGGTTTTAATTAAAATAAATAAATAAATAAAAGAGCTTTAATTTAAACATTGCTTTTCTAAGGTTGAAATAGCCTTTGAAAAGCATGAGAAAACTGTTGGACCAAAAATGTTCAAATGTCCTAAAACACCTGCGTGTCTTTTTAAGCTTAGAGTAGCTCAAGCCATCCTGTGGATTAATAGCACAGACTTACAGGAATTGAGGGCATGGAAAAGAGCTTGGCCCACTCATTGCCAAGGGAACCTTGCTATTTGCAGCCTGTTCCATAAATCCACCAGAGTACCGAGGTATTGACATTACCATCAGGATAAAACAGTAAGCAACACATCTCGGCAACAAAATTCATGACAGTAATAATAAACTGGGAAGTAGCTGGCTACGTGAAATGTGAAAAGTAAGAGAGGGTAGAAGAGCTCCTGCAAACTCTTGAGGATGGGAATGTGTGAAGCCAATCACAGAGGAAAGACAAAAGGACAAAAAGCTTAGGCTGATTATTTTATTTCTTGATGAAAGATTCTATTAAGATAAGACAATGTAACATGAGTGTGAACTTGGGATTTTTCACTGCATTTTTTAGGGTGTTGCTTGTAGTAACATCACAGAAGCAATTTCAGTTGATTTCCTAGGATTTTCTCAGATATACGCACCCCAGTTTGAACTTCCGGGCAAAATTGCATCCCAAGAAGAAGGTTTTCTTCCACTTAAGTTTTGCATTTGTGCATTCTCAAAACAGGTTTAACAGGTAACAACAGGATGAGACATTTTGTAAAGTACATTTATGGTTCTCATCCATTTAATCCATACAGAGAGAAAAAACTGCTGCTTATAAGGTCGTATAAAAGTTGGAGCACTCAGGGAGAGGTAAGGGTTTGATCCAAGAGAGTTTACTAATCCCCACTTGAAAAAAAAGAGAATTTCTTCACTGTGCGGCAAATAAATAAAAAATTGTGCGAGAGAGACAGGGAGAAAAACTCTAAACAGAAGTGTGACTTTGCTCTGTAATGGTCACATCTTTTCTGGAGGGGAATGCTGCATCTTAGGTCCATTTTTTTTTTTTCAGTAGCTGCTGAATGTAATATAAAGAAACTGTCCATAGCAAAGGTATAAGAAGTAGCATCACAATGTGCTGTCCTTAAAAAGGAGCTCAGTTTCTGAGAGTCTCTTGACATCTCCCTGCTCAGTTTTTGGAGAACTTTGTCATGCACCAAAGGGGGAAGTTTGGCTCCTGTATTGAGAAGGTCCTTAAAGCTTCAGGGGAAGCAAGTTCTCTCTGCTGTTCTATATTTGGAAGGCTTTGCTATCCTCTTATTTTAGGGAGGACTTTTGCCAAGTGAATTGCGTGTTTGCCTACATGAGAAATACACAGAATCCCAGAAGTTCATGCAATCATGTTTTGCTCTGTAATTCCAGCATTACCTCCTGAACCCTGCCATGGGCCACCACCTATGACTACTATGGGGCAATGACCATTCAGTATTTTCTAACCATCTCCTGCTACCTCAAGCCCTGCTGCAGAGACGATGCCTCAATTACTGTTGTAGCTGATTAACTCTTGCTCCACTCTGAGTGCTATTTTTGCAAGGCCATGGTAATCTCTAAATCACAGCCCTCAGTGTGCACTCAACAATGGAAGAGCATTACCTGCAATTTCCCAAGCATTTCATTTCCTTGGAAGATTTATTTGTAAACAAACATGAGCTTTATTGTTGCTTGTTGCAGACATGCAGTAAATTAGTTTTTCCACGCTGAAATGTAGCAGCATAAAATTCTCACTTGAGGAAAGTACTAACTGGCATTATGGCATTACTTTGTTAATTATATTGGCACATACACTGCTGCTCTTTAAATTAATCCTGTACACCAGAAACACTTCGTATCTAATGATTTCCTGGACTTCTTGTATATTAATTCACGCTTAATCCAATTTAAATCGTTGTCAAAGTGACAAATGTAAGGAAGACACAGACAGCATTTAAAGTGACATGACACCCGAGTCAGTGAGTCATGGTCATAGAAGCTATCATGCAGTGATCACTGGTAAAGATTAATTTGAATATGTTGAGTTTGGCTTTGGTATGTTTGACAGGTTTCTGACTCTGCCTTAACAGTCTGACCTGTCATTTTTTAACAGATTAGATTTTCCATGTGGTCCGCTTCTCTAGCCAATTCTCAGTCATTTCATTTGTGGTTGTTGACTGTCAATGGTGTCTAATATGATGAGCTTGGAATACTATGATGATGAAATTTATTTAGGTTATTGTTTATGACAAGGAAGGCCATCACTAATCCATGACATAAATTACATTCTCCAGTCCTTAGCATTCTTTGACCCTGAAGCATTCTTGGTGGAAAACTGCTCGATCAACATAGCCATCTTCCCAGATTTCTTCCATACTGTTTACAGCAACAGCTCTGTTATTGCTTGTCAAATATCTTACAAAATCAATTTATGTCATTTTATCATCTCACTTCCAATGGAGCTTTCTAAAAGTGCAATAGATGTGAAGGAATCTGCCATGGTAGTTACCACCTAAGTTTTACCTGCTCCTGAACTCAGAAAGGTGTATGAAAGTACCTTGACAATACACGGGAGAGAATCTGGCTCTCTTGAAATTTGAATTCAGCACTTGAGTTCCTGCTGTCCAGAATTATTGGACCAGTGCTTCAATCAGGAGTCTTACATTTGTAAGAACTAAGTACTTAGTATTTAGTAGTTAGTCTTTACAAGTACTAAGTGGACAGAAAAAGCTTCCAGATTTCTCTCTCGAAAAGCATCATCTTGCCAAAGTAGTTTCCATCCAGCTGGAAGGAGTGTTTCTCAGCTCTGCAAAGAGCAAATCCAGTGAGAGATATCTGAGCTCTCCTGGATAAACATGCATGTGGTTACTTGCAAACATGAGACACAAAAAGGAGCATCTGCAGCAAGGAAGATGGAAAGAGGAAAAGCAAAACATAGATGTGTTTTCAATTCTTCACCTCTCTGCTGTTCATGTCTGTTACTTAGTGCTACCAGGAGAACTGTCATGGCACTGGCAATGTCTCTGTCAAAACTGGAGCACAGGCTGTTTTGACTTTTAAAATTTGACCAGAGGAAGAATTAATGACAATAATGCTGGAGATAAAGTGCACGATAATTAACACAATGACCATTTACATGTAAATGTAAAACTGATTGTTTCAGACTAGATGCTAGCTATCCCTCATCCCAGATGAGTGCTCCATCCCCCAGGTTACTCAAACTTGCTCTTACCTGTTATTTCTACCAAGCCCAATCAATCATTACTAAACACGAAAATTCTGCTAGGAACCATGCAGTGGGATAGGCAATGAGGTCTAGGACACCTTCACAGGAGGTGGAAGGAAATTTAAAGCATGCCTTGCAACTTCATTATTCCACTTACAATTACATGCAGAATGCAGTTTTCAGTCCATGACCTCAGCAGAGATACTATGGGGAAAATTCTCTAAGTATGTGTTATCACTTCTGAAATGGGCCCTCTTTCTATGTAGAGTGTAAGGATATAATTACTTTTAATACATTAATTTTATGCCCACAGCTCCTACTTTGTGTTATCACTTTTATTTTTTTTCTACCATCATTATGTTTTTCTCCCACAACTTTCTAGGAGCTTTAAACTACTTTTAAATTGCTGTCTATTTTATTTTAACTGTGATCTCCCATCCCTGTTATAGTTCCTTGCTATATTCCCCTCTGGTTTTCCTTTTGCTTCTAATTTCATTTTCCCTGGGTTCATTATTTTTATGCTAGCACTTTGAAAATTGTTTTCCTGCACGTAGCTCTTTTGTTTCTTGTAGCTCTGAATTGTTATTTACGCTTTGAAATGGAGGCTTGGATGCCTTCATCTAGATGGTGGCTCCGTCTCGTAGATATTGTGTTATCATGTAGTGCAAAATAGTCCATCTCAGTGGTGAATTTTTTTAACTGTGAATCCCTCTGGGAAGATGCTGAGTGTGCACAAAGAATAGGAGCTGATTTCCCATCAAAGCTGATAACAGAACTTGCTGCGCTCTGTTGCAAAACCTTTGTGCTTTAGCTGGAGCGTTGATAGCGATCATTTCCAGCATAAGGATTTTCTCTGGGATTATGACTAGACGGGTACTCAACCCACTCTTGAACTTTAAAAAGTGCTTAACACTTGGGTCTCCAGATTGCTTAAAATCGGAACCCAACGTGTGAGATCTCACCCTCCAGGAATGTGGGGGCAGTGGTTAAGACCAGAGATGTGCCACCAGAAGTTAAGAACACTAGTGTAGAAGTGCCTGGTATATAAACTGGGAAGAGTTGGCCTGGGGAGCAGATCACTGCTCGGGAACTAACTGGCCATCGATTGGCAAGTGGTGAATAATTGCATTGTGCATCACTTGTTTTGTATATTTCAATTTTTTTATTAGTAGTAATGTCATTTTATTATTGTTATTATTATCATTATTATTTTCTTCCTTTCTGTCCTATTAAACTGTTCTTATCTCAACCCATGAGGGATTTTTCCCTGATTCTCTCCCCCATCCCACTGGGTGGAGGGGATTGAGTGAGTGGCTGAGTGGTGCTTAGTTGCTGGGGGGGGTTAACCATGACACTTGGGTACCTCCCCCCGCTTTTATGCAGTTAAGTGCTTTGCCGTAGAGCTGGCAATAAATCAGTGACAGAGAATGGATAGAACTAGAATCCTACATTTAATTCTCCACATAATTCCTTAACACAGTACGAGAGATTTTAGCTAGAGAAAGCTATCCTTGCTGAGAATTGGACTCTCTAATGAGACCGCAGCTAGAATTGAAGATTTTTTATTATTTGAGGTTTTTTTAATGTATTGCTTTCAGTTTCATTTCTGAAGTGACATCCTGAAGCTAGCATGGATGAGGATGAAATTTAGTTATCAGTGATAAAAATCTAAAATTACTTTTATTATAACTAGTTATCCATGTGTAATGAAGGGTGAAGCCTTCTCCTACCATAAGCAATCCCCCACCCCAGTCATAGAAAATCCCCAGCCACCTTCATTTTACACTGTTTTCTTGAGGTTACAAGGTATATCATTAAAACTCAATTTCATACAAAGCAGATGTTAAAATCACCTTTATGACTGCTTCTCATTTTCAGCATGTCTAGAAATCTGGTGTGGTTACTGCGAAAACAAAATAGTATTTGTATTCTTATTCGTATCACAGGTTATCTTCTACCTTCTGTACCCTTTTGGTATTCATTAATATGACTGTGTCACTATAATGGAGTTCTGGCTTGCTTTATTCCACATATTACAATGCAAACACATTTCTAAATATTCTCAGCTATGCACGAGTATATTCTATAGAAGGGAAAAATAAATGTAATTTGATGCTAAACTGCTAACTTAACACAGCTCTAGAGATTCCCTAACCAATATCTAGTAATTTGTATGCCTCCTGCCGATATTTATTCTTTTATGTAGAAAAGCCTCTTGCTAAATGTTCTTTGACAATTTTGAAAGACGATGTTGAAAGCAGCACACACTCAGGCTCTGAGTGCTGCTTTTAAAACTGTGTTTTCAACGGCTTGTGTTGCAATGCACAGCTTTCAGGAGTTTCAATATCCACACTTGACATTTTCTATTCTGAGTTGTCAGATATGGAGAGCTTGGTGTCTCAGAAAGTGTAGAAATTCAAGGGGGCTTAAAAAGAAAAGAAGAAATAAAAAAAGGTATTTAAAATAAAAGGGTAGATACACGTTTTTATCTAAGTATTTGTTACAACACTGCAAATCTACAGGATATTCAGTGAATAGGTCTCTCCTGGACTTGTATGACAGTAGCATACTCTCTTGGACAAGAGAGCAGAAATAAATGAGAAAAGTGACCAGTGCTGCCAAGATACATCAGACTTAGGGCACAGTTGCTATTATCACAAACACAACAGCTTTACTGCGTGTGTTCAGATGGGCTCTGTGGTGTACATGTAGGTCAGATGTATTCTTGCATATCCAGACTAAGGAAATGGATAGCTTTGGGAAACCGAACAAAAAGAATAGTCCCTACAAGCACTGTTCAGTCTCTCTTCTCTGGACTTTTCTTCCTTTTTCCTGGTCTCTGTCTTCTCCTGACATCCCAGTCCCCCATGAGCAGGACTTATGATCCAGAGTGAAAGGGTAGAGTGAAAATATCTGCATTCACACAGAGCTTTTTACAGCCAGTGATGCTTAGTTGGGAAAATTTTCAAATGTTTAAGTGATTTAGAAACAGATTTACCTTGATATATTGACTGATATGCAAACTGGGTGGTTTGTCTTTTTTTTGAAGTCCCCTGCGTCAGAAATGTTGTATTGCAGCAACATTTCAAAGAACCACACAAAAGAAAACATTTTGTCTAATTCTCCCAAAATGTTTGCCAGAACCACTCACTTAAAAATTGTCAGACAATCAAGATGGCAGGTTGCCCTTTGTGATCTGTTTGTCTTTTTCTTATAAAGTACTCAAGCAATTTTGCTGTGATTTTTTTTCTTCACCAGAGGATGAAATAATAAAGGTAACTTACACATGACACCGCTTTTTGCCTTTAAACTTGGGTTTAAAAAGTCTTGAACATGCAGGCAGGAATCCCCCTGTTACTAGACCATGGCTTAATTATCTGACTTTAAAATACATTTGGCTGCTCTTTTTGATTTACTGGTGCTGCCTGATAATTAGCTCTTTCTTTCCCTTCACTGACTTTGTTTGATAAGGCTTTTATAGAGTCTTGGCGTGCGTAATTTAGTAAGTCCCATTTGTAATGCAGCACATCTCTCTCTCTCTCTCTGCTCTGTCCCAGGCTTGGAGCAGAACAGAAGTCTAATTGGCACTGTTTACAAACCATTGCACTTGGGAAGAGCTGTGCCTCCATTTGATAAGTAAAGATGTGAGAGATGAGAAGATTATAATTAATTCATGCTTTGAGCCATCTATGAGTTAAAAAAAAAAAAAAAACAAGACAGGAAAAGAGAAAAAAGTAAAAGAGAAGCAGGTACATCTGGAAAGCAAATAGATTACATTGCAAATAAAGCATTGAGAGTTTTTATAAGAGATGGGTTGTGAGCAGCTGATGATTTACAAGGTGCTTTGGATCAATCAAAAATTGCCATGCTGAGGAATGGAAAGGTTAAAAAGAAGAAGAAGAAGAAGAAAAAAGTGTTTGCAGAAAGCAGAGGCCCATTTTTAATTACCAAAAATAATTTTTATGACAAATCAGAATTTGGCCCACATGGGCTGAATGAAAACTGGATCCCTGCCCCAGAAAGCTTGTGTTATTTTTAACACAAATTTTTTTAATTTAACTTAGATGTGCTATAGATCAGGCAGTCCGTAAGTCAGGTAGCTGAATCCTGGGAGGAGGACACTGTGGGGACATTCTCATTCTGTGCTTTCCCTCTTCCACAATTTTTCCTGAAGTGTTTTCTTTTGGCTACCATCAAGATACATAGAGCTTCATTCAGACTGATCATGCCTCTGCTTAAATCTTCATGTACCTTCTGCACGCTCATGAAGTGAAAGGAGAGAGCAGATCTGGGCAAGGGTCACAGAAGGAATAAAAGTTTGCTTTGAGTGAAGTCCCAAAGACAGGGAGATTCTTTGAGTATTAGCATGGCTGAATGCTTCTTCACTTAGATTTGCCTGAGCATGCAATTGCTACCACTTAAGCATAGCATTGGAGAGATAGGGATGCTTAGAGTCAGACATATGAAAATATGAGGGAGGAAGGAGTGTTATGAAGTTTTCTTTATATCCTACCTGTCTGCCACATCCTCAAAGTCAATTAACTGCACCTTCTCTCTTGTCAGCAGGTTGACAACAGGGAATGTTTCAGAATCTGGGTGACTTCACTTATGTCTCCCATTTGCACTGGTAATAAGCTATGCCAGTATTTCTGTGCTAAAGCCTTTTAGGACTCTCATCTCCTGTGGAGCTATCACTTTTCTCAGCCTTCCTTAGCACCAAAGAGCTACTAGAAGACTTATGGTCATACAATGTCCAGCTAGAGCTTAGAGACTGAGACAGGGCTGTATGCAGGACTTAAGGACCAGGATGGCAGAGTAACATCAAGAGCTGGTTTGGGATCTTGTCCAGCAGTACTTGATGGTTTCTGTCTTCATTCAAGCAAAATCGTAATAGTCTTTAGTTAATTTATCTCTTCTTGAATGTGGAAGAAATCTGCCGTTGCATTCTGCAAAGATGGTTCTCCAAGCTACATGCCAAAAATCTTCATGTGGCCAAGAGCAGCAAGACCCATCTCTATAGCCTGAAAAAGTAAAAGAAGGCAAGCTCCAGGCCATGATATCCCTGCTGGTGGCCCTATGATCCTACTATGGGGAGTCACGTAGCTCATGCACCATGATGTAGCATTGCTATATCACCGGGGAACTAAATATTTCAAGGACTACATGTCAGCCTTCTCAGCTCAATGACTAGATTAAAACTCCTGTGTGGAAGTGCAAGTACTGAAATCTCAGCACTTGCCTTGTATTCATACATGCAGAGGTGACCTGCCTCTCCAGCTTCTGAGCATCCTTCTATCACCTTCCAGTGGCCCAGCTTCTACAGCTACCAGCTTTGGCTACTGCTGCCAAAACTTCACACAGGTAGCTAGTAAAGAAGAATATAGTCTGAGAACAACTGCACTAGGTCAGACCAAAGATCTACCTAACCCATTTCTTATGTCTCAGAGAGGCCAACAGTGGTTTCCTAGGAACGATTACAAGGACAGAGCCAGAATTGTGTCATAACCCTCTAGAATAGTATTTCAGCCTGTGGTGGCTTGCTATGAAGGAACTTCCAGACCTAGAAGTGCTATCACTGCCTCTAGTACCCTTCAACAACTTTCTGCAATACAATGGAGACATCATGATTTTAAGTGCTCTTTAATAGTATCTCATTGTATTATCAGAAGCACAACTGATAGAAATAGTGATGTTAAAACTGACTCAAATATTTATCCTTTCTTGTTTTAATGATCTGATAGAAAAACATGTATTTTATCTGCTGCTTCATAGTTTTGGGATCTGGCTGATAGTTCAGGCTGAAAGATAATAATCCACATTCACTAAAAAAGCTTGTATAATTGTGTTTAGAAGCACTTTCTTGCTTCTTTAGCCCTAATTGATTGTAAATCAACCTTCATGAAGTACTAAATATCTTGAACAACCAAGCTTTTGACTTTAAGGGATTTGTCTCTTCACTGTGGGAACTGGGAAAATCTACCCTTCTGGGATTGAATACTAGTCCTGGCTGCCTCTTAACCATCTTGGGACAGAATGTGAGTTGAACTGGGAAACTACCCTCAGGGGTAAAGGAACAGAAGAGAGCTGGCAGCCATTTGAAGACATTTTTCTTAGAGCACAAGAAATTTTGGTTCCAACGTGCAAGAAGTTGGATATGGAAGGGAGGAGACCAACACGGCTGAGTAAGGACCTCCTGATTGTACTGAAACACATGAAGAAAATGCATGGGCAGGGACACACATCTTGGGAAGAATATAGGGATACTGTTTGGGAGTGTAAGGATAGAATCAAGAAAGCTAAGGCACAGCTGGAGCTAAATTTGGCAAGGTACATGAAGAATAATAGGGTTTCTTCAGGTACATTAGTCAGAAAAGGAACATTAAAGAAAATGTACCCTCAAAATAAATGAGACAAGGAATCTGGTGACAACTGCCATGAAGAAAGCTGAGGTACTCAACAACATTTTTGCCTCAGATTTCACTGGCAATTGCTTTTCCCCCATCTCTCGAGTCCCTGAATCTCAAGGCAAAGACTGGAGGAATGGAGTCCCACCCATTGTAGGTAGGAACGAATCATCATGGGTTTGAGAGCATCTGAGGAACCTGAACATACACAAGTCCATGGGACCCAATAGGTGCATCTCAGGGTTCTGAAGGAACTGGGAGATGTAGTCACTAAGACACTTTCCACCATAATTGAAAAGTCATGGCAGTAAGGAGAAGTCCCCAGTGACTAGAAAAAGGGAAACATTGCATCCATTTTTGAAAAGGTAAAAAGGAGGACCCTGGGAACTACCGACCAGTCAGTCTCATCTCTGTGCCTGGTAAGATCATGGAACAGATTTTCCCGGAAGATATGTCAAGGCATATAGATGACAAAGATGTGAATAGAGATAGTCAACATGGCTTCACAAATGGCAAATTGTGCCTGACTAATCTGATGACATTTTGCAACGGAGTGACTGTGTTGGTAGTTAAGGGAAGAACAACTGATGTCATCTTCTGTAAGGCCTTTGACACAGTCCCACACAACACCCTTGTCACTAAATTGGAGAGATATGGGTTTGATGGATGGACTATTTGATGGGTAAGGAATTGTCTGGAAGGCCATATCCACAGACTTGCAGTCAACAGCTTAATGTCCAAATGGAGATCAGTAACAATTATTGTCCCTCAGGGTCGTTATTGGGACCATTACTGTTCAATATCTTTATTAATGACATAGTGAGATTGAGTGCAGCCTCAGCAAGTTTGCACATGACACCGAGCTGAGCGGTGCTATTGATCCGCTTGGGGGAAAGGATGCCAACCAGAGGGACCCTGACAGGCTTGAGAAGTGGGCTCATGCAAATCTCATGAAGTTTAACAGGGCTAAGTGCAGGGTCCTGCAGCTGGGTCAGAGCAATTCTCAGCATCAGTACAGACTGGCTGATGAATGGATTGAGAGCAGCCCTGCAGAGAAGGACTTGAGGATACTGGTGGATGAAAAATTGGACATGAGCTGTCAATGTGCACTTGCAGCCCAGAAAGCCAGTCATCTCCTGGGCTGCATCCAAAGAAGCATGGCCAGCAGGCCTAGGGAGGTGATTCTCCCCCTCTATTCTGCCCTCATGAGACCCCACCTGGAGTACTGCATCCACCTCTGGGGTCCCCAACACAAGAAAGACAAGGACCTGTTGGAGTGGGTACAGAGGAAGGTCTTGAAAATGATGAGAGGGCTGGAACACCTCTCCTGTGAAGACAGGCTGAGAAAATTGGGGTTGTTCAGCCTGCAGAAGAAAAGGCTCCAGGGAGACCTTATTGTGTCCTTTCAATATAGAAAGGGGGTTTATAAGAAAGACAGAGATGCTTTTTTACCAGAGCCTGTAGTGACAGGACAAGGGGTAACAGTATTAGAATGAAAGAGGGTAGATTTAGATTGGACATAAGGAAGACATTTTTTATGATGAGGGTCATGAGACACCGGAACAGGTTGCCCAGAGAAGTCGTGGATGCCCCATCATTGTAAGTGTTCAAGACCAGGCTGAACGGGGCTTTGAGCAACCTGATGTAATGGAAGATGTCCCTGCCTATTGTAGGGGGGTTAGGACTAGATGATTTTTAAAGGTCCCTTCCAATCCAAACCATTCTATGATTCTATGATTCTATGAGACATTTGTCTGTGCCATGGTTTCTCTGCTTAATGCATTTGGGAAGAGCAGTCGTCCTGCTGTCTGGATATAATTTGTGGATTATTAAGAATTTGTAACATATCGTATTGTGTCAATTCCAGAAATCTTTTTTTTTTAATTAATTCCCAGCATGGCCTGAAAATTTAATACAGAATTATCATCAGGTGTATCCAGGGAGGAGGTAGCCAGATCATGAGGGATGAAAGGATTCTAGTTCAGTGGAGCCATCAACTACAATAAGACCTGTACATGTTTACTAGTTTGTAAATATTACTGCTTCTGCCCTTCTGGTATGTTTTATTATATCTTCTCTTTCCTGAAATAAATCAAGCTCTCAGCTTTCTGAAGTAGAACAAAAAATGTCAGTAGAATCAGAGCTCCCTTTGGAAAAATGGAAACTCAATTCTGAGAAACAGGCCAAGTTTGCCAGAACAGAAATTGTGAGATGAAAAAAACCCCAAAGTTTGGCATAATACCTGAGAATTGATTCCATTATGTTTCCATGAGCTAAATCATGATTTTTGAATGAGAGATGAATAACATTGGCTTTGGTTATTCAACTTTTTCCCATATGTGGAAAATGCTCATTGTTGATATACGTGAGGCACACAGGAAAAGTTTTCAAATTATGGGATTTCTGGGTAGTAGGACGGCTGCATGGGGGAACATCTTGTGAACTGTGAAAAATCCTTAGAAAACCACAAAAGAAGAACACCAGGTGACAGCAAACTTACATTTACTCTTCAGAGCACTGTATTGCCAGTGGAAATTTATATGGGGTCAGTCGTTTTTGAAAAATTAGGAAATCATTGGTCTACAGAGAAGACAGCAATCATTTTGAATTATTAGCTCCTATATGAGATAAAATAAAAAAAAATTCCTGAAACTAAAAGAGAGAAGAGACTGTTCTGGACTTTGTTACATAAGCAGAGAGGGCCAAAATATGCTTCTTAATTTTTTCTTCAACTTTTTTCACTTCAGGCATCAGTTTAAGATATTATACAGGTCAGGTCTCTGTTGATTCTTAATTTTATTTCTGAAGAGATCTTCAGATTAAGAAAAAAAGTCTTGCAAGAAGCACCTGCCTCATTCATAGCAGAAGCCCTGAAATTGTCTACTGAAGCTAAATGTGAAATGCACAACATGTCCTGCAGCCAACAGCCCCTGACCTGGAGTACTGCTGGATGGAAAACATCTGGCGAATTTGGAAGTGCAGTACAGATTTAGAAAGGTAACAGCTTGAAAAGGCTGGAGGTGAAGGAGAGAGCAAGGTTGAGAAGAGGGAAGGTGTAGAGTCTGGCTGGGGTAAGGAGGTGGAGGACAGATGTAGAAAAATGTTTGTGAAATGCAAGTTCATGAAGGGGTTCCATAAAGGGAAAGAGGAACAGTGCTCTCAGATGGTGATGGCAAGACATGAAATGTCAAGCTTAAACTGAAGCAAACAATGTTCTTCCAGGGCATTTATGAATAAAGGCAGCACAAATAACAATTAGGCAAACCCTAAAGAATCTGAAAGTGAGCTGCAGGTCCCCACTCAAACATTTGCTATGCCAGTGTGTGAAGGCAAACACAAACTGCTTTCCCAAAGGCTTCCCTGACAAAATCTAGGGTGAATTAGTACAACCAGAGAGAGAAATGTCAACCCACCATGCATTTGTCAGCAGTAACAGTTGCAGTCAATGTTGATTCAAGGCTGGAAATTTCCAAGGACCTGCTTCTTAGAAAATGGCAAGCAGCATTATTCACTGAGTACTAACCATTTGCTCAGTTATCCCTATAAGTGGTTATGGTGGCTCCTGAGTGACATCCCAACCATCAGACAGGTCTTGTCGCAAAAAGTTTATAGTCTTATTGACAACTGGTTGGGAATTGATGGGAGCTGACTTTGCCCATGGCCACGCAACACAATAGTGCCAGCAGCACAATAAGACAGATTTCTTGAGCCTCATGCTCTATCATCTGAGGTGATTTGAAGAATACCTAGTTTGCTGGGTGAAAGCAACCAGTTAAAATGGGGTTTGGAAATTATCATTATCACAAATGACTTAATTAAGGGACATAAGGAGCCAGATAACGAGATGAATAGGTGATTGGGAGGAAATCTGTTAAAAAGAGGAATCTCCCTGCTACAGCTTAACTTGCCACAATTATAGAATAGTCACAGTAAATACGGAGATCAGTGGATTATTTGCTTAACATTGAATGACTTATGTGGCATGTCAGCAAAACACCCAGGAGAATAAAACACACCAGAAACGGCTCTCTAATTACTCTTTTCAAGTGGCGTAATGATCTTTAATGTGCAGTGGATCTCATTAATTAACTCTCAGATTTTAATTAACTCTTTGCCTAATTCACCTGCCATAATACATTATCACAAATGTCAGCTTAACAGTTTTTTCTTCATTTGGGGAGGAGAAAGAGGAAACCGTGTGTTCTGTGTGTTTTCTGTTTCCTCTTTTCTAGTGCCTCTTCTGGCAATGAGTAACTTTCCTAACACAGCTATATGGAGTAGGAACCTCCGGAAACATCCAATGTGTTTGGTTGCCTAAATCTAATGAACTCTAGGGGAGATAGATGTCTGATTATCTTCAAATGTGCCTCACACATTTTTTAGGGCACTTTTTAGGCGCATTAAAAAATTCCAAAGCAAAGCTGAACTGCTATCTTAATGTGAAATAGCAGAACTGTGGGAGTGTCGTGGTTTAACATTTTGTGTTGTCCCAGGTCTGCTATACTAGTCAGTAAAAGAAATGTACTTTAAATCTTATTTGTTGTTAACAACTGCTTCCTTAAACACTGGATATTCTGCCTGTCCCATAAAAACAAATTTCTGAATCCTCCCTACAGACTTTTACATTTATTTTTAATCCAGGTAGTGTATTTATATTAATAAATAAATCCTACCAGTGTAGTCTGTGGCAGTAGTCCCACTGAATGATATATGCTCATAGTACGAGGTTCTTCCTTGGGTATGCTCTGTCAGTGCTACCACTATCAGGGAGCCAAGAGCAAATTTCATTACAGAAACTAATGTATTTCCATGGTGTTTCATTACCTTCAACATGAGTTTTGCCCATGCTGAAGTAGATTTATCCTCGCTACTGCTTCATAGGGAAGACTGGTGGAGTCAGTATCTCCTCACGGTAGAGGACATAGACAGTGCAAGTTCTTCCTTTAGGAAGTCAAAGTGACAGTTCCCTCAGATTTCTTCCTCCCTCCCAGCTCTCCTGTAAGGTTGGAGACCAAATTATCCTGTCCTTTAATGGTTTGTAGGTGAACACCTGATTTTCACTCCTGTCTTCACCACTAAGTTCCTATGAAATTCTTGTTTCTCCCATTCCCTCCCCAGGCTTTACACATCTTCCATGATTAACCCCTCTTTGTACCCTCGCCTCTCCAAACAGCAGCTTCTTTGGGACAAAACCGTTTCTCACTCTGCTTGTACAAGACCTAGGATTGTAGAATTTCTATTTCCTGTAGGTACTTAAGTAGTAGAGGAAAATGAATGTTTTACACTGACATTTTGGTTTTCAGTTTTGTAGAAGATCTATTGCTTTTTCTCCCCCCAGTATTTCCCAGCATTTCTAAGGCATACTGATGGATATTTTTAAGCAAACCTCAATGGAAAGATTCTGTTTATAGTCAAGTGTATATGAAGATGAATATGTTGTAAACAATGACTACGCTTGATAGTGATCACGCCCTGATCTAACATTTATTGATGTATGAAATTAGAGACCTGTGCTAAGCTGAACTAATTGCTATAACTATTGCTGCAGACAACTGAGACCCATTAATTACCTCAAAAATAACAACCGAATAAAAATGTTCTGATTTGGTTCAGGGAGATTAGATTTTGTCAGATTCCCCTTACTTCATAACCCCAACATACTTGCACCCACAATATTTTTTCTTGATGTTTCTTAAGTAGGAAAACAAGATTTTCACCAAACACGACAAATTTTCAGTATGTAAAATGTGGAAGGAGTCCTGTCAAGCATAAAGCCATGAGAAGCTATGCACAGGGTCGCTTATTTTGGGTCTGGCTGAGGTGTACAAGTCAGAGAAGTAGAACCTGCTTTCTGTATGGAGCACTAGAAACCATCCATTTTCTGGGATTTTAAACTGTTTTGTTGCTCCTGTTTTCAGGCAAGTTATTTCACCTCAAATAAAAGCATTGGTGAGATTAGAAGTGATGTTGGCTTTAGATTAGGCTCTTTCTGGTTCTTCTGAAAATGCTTCCTAAACAATATGATTTTGCAATAACAAAAGCAAAAAAAGATTATTAATAATAATAATATTTTCCCTTTCCTCTTCTCTTATAAATTTGATGTAGATGCAAGATTTGAAAAGGAAGCAGCAGGAGGTGAAGAACTAGTGAATGTTTTTCAGTCACAGGGATAAAGAAAGCAGAAATGCTCAGGTAGTCTTTAAAACAACATCCAGCCAAGCCTGCTGTGGCTATCTCCTTCAGAGTGAAGTGTGGCTGAAGAGGATTGACCAGATACAGACAGAGATGGTGAATTAATGGTGAATTCAGTTCTGACACAGAAAATAGATAGTTATAGAGATCTTTATCTGTTCATCTTGCTCTCGGGTCTTTGAAAATGACACATGGTGTTGGAAAGGACCTACTGTTATGCAAGAACATGATATTTTAAGCAAGCCTTATACCTTCTTTGTTCTTCCCTATATTCTTGACAAATTTCTTGCTGTTTTTTTTTGTTGTTGTTGTTTTATTTTCGTACATTTTTTCTATGCAATATTTCACCTGTGTAAAACAGAGTCCAAGAGTGCCCCAAAGAGCCTCATTTTTGGCAAAGGTTGAGCACCTTCCCTTCTGGGAATCAGTCCCTTCTTGGATGTCCCATGCATTTTTCTCTGAATTGGCTGAGATGTCTGTGTCATAATATTAAAAGCAACTATTTGCCTAGCAGCACATGATATTCTTCATCTTCTGTTAAAAGGGGAAAAAAAAGATGAGCAAAATCCCCTATATTTCCCTATTAAAGTACCATGGGTGACTTAGATTTGCAGTTCTACCCCCCCAAGTAGGCTCCAGGGAACAGTTCAGACCCCACCTGCTTGACTACCACTTTGTGGGTTCCTATAGGCGTCCACTCGTTCCCATGTGAGACCTCACTCGCATCAGCTGAGCACATCTGAAGACACAGGGCACCTTTTGTGGTTTGAGTCTCACTCTGCTGGGGTGTCAATATCTGTAAGATCAAACATAGCCCCCCTAAAGCATCTCCAGTTCACCTTGCAGCATCTTACCCTCCTTCACTGGTGTTTAAAATTCACATGTAAAATGCATTCAGCGGTGAAGTGATTACTTCCTGATCATTCCTGTCTGTCTTCTTCTTCTTCCTGAGGGAAGAAAAAAATTCACACTCAGGACTTCTTGCTGGTTTTTTTCATATCTCATGTAATTCTTGTTTGTAGCAGCTTTACAGTGTGTTCTAATGGCCTGGAAAAAAAAAAGTAGATACCACTCTGCACTCTACAATTAAAACCACAGCAATTTATTTAGGTGTACTACAATCAACTGAGTTGAACCTTTGAGTTGATTCATATATATTAAAGAAAATATTCCTCTCTAAGTTGCAGGATCCCCTGGCTGTAACAAAAAAATAAATTGCTTCATTCTTGGTAACTGAGCCATTCATAGCCAGGTAAATATTTGACCCTAGGTTGTCCAAATATAAATTTCTCCACTTAAAGGAAAACAGTCTCCATCCTTGCAGTGCCTTGTTTTGATCCAAGAGTGTGATAGAAGACCCATCATGTCCATTACCTAATTTAGTGCTGAAGCCTCCACTGCAGGATACCGTTATGCTGTGATTCCCTGCTGAAAGACATAGGTGTCATGACAAATACACATTTTTATTTTTTTTTAAACTCCTTTCAGAAGTGTCCACAGCTTGAATGGACACATGGATTTCCCGTTTTCTGAAGCCAGTCTCAACTAGATTAGAATCTCAAATGGATTAAAGCAGCATGATGTTGGAAGACACATCCTTAGCCATTGCTGCAAGAACATCCAGCATTCATTTCCTGCGTCCTATAATTTCTTTCCTTCTGGATTTCACTTGTACTTATTGCTCACTGTATATCTTTGCTGAGCAATGACCACAGGTGGCTTCAGTTTTGTAAAACCTTAATCAGACATTCAGGAAGGCATGTCCCATTTTAAGTGACTAGATAAATGGCTCTAGTTTTGTATTTCTACTGTTTTTTTATTGGTTGTGATTTGTTCCGAGTTATCAGCATTGTAATCACAGGCGGTAAGAGACTGAACAAAGCCCTGATTCAAAGGAAAGACAATTACCATTTAATCCTTTAACATAATCTTAAAGGATAAAAAAGAAAGAAATGTTATTAAACAACGCACACAGAAACGTAGAGTCTCTGGCAATCCGGAATTTCACATCCTTACCTTAATCTCAATGGTCAACGCTCTTCTAGTCTTAATACCCACAGATGGCCCATTCCATTTCTGTCTCAACTGTCCCTCCCTTCCCCTGTTGGGGTATCCTGCACAGGATACCTGCTGGATCACAAATCAGGTTGGCCAGCTACATATGCAAAGTGGAGAGAAACTAAGTGATAAGTCTTTGAGTTAGTGACGTAGTTGATAAGGATTGGAAGGCGCATGGCAGCCTTGAGAATCTGATCCTCAGAGCAAGAGGTGCATTTTCCTCTGTTCACGGCGAAGCAGGATTTCCAACCAGCAACATCCCCTTACCTATCATTCATGGCTAGCCCCTTGTTTTATAGCATCGCAGACCTAGAATTCCCCTAGAATCTCTGCTAGTTGTTTGATTTCCACTGATTTACTACTAATAGTGGTGCAATGCCCAATAGTAAGGCAGTTGTTGATCTGGCACTACTGTGACGCTGTCACACATGTTTTCTGATTCAACCTAGTATGCCCAGTTTGCAATGGGAAGATGGGACCACAGTTTCCCCCATATATAATTGTCCAAGCTTGATGCTGATTTGCTGGGTTTTAATTTAAAAAAAAACCCCAAAACAAACAACAACAACAAAAAAACCCAAAAAACAACAACAAAAAAAGTTCTTTCGGATCATTGGGAACACTGAGTTTTAATGTGGCTTACTGACACTCATTAGATGTTACAACATCATCACTCTACTTATATCCAAATGAAGGAAGCTTGCTTGATGTCGTCTAAAATAGCTAAGCATGGATTTCTGGCTTCAAAAGGGACCTTATGTGTTTTCCAATCATTCCCTGTAGTTTTCTAACACACTGTATTATCTTGAAAGCTCATAATAAGGCTGGAATAACTTCTCTGATGACAATTCCACAACCTTTGTTGACAATTACTTCTAATCCCAGAATGACTGTTTAGTTATGATATTTCTTTTAATGTTACATACAAGCCATTGTTGATGAAGTCTCCCTAGCTCTGCACAGCATGTTTTGTTCTGTTTACGGTGACTACTTGGCTATAAATGATGCTTGGGCCTTTCTATACCAACTCTTTAAGCAATGACTACATCCTTTTCTCTGAACAGGGACTGTTCAACCTCTCTTTAATTATCAGAAATCTATATCCAGAATTTTCCTCTTTATTTCATATCTCTCCTCTCAGCTATCTTCTAAAGAACCACCCATATTGGGTTATCTTCTGTATTTGGAATCTAACTAATTACTGTTGTATAGATTATTATATTTTCTTATAACGACTCCCTTTTGAGTAGCCATGTATTTTTTTTCTGGATGTTTGAGGAGGAGAGAGGAAGATTTTTATGCTTTTCAGTTGTTAGTTTTTTTGTGTGCTGAAAGAGTTATTTAATCACACATAAAGAACTCAAGCTGTTTATCTTAAAAAAGGACAATCAGGAGGTGACTCTGTTACGGTCTAAATATCTCCACAGGGAGAAATATCAGGTAGTAAAGGGATCTTTAATTTAGTGGAGAAAGACATAACAAGAAACAGAGCCCAGAAGCAAAAAACATATAAATTCAAATTAGAAGCAAGACACGAATTCTTAAATATATGAAAAAAAATCACATAGACTAAAACTACCAATGGTCTTGGCGAATGCTCTATCCTCTTACAGGCCATATACAGGTGTTTCTTCTGGAAGGCATGTTTCACATACATTTTGAATTCATCACAAGAGAAACAGGACAAATTTCTTGGGCTTGTATTCTTCACAGAGCCAGAGAAGATGTTTTAATAATTCTTTCAGGCCTCAAAACTTGTGAAATATTTGATTGACAAGACAATACTGTTGCTATGGATATTAGGAGAAAAACTGACAACAGCAGGATGGGAACTTAGTTGTGAGACAGACAGCTTGATGTATAAAGGGTCATAGCAAATTTAATTTATGTGACACATACACACACAACCTGTCTTCTCTAACAGAAATATATAGAAACAGGCACACTGAGGAGGAAAAAAAAAAAATCTCACAAAAGCATATGGGCCATCCTGCTCCCAGATCTCACTCTGGATACGGAGTGGGTGAAAGAAAAAATAGTGTAGGACAGATATTAATTCATATACTCATAGAACAGCCTAGGTTGGAAGGGACCTTGAAAGACCATCTGGTCCAACTTTTCATGGGAAGGGGGGCCTAGATGAGATCATCTAGCACCCTGTCCAATTGCATCTTGAACATGTCCAATGATGGGGACTCTGTCACATTGCTGGGGAGTTTGTTTCATTGATTGATTGTTCTCACTATAAAAAGTTCTCCCTTATATCTAGATGAAACCACTCCTGGTGCAATTTGTACTCATTGCCCCTTGTCTTCTTCATGTGACTCCTTGGGAAGAGAAAGCCTCTGTTTTCTTTGTAGCCACTCTTTAAGTACTGGAATATTGTGATGAGGTCTCCCTGGGACTTCTCCAGGAAGAGACTTAACTTCTTCAGTCTTTCCTCACAGGGCAGGTTCTCCAGCCCTTTGATCATCTTCGTGGCCCTCCTTTGGACCCTTTCCAGTCTGTCCACGTATTTCTTGAATTATGGGCACCAGAACCACACACAATGCTCTAGGTGTGAAGAGGACTTGGAGCCTGGGGAGCTTCTAGCAGCTTCTCACAGGAGCTACCCCTGTGGCGCCCACCCCTCCTACCAAAAAAAAAAATGTGCCACACAAACCCATAACATCATCCCAGGTGCAGGGCTTCACACTTGTCTTTGCTAAACTTCATACAGTTTTTGTTCGCCCACTCTTCCAGCCTGTCCAGGTCCCTCTATAAGATGGCTCTCCCTTCTGACATGTCCACCTCACTGCCCAGTTTAGTGTCATCAGCAGACTTGGTGAGGGTGCTTTCAATCCCATCATTCAGAGCAGTATGCAGATGTTGGACAGCACGGGGCCCAGGATCGATCCCTGGGAGATCCCACTAGTGACAGGCTGCCAGCCTGAGTAAAACCCATTGATCCCCACCCTCTGAGTGAGGCGTTAGACAATTTGCCACCCACCTCACAGACCACCCATCCAGCCTCTATCTTGTCACTTTGTCCAGAAGAAAGCGGTGGGAAACTCTTTGCTGAAATCCAGGTAACCACCACCACTGCTCTCCCCATGTGAATGGATGATGTTCTTTTGTTGTAGAGGGTGATCAGGTTAGTCTGGCATGATTTGCTCTTGGTAAGTCTACGTTGGTTTTCCCCAATCACCAGCTTCATTTGATTTGTAATAGTTTCTAGGAGGACTCGTACCATTACTTTCCCAAGGATTGAAGTAAGACTAATGGGTCTGTAGTTTCCTGGCTCTTCTTTTGGTTCCTCCTTGTAGATGGGTATGATTTTTGCCCTCTTCTAGTCATGAGGGATATCCCCTGATCTCCATGACTTTTCAAAGATTATAGACTGTGACCTTGCAACAATGATGTCAGCCATTGCTCTCAACACCTTGGGGTGTATTCCATCCAGATTCATAGATTTATGTGGGTTGAGCCCTTGCAAGAGGCCACAGACCAACCCTTCTTCTACTACTGGTGGGTTGACACATGCATTGTCATAGCTACTTGACCCTGTGATCAAGAATATGGGTATGCCCACCTTCTCCGCCTGATCTCTACTTATATTGCTTAAATGCTGGATAAAATCTCTCAGATGCTGTAGATTAGAAAGAGCATAATAAATCGGTCAGAAGCCTTATCAGAGTACTTGGGGCCATGTCAGTGTTGAAGAATGAACCATCTAGTAGAATATGCACATCTGAGATAGATAGATTCTTTCAGCTTTCTATTCCTCAGGTCGTGGGAAAAAATGGTAAAAAGGGAAAAAATACCTGGAAAGAGATTTTACATGGGCTGAGGACAGGTTTTTAGGAAGGGAAGAAAGACAATTTCATGTCCCAAAAGCCATGAACACCTTCATCCTTCTGACACTGGTGGAAATACATAGCACAAATTGGGAAAACCTGCACCTCAATAATCCCTTTTTGGTAAAGAGACCACATCTCCCATTCAGCTTCACACTGCCAGTTATTTCTTTATTGTGTTCCACGTGTGATGTTGGACTGAGGCAACCAACATTTTCTGTATTTTCTTACAAAGATAAATGACACTAATACCTCATGCTCCATCATATGCCAGCTCTTTCCCTCCTGTTGCACTGTCTTTCCAGTTTTCTTCAATGCCAAAGTTCTGTGTTGGATTGCATTTTCTATAGAAGAATGGCTCTTCATTTTGCTTTAAGAGACTCACTCTATCAATCTCAGCCCCACATGTTAATTTTACAAGATCATTTTGAATTTTAATCCTATCTTTTTAAATCTTTTAATTACCTCTTTCTTTCTAATGCCTGAAGTGCTTTTCCTATACTGTCTTCTGCATTCCTAGTGAAAATACTGAATATGTAAAATCCAGCAACAGTTGCTACTTAATTTTTCCACTAAATTCCTCAAGATCATTATAGCCAGCTGCACACCCATTTTGTAGTAGTTACAAAGAAAGTGCATATTCCCCGTTTTTAAAACTTCATTAGGATTCTGGGAAAGAAGGGATGTGTTCCTGGCTCCCTACCTAGTCAGTTAGACATATTTTGCTAAAAATTACAGGCAGTAAGGGAAGATCAAAGTTTTGTGTGGAAAATGCTTAACAGTGCAGTACATTGAGATCTCGATGATAGCAAGTTCTTGAATGAAGTTGCAGTTTTGTATGCCGAACCTATAATATGCACCTGTCATTCAAGGTTAGAGAAGAATCTGGATAAATCAAGAGCCTCCCCACATTTAAGATGCAGTGCTTTGCCATAAAATGCAACGAGGTTACATGTCCTTGCTTATGAGCTTAGCCTTTGAACTGGTACAAAGGACAGGTGTAGGAGAAAAGACTCAAATCGGTCTGTCTTGGCTTCCTTTTCTTTGACAAATGTCACATACACAGAAAGAAATGCAAATTGACCCTATTGGAGCTGCTCCCTAAATTGGTCACATGCAATTTTATATATTCTATTTCCCCTCACTCTGCTTTGGTCCCCCTGTAGCTCCTTTCCACCCTACAAAGGAAAAAGAAAATTGAACTCCTTAATACACAGGCCACAAGCTCAGAACAAAACCCTATGGCTCTAAGCCTTTCTTTTCCTATTTTTTACATTTTGTTCTTTCTGGTAGCTCTTGTGACACCAAACGTTCCCTGGGACACCATTGCTACCTCAAGAAACTCTTTTTACAGATTCACTTCCATTTCCCAGGATATTTTACTGCTGTTGTCAATCACTTGTTATATCACATGCTCCTCTAGGACAAAAGCCTCCAGAGTATAATGATCCAAAAGTAGAAGGAGCAGCAATGCAGTGATCCATGCTTAGCCTGATGGATCAAAATACTCCAGAAAAATAAGGTTTTATTCCATATATTATTCTGAAGACTCAGGGTGTTGCACATGCAACGTAAGTATAACGATGCCTCTGAGTTACACATGCAATTATTATTGTGTAAGCACAGGAAAACATGGTTTACAGAAATGGCAAGCTGCAGTTCTAACTTGCTTTGCACAGGTATTTACTTAATTTGAAAAGAGAATGGCAGTCATTATGCATTAAACTCTCCCAGAACATAGTGAACACATTTTTCCTGAATAACTATATGTAGATAGCTCTGAAAAATTGGTCTTGGAGTGCCTGTAGCAATAGATACATTCATCATAAGAGCCCTACCAAAATGCTATATTTAAACTTATCTAAGACTCTGAGAAAGTGGGAGTCTTATTAATGCAATTGTATTTGCAAACATAATCTAGTTACAGAAGAACGGAAGGAGTATAGATTACTCATCCCCAGAGAGAGAATAATTTTCTCCAGAGGCTAATGAAGAAATGATCTACATGCAGGAGATTATTTTTCTAAGTTAGCTACACTCTAAAAAAAAATAAGATTAGTATTTAATACAGTAATAATTGAGAGGAAAAACACTTTTTAACATATCAGACATGTGTAATATGTTTTTCTACAGACCCATATTATAATAAAGATTTAATTAATGTCTATTTGTTTGCAGAAGTGTTCCTATCATTTATTTTAATGACATCCATCATAGTAAAACTATCTGGTATTCACAGGGACATTATTTATATTTCTATCATGACTCCTTTTAAGTGTAGAATTATCAAATAATTTGTTATCAGATGTTAAAAATGATTTATTTCCTCTTAATTTATTTGAAATGAAACCTGTTCAAGGTCTGATAATCTCTACCTGTTTCAAACTCTGGATACAATTGATTTAAGGGCTAAAAGGCAAAGAAATTAATTATTTCCATTTCTCCTACCTTATATACAAATTATACCTCCATCAATACAGGTACAACTGCAATAGGAATTTGGAATTGCAGCAAAAATCTCTATATACCTTCCTGCCTAGAGATGTTCATCGTTTTGGACTGGCTACTGAGGGTCCTTCATGCCACAGAGGTGTATTTAGACCACTAAAGTCATATTAGAAGAAGGCAGCGTGTAAAACTGGAAGTAACCTAAGGTACACCCTTAAAAATACATCAGGACTATAGGAATGGAATAACTCGATCTCCTATAGCCCTTGTACATATTTTCAAGAACATGACACATCATTTCCTTCTACCGGGTAAATAATATATCTATGCAGACATCTCTATGGTGATGACATCAATGATTTTCAGAATAAAATGTGTCACAGAAAGCATTTCTAACCACAGGATCTATTTGACTGCCTGTGCAGCATGAGACTTGGCTCAGCATTGAAGCAATACAAATCCAAAGTGGGTATTAACAACAGAAAGCATCTGACACAAGAAACTAACTTGTACAATGAGGAGGAAGACACGATATCCAGGATCTTATTTCTGCTTCTACTGTTGTAGCTTTTTATTCACTTTTCACTGGAACAGATTCTTGCATGATGCAGGGCGTATAGCTAACCGAGTGCAGGTATTAGCATGAACTGTTCAACGTATCCATCTGCCTAAACAGATATGCCTGTCTGCGTGTGTGCGCAGTATTCCTTTCTTCTGAATAAACTGGAGAGGCACAGCACTTTTGTGAGATGGAAAACTTTGCGTTGTACAAAAATAGTCCTGGAAAACTTGAACGCAAACATTGAAATTTAGTCACGTGCAATTATCACCTCTCAAATAGCAAGCTTAGAATAACTCACGGGTTTTGGGGTTTGTTTTGTTTTGTTTTGTTTTGTTTCAAAAAAACACATAGCAAAAGAGCAAGGGAGAAGAAAATACGAACTCTGCCAGACAGAGCATTGCATGCATCATTGTGAAAATGCTAGACTGTGTGGAATAATGACAACCAAGAAGTCCTTAGTGGCTCCGGATTTGTTACAATCTCACTCATCTGGAGAATCTGCTTGAAATTTCCTCCTGGCTTAGTTTGTCCTTTACAGCTCAGATTGTGCTCATTTCATCCAAAACAAAGACTATCCCCCCAGGCAAAGACTTTGCTCGGAGGCAGGAATGTAAACTGTGGCTGTTTGTTCTTCTGTAACTGCCCTAGATAGAGGCAAACATTTCTTCCTCCTTGTAGTTTAATCCTACACTGACAAGGAGTAGCATTTCTGATTTCTATTTTATTCATTAATTCATTTGCAAGTGAGGGTTAAGAAATGAGGTTTAAAGACAGTGAGACGAGCAAAAAATTCCTAATGCTCTTTTTTTCTGTGCAATTTCTACATAAATCAGTATGATTTTTTTTCCTTCTCTGTGTTACAGGATCTTTACAAGATTTCTTTCAGAAAAGCCTGAACTTTAAGATTCCTGTGACTATAGCTGACTGGACCGCACTTAGATACTGATCCTGTATTCACATTAATGAAACAATGGACCGGAGGTTATAAATCCTATTGAAGTCTGGGTTTACCAGTTTGAGGACTGCCCCATGATAATCTTTTTTTAACAGCTTTGAGCCTGGTTATATCTTAGTGGCCTAGAGGATAGAAAAAGCCAGCTCAGACCTTTTTGCATTTTTTGCAAATGTCTGTATGAGTTTTTCCTGCATCATCTACTTTTCTATTTGAATGACATTTTTCAATATTGTCATTTTAGATTATAACTAAATGTTCCCTTCTGCTTTTTTTTTGTTTCCAGTCCAAAATATTTCAAGTTTTTAAAAGAAAAGCTGCAAGAATGATAATATTAATAGTCAATTATTAGTGTTGCCCAACTCTCAATGGAGATAGATTTCCTTAGGAAGTGGGAGGTTACCCCTTTGGTAAAAATCTGTATGACTTGGGAGTAAATAGACATGCAGGAGCTGGGACTGACAGGTTAAAAGTCAGGGGAAGAAAGAAGCAGCAACCTGCTGTAAAGGAGATCAGAGTCTGTTCCAGCAAATCTCTGTGACTGATGCCCAGGGAGGGAGAAGATCTGGGGAGAGATGAACTCATCCCAAAGACTTAAAACCCCACGAGGACTAGGGCAGTCGTGTCAACCGTGAATTAAATCCAGACACAGAGAGGTTTGTTCCAGCCCACTCATTTCCATGCAGGTTTTCTCCATCTGAACAGAGTACCCAAGTTAGTGGGAAAATTAACTTTGCAGAAAGGGCAAAACATAGCAGAGGAGGAGGAAGCCAAGGAGGGAGCAGCAGCAGAGGGAGCCTGAGGCTGGAGGAAGAAGAGGAGGAGGAGTTGTTGTTTTAGTCGTTGCCTTTGTTTCTCACTATCCACAACTATTCGAACAAGCAATAAATAAAAGTATAGTCTATTTTGCCTGTGATGATATTGGCAATTGAACTCCCTGTCTTTTCCCATGAGCTTTCTCCCCCTATTTTCTTTCATGATCCATTGAGGAGCGGGAGTGAGTGAGCAGCTGGGTGGGCAGCTGGAAAAAAGGTTAACCCACCACACCAGCACAGCACCTCAGCCTTAATTATATTCACCATTCCCAAACTGCAGATTCTAGCCCCAAGGTAGTTTGTTTGCTGTCAGTTATAAGAACCGTAAGGTATTGTGAGAAATTGAAGTGAAAGGAATTGAAGCCCAAGGAAAGTCAAAGGACAACTGCCAGCTGACCTAAGAATAAATCCTGAATTGGTCTTTCTACCTACACTTTAAATAAATGCTCTGTATATTACTCCTGGGGTTCTGAGAATGATTAATCAGGACTTAATGCTTTGATGGTGTGGCTGATGTATTTAATCACTAAAGCAGAATAACAAAGTGCAATCAATATTGTAATGGAAGGGTTTTTTTAGCCCTCTAGATATGAGCTGCAAGCCACTTTAGAGGGATAAAGGAGGGGATGTTCTGTTTCAGTACCTCATTTGCTGTGTTTCTGAACAACATTATTTTTTTCCTATATAATGTATATGTCAAAATCAAACTCACAGATCCTCTCAAATTAATGCTGTGAAGAAAAATATTTTCATCAATAATTACTTTTTGGTTTATTGGTTGTTCATGGGATACTATTACTTCTCCAATATATCTCTTTTCCTTCACAAATACATTTCTCCATGGTCTCTGGAGGAGCTGAGATGAGGAATTCAGTGTTTAAAAGAAGATACAGCAGCCTTTAAATCACTGATTTTATTATTAGGAAAATTAAATGAAATCTCTTCTTTCTCTTCACAGAGCTGTACTGTCGCACTGTAAATTTCATATGTATGATAATACTACTCCTCAAAAAAAAAAAAAAAAAAAAAGAGTGTTGAAGAACTCCTCGTTCTGAACGTCTTTCTGTAACCGTTTTCAGTGATGCAGCTCTGTATAAGGTGTTGTGGTTTAACCCAGCAGGCAGCTAAGCACCACATAGCCGATGATGCCACCAATGTATTTCAGGTGTTGGGAGCTTCACCCCGTTCCGGTGCAGTCTGGATCAGTCCGTGGGAAATGGTAGGACTGTGTTTCCACCCTGGGGCAGTTGATTCCAGGGACATTGAACACCCTTGCAAGTGAAAGCAAACTGTGGCCTGCGCTCTGCTGCCAAAGGGATTGAGAAAAACGCATTAGCGATATCAATTGTGGCACACCTTGGCTGCCTTCGACTCTAGCTCGTAGCGAAGTTCTAGCATGTCCATCACGGCAGCACAAAGCGGCGGCGTGACTTCATTCAGGCCACGATAGTCTACTGTTAATCTCCACTCTCCATTAGACTTTTGCACTGGCCATATGGGACTGTTAACGGGCGAGCAAGTCTTGCTGAACACTCCTTGGCTCTCCAGTTGACGAATCAGCTCATGGATGGGAATTAGGGAGTCTCGGTTGGTGCGAGATTGCCACTGGTGCACCATTGTGGTAGCAATAGGCACCCGTTGTTCTTCAACCCTCAGCAACCCCACAACCGAAGGGTCCTCTGAGAGACTGGGCAAAATAGATAGATGTTTAATTTCCTCCATCTCCAAGGCAGCTCTACCAAAAGCCCACCAGTACCCTTTTGGGTCCTTTGAAATACTCTCTCCTGAGGTAGTCTATGCCTTGGATGCGTGGAGCCTCTGGGCCAGTCACAATGGGGTGCTTTTACCACTCATTCCCAGTTAGGCTCACTTGAGCCTCCAACACAGTTAGTTGTTGGGATCCCCCTGTCACTCCAAAAATACAGATGGCTTCTGCCCCCTTATAGCTTGACGGCATGGGGGTACGCTGTGCACCGGAGTCCACTAGAGCCTTATACTCCCGTGGGTCTGATGTGCCAGGCCATCAAATCCTCATGGTCCAATAAACCCAGTTGTACCCATCCTCCACCTGGCTGGAGGCAGGGCCCTTCTAGTCCTGGTCATAGTATTTGTTACTCACTTCTTGTAAATACAAATCAGAAGTCCCTTCATTAAGATTGGAGGATCAGCCCTTCTACTCTGTCTGGGGAACTGCCCACTGGTAACTGGAGCAGCAATTTTCCCAGAAGAACCCCTTTTGTAAATTTTTTCCTTGCAATTCATGTACCCATGCCTCTAGGGTCAAGGTAGATTTGTCATCCCACTTTCTCATGTCCTCTCCGTGCTAATGCAGGCAAAACCACAGGGTGGCCCGTGGTGTGTACCCACTACATCCTCTCTCTTGAGCAGAGGAACGTTTACTCCTAATAGTTGAGATACTGTTCCATACAGGTGGGGAGTAGAACATATGGTCTTTGAATTGCTGGAACTCCCAGGAGAGTTTCTCCACAGCCGAGATGCAGGCCCGCAGGGAGGAAGAGAGACTTTCTTCATATTGACAGAGTTGACCAGCCAGTTCATCCACTGTTTGTCCCTCTCCATCTTTCCAGGTCGTTACTGCCAATGAGCTGGCATACGACAATGATGCTCTCTGTACAAACTTCTGCCACATGGGTCATGGACACTTGACTTCATCTGGAGCTTTGGATAACTGCTCGTTGTCCAGGTCATCATAAATCATCTCCAGCATGGTTAATTCTCTCAGGTACTGGATACCTTTCTCCATGGTGGTCCACTTGCCTGGGTGACTTATAACATCTTCCTTGAAGGGATACCTTTCCTTCACACCTGAAAGGAGTCGCCTCCAGAGGCTGAGGGCTTGTGCCCCTTTTCCAAACACTTTATCAATGCCCCCTTCCTTAGAAAGGGATCGCAGCTGCTTGGCTTCCCTACCTTCTAATTCCAGGTTATCCCAGCATCGGAGCAACCAGGTGAGTGTGCTTACCTGGGAGATGGCTGAAATCTTTTTGTGTATCTCACAGCCTCATCCACTTCTTCCTCCTTCCCCTTCTTTAGTAAGAGCTTCTTCCCTTACTAAACGAGCTGAATTGCACCCAGTATTTCTTCTTGTGTACAGGGGCGACTGATACTGGCACGGGTTGGTTCTTTGATTCAGCTGCAGTGCCGGTCACGGGGGTTGGAGTAACCGCAGTGCCTGTCATTTTGTCGTCAGATCCAGACCTTCTCTTCCCCTTGAGGGTACTCAATAGTGTCGGACAGGGCTCGGTAGGCATGGGCCAGGCCCCAGGACATTGCAGTGATTTGTGTCTCTGGAACTGCCAGGGCGACAGCATATTTTTTCCAAACATTTTACTAGTTTTTCAGGATTCTGCGCTTGTTCAGGGGTGAAGTTCCAAAACATTGGAGGTGACCACTGTCCTAGGTACTTGCCCATGCTATCCCACACACCCTGCCACTCATAATTATCCAGCCTCGGGGCAGATCTTTGGGCCGTAGTCTTAAACAGTTGTTTAACCTTAAACAAGACCTGAAACACATTCAGGAGACGTAGCAATAGGAACATGCTGGTTTGAACATCTCAAGGATATTCAAAATTCTCAATAGCTATTGTAACTAGCTTGGAGAAGAAAGGGGAAGGTGAACGAGTGGGGGAAAGTGTTCCCCCTTGTCTACCCCATAAATTGGCTTTCTGAAGAAAAAAGGTAAAGTGTAATTATTAATAGTTTCTGAGAGATGGTTCCCAAAGTATGGAGATGAAGGCAATGCTGAGCACAAATACCAGATTAGTCTCACAACCAGTAATTTTATCATATCATAAGCCAGTGTTACACAATACAGCAAAATCGAAACCTTAATCCAGCCCCCAGAGAGGATAAACAGCACAACAGGGAACACATACAGCAAGTAAGGTGTTACACAGCACAACTCTGAGAACAAACAAAACAACTCCAAGAGCAAATAAATCAACATTGTGACCAGCAAATATTAAACTAATATAATGAATGCTTATAACAAGTTTGTTTTAACATGGTCTGGTTGGACCTGTTGTTATCTCAACCTTTTGAGCCCCATGTTGGGTGCCAAAAAGGACTGTTGTGGTTTAACCCGGCAGGCAGCTAAATGCCACACAGGCATTTACTCACTCCCCCCTCAGTGGGATGGGGAGAGAATCGGAAAAAAGTTAAAACTTGTGAGTTGAGATAAAGACAGTTTAATAGGACAGAAAAGGAAGGGAAAATTACAATAATGATAAAAGAATATACAAAACAAGTGATGTACAATGCAATTGCTCACCACCCACTGAATAACACCAGCTCATCCCCAAGCAGCGGGCTGCCACCCCCTGGCTATCCCCCCCCACCCCCATTTTTATTGTTCAGAATGACATCATATGGTATGGAATATCCCTTTGGCCAATTTGGGTCACCTGTCCTGGCTGTGTCCCCTCCCAGCTTCTTGGGCACCCCTGGACGTCTCACTGGCAGGGCAGTATGAGAAGCTGAAAAGTCCTTGACATAGTGTAAGCACTGCTTAGCAACACCTAAAATATCAGTGTGTTATCAACATTACTCTCATCTTATATCCAAAACACAGAACTATACCAGCTACTAGGAAGAAAATTAATTATCCCAGCTGAAACCAGGACAATAAGGTTATAGCTATGGTTTTTTCCTCTTAAGCACTTGGTCTCTGTGTGCATGGTTTAAATAATCTGCACCAGAGATGACCCTTTCTTTATGTTATTAGAGATTTGGTTTTGTAGGTATTTGGTGGCCAAATCTGTGCAGATCACAGTGACACCATCGTTGCGTGGTGCTGCATCTGACCTAATAAACCACGGCAGATTTACACCCACATGCAGCCTCCTATGTAGCACGAAACAACATGTGCAACATGCCCAGCTTGCTGCCCAGCCTGCATTGTCAAAGGTCAGATCTAGCAATCCTGAAGACTAGGTTTGTTTTTTGGACCATAGTTTGACCATCCCTCACATGAGACAAAAGCAATGAATTCACTGTACTACATACATATAGATAAAAACAAAGAGCCCATCGAGACATATATATTTCCATGCAGACAAATATTTTTAAAATATTTTGTGAAGATAGCCAAAGATGTCATAGGATTAATGATACTTCCTGTGCAGAAGTATTGAAGAAAGTATGGGAGAAATTTAATGAGATCCTTAAGTACCCACCATCCCAAACTGGAATATTAGGTGCAATTCATTTCTGTCTGAGAACAAGATCCCAGCAGCACAGTGGTGACTGAGAAGATAAAAAGAGTTACCAGTGCAAATAACTTCCCAATCAATATCGGAATAAAAATTGTTGTTAAGTCTGTCTGCTCAGTGAAGAACCACTTTAACACATCAGGGAATAAAGCACTTCAATAAGACTGAAATAAATAAAATGTTAGCCTAAACAAACTAGTCTCTCATCTTAAAGGAATGCAGTCTAAAGAAATTTAAGATATGGTTATATGTTTAGTGGAACTATGAGGTCTGATTGCTTCTAGCTCTACCATGTGGATTCTCCAGTGTCTATTGAGAAGATTGATCTCACAGTACATCGAGGATGTTAATTTGGGTCTCTCACTGAGTTCAATAATCCATTTTCATTAACATTTTTGATATGTGTTGCCTTCATGAGCTGTACTTTTCTGCTGAATGTAGTTGAAATTGCAGAGCACATCAGAACATCATTAGCATGGACTGACAGACAACATAGCTGTGTGTATATATCTCTCTCTCTCTCTATATACTGTCTTTAGAAAGAAGGTGGAAAAATATTTCCTTGCAGATATACTTGGCTCAGCCTCCCTACCTGGGGGGTGAAGTCACTAAGTTGAGGAAAGGTTTAAGGAAACCAGACTCTTTTATATGGAAAATTGTTAGCCCTTAGCAGTTTTCTGTTAACTGGGAACAAATAAGGCAGGAAGCTCCCAGGGCTGTAGAGAATGGAGACAGAAAGGCTGAAGAAGTTTTTCAGGAGAAAATTGAAAACGACCTGATGTGCAAAGTGAGGAGGAGAGCAGAGTTTCAAAATCATTTCTGGGGAGTCTCTCATCTCTCAGAGATTGAACTGAGCTTGTGTTGTGCTAGGTCTAGACCTGTGGGAGGTAAGAACTAGCATATTTGCCTGCAATGCTTTCTGCCTACTTGTGGAAAATTGAACTGGGTAGTTCTTTTAATGGCGAAGCGCTTCAGATAGAGGGAATGATCTCGGGAGCTGCCCAGAGGGAGAGACCAAAGAGAGCAGCAGGTTGCTGCAAACTGGTGCGATGCTGGTGGCTGCTTCAAAAACTTTCAGGAAGGAGACAGCCCTGAGGTTTCATGATAGAAGGGGGTCCAAAGCAGAGGTTTATGTTTGGGATCTCTGCCTGTAACTATCTATTTCTGAGTTCATCCTAAACATTTTGGTCCATTCAGGAGCCTATAGAGCAACGCTTCAATTTTAGGAGCAGGGACAATTGTTGCAAGCCTGATTTCATCCACAGCACAGGCCAAACCCCATATCCTAGTGAATTAGTCATATAGAACAGCTGGTGTTTGTAACATCATGGGAGACGGAAATTGAAATATTCAAAATTCTATGGTCCTGATGATACCAATTCTGGAAAGGTGTGCTGTCACTCCTGGGAATTTGGAAGAAGTTATCTGCATACAGAATTATTTCAGTATTATAATTGTAATAATTTCTTAAATTTTCTTCTTAGGGGTTAAGAGCATTTCATTCAATGGGAAAATGGATATGCTTGAGCTTTAATGACTAACTGTCTCTGTGCGTTCAATAGGGAACATTACGCTGACTGATGGGCTCTGCGTCCCATGCCCATCAGATGGGGGCTTCACCAAAAGCTGAAGAGCTCTCTACAGTAAAACAAGTGCCTGTAACAAAATTTGGGAGCAACAGGACTGGGCCTTAAACAATTAATGGTTGTCATTGTTTTTCTTAATAAGTCTGCAATAGTAGACATACGGACTAGGTGATGCTTTTGTGGTGCTTTCAAAGGATCTGAGAAGCCTTTTCTGCAATTCCTTTGATTCATGTGTCACCAAATGGAAGTAACCACTGGTTCTTGTGATGGGCAAAGATTATAATGCTATGTTAAATGGCAAGTCTAGCAAAATTTCTTTCATCATTTTATTGCATTAAATGCAAAGTGAGCTCACTTTTGGGGGGCACTATATGTCCTTTTGAAACAAATAAAATTAACTACCTTACTTTTTTGTTCTTTTTCATATTATTAGCTGATACTGCCATATCAAGGGGTGGAAACAAGTCAAAACCTGAAGGAAAGAGGAAGTTATGTCTGTCTCCTGCATTTATGAGCTCTTGCATCACAGGAACAAATAACGCTGTTGATAAAACTGAACTGAAAATATAGCTTGTTCCACTGAACACCTGCAATAGCTAATATTGGGAGCTATGAAGAGAAGTTCGCTTACAAAGTCGCTAGGATATTGAGTTCACTATTTACTCTCTTGGAAGGTGAAGCAGTGTCCGATTTTATTTTGTGTGCCAGGAACAGCTCCATGTGTAGGTGTGCACTGGAGTATTTCAGAAATATTTTAACCACAGACAAAGAGAGACAGCTGGTTGTCACAAAACTATTTCAATATATAAAAGAATGTTTTATTGGAGGTCAGTGTGTCTGCATTTATTCTAGACCTATGATATGACCTATTGGGCAGAAGGAGGCAATCACTGTCTACTTTTCTTCAATCTGCTTTAGAAATATAGAAAGCAATACACACATAAAATGAAAAATTAAAAACTACAAGTGCATATTACTAGATGCTCAGGAAACGACAGTTCAAGAAAGGCCACACATTATTAGTCAGCCTGGGCTGACAGGAATATGAAAGTAAGCCATACAAGGATGAAAATTCATAGATAGACATAGAAATATATATCTATAAACAAATGGAAGGAAAAAAGAGTTATAGCAATTAGTATAATTCAGAAGCTAGAAAATGGAAAAATAGTAAGGGAAACAAAATACATGTGGAAACATTTGATTAGAAGAAATATAGATTAGGTATGAGCCATTCTTCTAACATATACTAGAAACCAAAATAAATTAAGCAGCGTTGATGGATCCTTTATGAATGAAAATGGTAGAATTGACTGTAAAAATAAAGAAAAATGGGAATATTTGGAAAATAACTAAATAATGTAGATAGTTAAGGATGACAAAGGACCCCCCATTCTACTCCAGCTGTGTACTTTAATAGAAGGTTAATGCTGTTGTGGATTAACCCCAGTAGGCAGCTAAGCACCGCACAGCCACTTGCTCAGCCTCCCCCCCAGTGACAGAACCAAATTCTTCTCAGAGGTGCACAGTGAAAAGACAAGAAGCAACACACACATTGTACAGCAAGTAATATTCCTATTGGGTATAAGGATAAAAAAGTTGGAGTAAAGCACTAGAAGTTTCCCAGGGATGTTGTGCAACCTCTATTCTTGGATGAAAAACCTGATGTAGCTTGGAAGTCAGACCTCCTTTGTGTAGGATTTTGGACCAGAGACTTCAGGAGGTCCCGTCCAAACTGAATTATTCTAATACTGTATAATATGCTTGCCTTCTTCTTACTCTGCCCTGCTTGTCCACCTCTCTCCAAACCTGAAGACAGATTACTCTCAGAGGTGGAGTGCTGGCCTGAACTAGTACAGATGTCTTTAGGTGTAGCAAATTTGAATTGATAAATATTGGTTTAAAAATTGAGAGTTGTTCAGTAATGTAAATAAGCATGATAATATTATTTGATCTAGAATGTTTCTTAAATGCTTTGTTAGACTTTGGGAAAAAAAATCCCCATTCTTTGAAGGAATAATTTAATAAATAAGAGTTAGATTCAATCCCAGATGTATTTCCTGTTGTGTTCTCTTGTGCAAGCTGTTTCTTCCATGCCTTGGTTTGCCTCTGGTAAAGTGTTCACCAGTTCTTCTGCAAAACCTATTCTTTTGTGAGGATGAATTTATAAAAGCGTGTGAGATAATGGTAAGAGAGTGCTTATATATACACTACAGAAATCACATTAAGCAACACATGATCACTGTCAGACACACTAGATATCATCCTCTGTCACAGTCTTTCTCTTAAAGCATAGATATAATTACTTTTCTCTCCTCCCTACTGTGCTTTGAAATCTACAGATGCCTGGAAATATGCAGATATTTCAGGGCTAGATAGCATTTGTACTTGAAAAGGAGCCAGTTTAGGAATAACTTATAGGACTATAGCTCAACTGCTACTGTTTTAATGAAAAAGAGCCAGAGAAACAATGAAGACAGTGTTTGATTAATGTATGAACTTCAGTCCAGAACTGTCAGAGCTTCATATGTTGTCATCATAATGAAAATATAATGGATATGATCTGGAATACCATCCATCTTACGGTTGTTGCATACGGAATTTGAAGCAAAGGTTTCTGTGGATTTATTTATTTATTTATTTTTAATTTTGCTCTTATTCATTTTTCAGAATTAATTTCCTTAGCTAGAATTCAAGGGAAGGGAAGGTGCAGAAAAAGTCTTTGAGACCAGGAATTAGGACTAATCCCTGAGAAAAAAAGAGCAGATTGAAAATGTTAGGAAGCAAAGTTATCTTTCATTAATCGAGAAAGCTCAGAAGAGGAGATAGGTCCAGGAATGGTGAGGTGATCTTTGAAAGAAAGAGGCAGGAAGATACACTTCTTTTAAAGACTTACTGATAAGAAATAATCAGGTGCACAAATTATTCTGTAAACACCGGAGCTAATGAAACCTGCTGTCCTATGGGTTTGTGTGTCAAGAGTGACTCATTTTGGTCTCAGAGAAAAAGTGAGCCCTAGGACAAGCTTTTAGCAAATGTGAATGTCAAGTGTGTGTAAATCCATCTTTATCTTTCCTTCTCTTTACCTATGTTTAAATACAAATAATAAGTACTTCTATTCAAAATAATAATATAACCATATTTAGAAATCCTTATATGAGTTCTCTGATGTCTCAGAAGGTATGTGCTCACATTAAGATTTTTGCCTCTGTGGGGCAGTTCTCAGTTCTCTTAGCCACATATTTTTTACAACTTTTTAATGACAATATTTAAGTTATTCTGAGTGTCTCCCAATTTTTATTTTTTAGATTGACTAATGATTAAACAATTATTGGGAGAGACATGCAGATACTTATGATAGTCCAAGTCTTCCTTCCAAAAGATAAATGAAAGAGAAAAAAAAAGGTAAAGATATTTCTAATACTATGTTCATAACTCCTTTATTCATGCCAGCAACACTGCCAGCATTTGTATCCGTGTCTTATTATCACACATCCAGCTTCAAATCCTGCTTCTTTATTTGTTGTTATGAGATCACAAGTTCTCATAGAGACTAGTATCCACCACCATTGGTTTACTGATATTCAATTGTATTCATTCTCTGATTCTATGCTATGGTCCCTTTCACTTTTTTAATTTCAGAGAAGAGTCTATGCATTATGAGGCTTTTTTTTCTTTAACTGATAGAGCAACAGATGAATAGAATTTATTTCTTGATAAATTATATGCTGTTCAGGATATACACTAGGTTAAACTTCTGGTAAAGAAAATAAACCTTCCTGAATCACACTCTTGTTTGACTAATATGACAGAAATCTCATGTGAGGAATAAACTCATTCCACCTATTACCCAGTTATTGGCTTTGCATCTCAGATAAAGGGGATGGGAGGACACCTAATTTTGCAGGTCATTTGAGGAGCTCATCAACAGCCAGCTCAAGCTTCATGTTCTTGTATTTGCTGTCTGTGTAAGAAGTTAATTCCTTCTAAGGGAGATGAAAATACTGGTAAGGGGTAGAGGCATTCAATCCCTCGGTTGTGATTTATTGACTCTCATGTGTTAGTGGTGACTTCCTGCAGCTGAGATGCAAACACGTCACAGATGCAATAATTTCACATGCATTTCTTCAGTCCTTTAAAGTCTAAAATAGAGCACTGGAGTGTTCAGGAAAGCAAACATTTTATTCCATGATGGCATTCACTGGAGCACACACTTGGTGAGTTGTCACATGCAGCTGATGGGTATTGTCTGGCTGTGGAGTGGTAATTTTACAAATAGTTCGGCCTTATGACCATGTTCATAGAATACAGAATCATAGAATAGTTTGGGTCGGAAGAGACATTTAAAGGTCATCTAGTCCAACCCCCCTGCAATGAGCATGGACATCTTCAACTAGATCAGATTGCTCAGAGCTCCGTCCAACCTGACCTGGAATGTTTCCAGGGATGGGACATCGACCACTTCTCAAGGCAACATAACATATTTGCTCTGCTCTTCTTTGCCACAGAGATATCTACATGGGCTTGGCAATATAATGCTTTTTTGCTGGACGTTTTCACTCTTATTCCTAGATCAAGTGTTATCTCTTTGAGTTCCTACTAAGTTACTTCCTCTCAGGCATCTTTATTTTCAGCAATGGGGAAGATGCCATTTGTCATTGTTTGTGACAGGCATGATATTGATATCACACACAAAGCCTGAGGGGAATAAAAGAATAAACACTTGATAAAAGTATGATTTAAGATTAATAGTTACCTGGTGAAGATTCATGATAAAACATCCCATAAAGACATTACTTGCCCACAGTGCAGAATTGCTTTAGGAGTCACGACTGAGTGAAATAGAGCAGACAGTGGAAGTGTCATCTCGGAGGATGCTTATCTCATTTCCAGCCTTACCTCTGCTCCAGACAGCTGGTGAAAAGTTGGAAATTCTACTGATGCATTCTTTGGGTGAGATGAACACAAGTCTTTTGTGAGCAGTAGCTAGTCTTCTCATGGTACTATAGGTCCAATTCATACTCATATGACTATATATATGTATAAGAAATATTCATATGTATATATATGACTGTATTCTGTGATAAACGCATTTTTTACTGACTTTCTGGGCTTATGTTTGTAAACAGAAACACCAAGATATCACAAATATCTGACTGTTTCTGCTGTCAGTTGTGGTTCTCGGTGGCAGCTGCATCAGATATTTCTGCTGAAAAAAATCAAACCTTAGTACTCTAGGCAAAGGAAAATGTCTTTAGCAATCAAGAAGTGATTGCACTCAGATGATTGTTTCTGCTAGCAAATGGCAGTGATTAACACTATGCCAGTGCTTCTCAAAATTTTGGAAGTACAAACCTCTTTTGGTTCATCTGTGTCTGGGCAGCATTCTTCTCAGCAGCAGCTTGGTTTCTTCAAGACTCAGGAAGAGAAGCAATTATAAGTGATTTCTGCAAGTATTGATACTCATTCCCTCCCACAAGGAACTGAGCTGCTGCCAGAAAGTAAAAGTGGCATAAAATTTTGCAGATAATAATCACAGCCTACACTTGCCCCGCTCTTACATCTGGTCCTTGGAGAAACTGAGGACTTGTTGACTACTGTATCTGATGCTTTAGACTCCCTTTGGACTCTTTAGTCATGACCTAAGGTGTTGGATGAAGAGGGAGAGGCAGTGCTGCTGCCACATCTTCACCTTGATCTGAAAAACGCCAAGCCTGGAGTGTTGTTGGCTTTATTTCTGAAAAAAGGTTCAGCTGAATTTCAACAAAAGGACCTAGAGCAGCATAAAAATTCTGAACCTATTTGTCTCTTTCCTCTGATGACACTTTGAAAAAACCTTTATAGATCAATTATGAACTAAGCAAGAAGCTGACAAAAGGTTTCACTGCCTTTAAATTGTTCAGTTATCTTTGAATTGCAGTAACAGATGTTTTTTGAGCTGGCATGTCAAGCTTTTATCCTACTTGTTTCCCTGCACTGAGTCTGTCTGGTCTCCTTGGCCAGGTTCTCATTAGATTTAGACTCCAATGTTCTAAAGGAAAGACGTGATCACATTTTAGCACGCACCAAGCCACATCAATGCGTTTGAACTTAAGGAAGAGCTTATGTGGTAACAGTTCATCAAGCACTTAGATCCACTGACATCCATAAGCTTAAGGAAGTGCTTAATCAGTGTTTTAAAACAGAGTGGATATGAGCAAAATATCCCTTCTAGTTCTCCAAAAAAGAAACTTCCCGTAACTCTAATATACACCGAGCTTTAGAGTTTTGACCATTTATTTCTAATATGCCTTAAGACAGCTTGGTTCTGATTTTGTTTCTGCTCCAAGAACACCACAAACTGGATAGAGTCATCATTTCCATAAACACCAACTTGAAAAAAAGTGATGGTGCTATCACCTTCTTTAATTTGGCTATTATCACAGAGAATTATGTGCAAATGATACATTTATATGCAGTTCACAAATGGCTCTGCTAATTCCAGCCACTCAATGTGTCCTACATATGCCCCGTATGGTGTCTGTGGGCGAAGCAGATAAACAGTCGAGCTTCTGCAAATATAGCATTAGGATCAGCATTTTGCTAAAAAATTGTTTTTTCAAGGGGTATGAATTAGCCTGTTTATTCCAGCACAGCAGCAAAAGAACTGAAGATTTCACTTTATTTGGAAGGGATCATAAATACTGTTTTACATCTAATTTAAATGCTACTGGCAAACACATATTTTTAAATAAAATTATTTTTTACGAGACATGAAAATGCTGTATGGTTAGATACTAGTCAAAGAAATTATATCTTTTTAAAATATTCTTATAAAATGATATTTAAAACTCTGAAATTAATACTACTGAGATTTTAATCATACTCTTAATAGCATTGAAAAAAAAAAATTTGTTAGTCTCCATACTAAACAAGTTTCAACAAAATGACTTCCTGAAAGAGATTTTATTTATATATATATTTATCTTTTAACCACTGAAGCAGCGAATGGGCATTCAAGACATCTTAGTTCAGTCCCGTCTTAGATTTTCTGTATTGTTATGTATAAATGACTCGGTCTCTCCTAACCTCAGTTTTATTTTCTGTAAAATGGGGGTGAATTTATTTCTTTTATCCAATCCCTGTTCTTGGCAACTTTTACTGGAAGTACTGCAGTCAGGCTTCAGCAAATGGGACTTTTTTTTGGATAGGAAAAGCCTGTTTATGACAAAAATTGGATCACTTACCTCGTTGGATTTTGGCATTACAAGTGCCAAGCAAATGTTATGATTGTGGCAAAATTAAGAATAAAATTAATATTTTTTTTTCAATTTTGAAGCATAGAAATAAGTGATGCCTGTCTCTTCTCTGTGTACTGGTTCTTGAACGTAGAATTCATTTAGGCCCCAGAGGACTGGAAGTATTTTCCCTGTTTTACTATAAAACTAGTATGTCATATTGTACAGTTAATTCAAGAATGCTATAAGCCATTGTGTAGTCACAGCGTGTCTTACTTTTTTACTTCTCTGTTTAGACTATAATCACATTAGGAAAAAAGTATTTATGTTTGCTAAATGTTTTCTTCACATGGTGACACATGCTGACATCCAAGGTTTTGGTTACCTTATCTTCTCAAAAATTATTACACATTAAATATGCCCATAAGAAACTTGCCTAAACTGTTTTTCTTATGCTCCAGCTGTCTCAGAAGCACAGCATATTCTTGCTTGATCGTGGAATTACCAAAACTCAACATCCCTCTATTGTAACTCACGGATTACGGACAAGAAACATAGACACCATTTATGTATATATATGTATAATGGATATAGTACTCAGAAATGTGTTACGGAGATATTCATATTTCTATGATACAGAGCTTTCTTGTATGCATTAAAATCCTTTAATTGTATATAGACAGATTTCCTAAATTGTCACAAACACACGTACCTAAATATTTATAATTCAGTTACGAACTGAAGTCTGATGGAACTGTGCAGTGAAACTATGACAACTTGTCTGTAAAAGCAGTGCTTTCACAAAGTAACTTAACTTTGCTTTCCCAGAACAAGCTGTAATGGGGTTCCTAATAGTCAAATTTCTGTAGCTTATAGTCTTTCTACTGGGCTTGCCAATAAGGTCAGCAATAAGGAGAACTACTGCAATTTTGAATGGAGTGATATTCAGTGCCACAATAAGACACCAAATTCTAGGTTTTCTACCCGGTTCTTCATTCTTGTTTCAGAATTGTCCAGGTATCTTTAAGTTTTGTTTTATTGAAGGTCTTGTGCTGATGGTTGTGATGCCTTAATGCATCTCAGACAGCACAAGGTACTTGTATGTGGGCAATTATACCGCGTCCGCTTTGGGAGGAGATTAATTTAGGTGTTGTATATATTTGGTAGGAACAAAGTCAACCTCAAAATATATAATATAAAGATACACCAAGGCCACACCTACCTTGATGTTTACAATTCAACTTGGAGGTTTTCTTTCAAGAGCTTATGGCACAGGAGCTGCTCTTACAGATTGTGTTCTGCATCTTATAAGACAGAGCATGGTGAACGAGACCAGCTAAGAAGAACTTCAGCAGGTAACACTGTTTGCTTCTGCAGATAAAGTTAAACTACAATGTATAGAGTTGCTTATAGAGCCCAATGTTTCTAATAGATCATACTAGTTGTTTCCTGCTTGGCTGTTTTCTGATTAAGGAGGGCTCCCCCTTTTTAACTTGAGATAATTCCTCGTTAGATCGTATCAATTCCTCGTTAGAGAGTATCAGGGCTCTTATCCAGGTGCTACTGGGCAGCACATACATAAGCGCTAAGCAGAACCATAGTTCTCAGGATTGGTTAGCAGGGACTTTGGTAGTCAGTGCTGTGGTGGGCCTTAAATTGCTTATTATGATGGTGTGGGGTTGAGGGAGTCTACACAGACATGGTCTCTGGTACTAGATGGAAGAACTGCTTCAGGCTCCTCCTCCTGGAAAGCTCTTCCCTGGCTTCAGGAGAAGCTCTGGATGGAGCTTGCAGGGCCCCAAGTCCCATACTGCAGGGAGTAAGTGCCTGGTGCCTTGATCTGGTGTTGGAGGTGGTGGTGGCTTCATGTATGAGAGATGCACCCCAGCTTAGATGTTGAGTTGCTAAGTGAAGGAGCTATAGGAGGAGATGGGCAGACTGTGTAATTTAGCCATGCTTTCAGTAGTTTGGATCAGAAAACCTACAGAGGTCTCTTCCAATTTATATTATTCTTTATTATCCCATATGCTGTGATTCTTGGTCTTCCTAGTGAACCTTTCCAAGGATGTCTTTCCTTCTGGAGTCTGATTTAATTACAAACAACAGGTGGGAAGTCAGAAACAAAATGCTGGGCTAATAAATTTCCTGTGTGGGAATCGTTGCATGTTAGGAAAGCTCTAAGGACACTGAGGAGAGGCATAAGTTAAGAGACAGGAAACAGTTCATACTTTTATCTTCTGCAAAGTTATGCTCCTGGACAGCTACAAACTACAGGCTGAAATATTTGCAAGATATGTGGTCAATGTTTGGATATTCATTTACACATATCCTAAGTACCCACTGGGACAGATGCTCTTAAGTTGAAGGTAGGCAGGTATTTATTTATATTTATTTGAGATTTATTTTTTCTATTTTTTTCTTAAAATTTAAGACATTTATTTTACTTAGCTGCTTATCAGCACACAAACAAATATGCACACACAGAGTCATATACCACTGAAAGCTGTCTTTTAAGCTGAATTTTGAAGCCATTGAGCTGATCCTCACAGCTTGGTCCTTAAGGACCAGTTCCTCATACAAATTCACCAGCTGTAATTCAAAGAAACACAAAAGGTTAAAGAGGAAAGACTATCTTTGCTGTTACAGAGAGAGGAAAATGCCTCTCACTCATTTCACTGACTAAAAGGCATTTGTTCCCTAATGCTATTTTCATATCTGGTAAAACATACATTTATCAGAGTTTAAACCAACAAAACTACAAGAAATCAGCAGGAATCCTATTTAACCTCATTTACTGGTACTCTCAACAGAGGTATTAGGCACATTGAGCGCTAATGAATTATTTAAGATAGTGCTAGATATTAAATGCTTTGAATTGTGGGCAAACAGCCAAATAAATGTCTTTCAGAATTTTTATCTTCTAATAGGAGCCCCAGGACATTTTACCTAATAAATGACTGTGTCCTCACAGCTCAACTGTTTATACAACAGAATCCATCTCTGAAGTTAAAAACAGGCAACCCAGGAAAGAAATGGGCGTCCCGTAGCAAGGAAACAGTGCTAGAAGATATCTGGAGACACAGATCTGCCCAGAATTGCTGTATATTTTTGTCAGTGATTGAACCCCTCTGCTCCTGGAGATAATAAGAGTAGTGACAGAATGGAGGTTTGCAGGAGCTGAAGATAGCAAGTTTTTAACAATCCAGCAAGGACAAAAGAAACATGAGTTAGAACTATTACCTATAATCCACAACTGTACTGGTTTTGAGCCCCAGGTAGTTAGCTCCAGTTCAACAAGACCACCATTTAGCTGAAATGTGTATTCTAGATCTGGCTGTCTGAAGCCGTGGGCCTGAAACTACTCTATAGGTACTGGCAGACATCGAAGATTTATAGTTGGTCATGAAGTATTGCTGTCTAACCTCAGGAATAATATGGCTCAAACCCTATCTGGAAGAACATATCCAATAAGTAGGGAAGATTAAATCACCTCCATCTGTATAGTTTTGCAAGAATAAATGGTCTCTTCAGTTCTTATTTCTGCCCTCAAAAACTTTGCACAGTCCTGAAGAAAACAGATCAGAAATAGACTCAAGTGCCAGTAAAAATAAGTGAAGAGAAGATGAGATCAGCTTAGACAAAAAACCCCCCAACCTCTAGCAGAAGCCAAACCCACAAAGGGAAGTCATGAAACAATGGAAAACACTTTGAAGGGTTAAGCTTTGTCTTGTATATAACCACCACTGGTTATTTCAGTTTGTTAAGAGGTATCCTGATTCTAAATCCTTATTCTAAAGATAAGTGATTTAGCAGTTCTTCTTTGCCCTTACAATTTTTATTCCAGTGTCTGAATGCTTAGTATTGGCATGACCTCGCAAGGCAAAAGAATCTTCACATCAGAGGCAAATCAAAGAAAGAGTTATTTTGATTTGAGCTGTTTGATTGGTTTGTGCAACAGTTCGGTTTACTGATGACTTCAGGGTCTGGGGATTATGATATGAGTACCTGAAGGATATAAATACCAATCTAGAAAAGAAGTTAATGGGATAGAAAAAAGTAAAACCATAACTAATGAATGGTTCTGATTATTAGATGCATTGTGATGGAAATAATGAGAAAAAGACAAATATGTCCCAATGCTGATGTCCATTAGGGAAGGGATTACTTTCCTCTGGGTTTGACAGAAAGGTCCAGAAGTTATTATTAGGTCTATTAAATCCAAAATAGTTTAAGTTTCCAAGAGTGTACTGTAGAAGAGTGTTCTTAGCAGAGTTTGGATCCCGGGGTTCAGTTCTACTTCTGAAGAACTCACAATAAAAATTTCCATTGATTTGAGAAAACCATGATTGGTCAGAGATTTTTTTTTTCCCTGTATTTGATGTCGCTTAGAAATTTTGATTGTTTTTCAGTCAGTTAGAAGCATACTGTGAGAATGAATGCTTGTGCATGTAGTGCTTGTTCTCCCAGTTGTGCTTGCGCTGGAGTCTCATAGAAGCAATAGCTGTCAGACAGGCACTTATGTTAAGTACCATGTTGACATTAAAGAAATTGGGAAAAGTGCCCTAAAGAGTATTCCACTCCCAGCACTCCTCCCAGCAGAAGGTAACATTTACTCCTCAGCCTGGGATAAATTACCATATTAATTATTCAAAATACTTAATGCCATCAAACAGGAATGAATTTACCAGATGCAATCAAGAGCCAGACACAAGAAATCAATGGAGTTTAAAGGCCTCAGTTCTCCCTGAATAATTAACTGGGGGTTCTCATGAAGTGCAGGTAGTGGAGAGTGTATGAATTGCCTGAGGAGGGAGGAGAGAGGTCAGCCCAAATTGCAGCTCCAACTAAGAGTGAATTGTCCCTTCTTCAAAAGCCCATACCTATGATAATGTCAACACTTAAGGGAATATTTTAAGAGTGTGATGGACTGACAAAGAGCTCTGAGAATAGGATGCAGCTATGCAAATCAACTGTGCCTTGAACCAGTGGAGTAAACGTACCATGCTCTGGTAATTGCACGATGACACCAGTAGAGGTAAGACTTTTTTTTTTTGGAAGCTGCTGCCACCACACAACTCTTTTGGCCAAGGAATGTACCTTAACACCTGGACAAATATGTGACAATGGAAATCCAGCCTAATTCTGAAGATCTATATTACAGTCAATGGTGATCCACAGGACAGAGTTCAGCCTGTTATTCCTCTTTCTCTGGCTACCACTCCCGTACTTGTTATGGTATAGAAATCCAGTGTTTCTTCATGTCCTTTTTCTTGACATTTCCTAGTTTTGACCTGACAGCATGTGGCAGTTTCCATTTGCTGGCTTAGAGGTAGGGAGGTGGGTAGCTCAGACTCTGCTTGCATACAAAAGCTATACTGGTTTAACTCTGTCATGGCTTATTCCCACAGAAGCAATGCGGTGAAACAAGTTTTAGAAATACAAAATAAAATTTGCAATACGAATCGATATAAAGCATATCTAGACTAGAAGAAGTTTTGCTTTCAGGAGTCTGGGGATAGATGACTCTGCAGCTGGGTGGTTAATACATTTTGCTTAATAAAGCCTTCAGTTTGACTTCAGCTTGCCTTGACAGTTAATGTAGTTAATACTGGGTAGACACTAGAAACGGTTTAGGTGTAGGGAGTGAAATTCGGGTTCCAGCCTTTCCTAGCTCAGTGCTCTCCCAGCGAAATGTCCGTCAGAGACCGCTGTGGCTGCTGTCATCGCAAGACCTGTAAATTGTACGTTTTGATGACTTGCACTGGTTGTCTGTGCCCAGGTGCTGGCAGCGAGGGCTGCAGGGTGGCCTCTCTGAGGAGAAGCCAGGGTTGCCCTGTGCCAGTCACAGCCGATTCCAGCCTTTATCTCGACCCTTTCTCATTTCCCCCCCACCCTCAACCTGTTGAGGAGGGAGAGTGAGTGAACAGCTAGGTGCGCGGCTGGCAACTGGCCATGGCTAAGGTGGGTTAAACCTGCCCTTCCACTCCAGCAGCTCCTCCTCTGGCCTCTGGTGTTCACAGGATCCTTTCTCCCACTTTTTTCTCTCATTCCTCATACTACGAAAGAGTGATTTTGCTCTTTCTTAAAATATGTTTTCCCAGAGATGCCCCCAGCTTGGCTGATGGGCTCAGCAGTGTCCTGCAGTGGGTCTGTTGGAGCCAGCTGGGATCAACTGGAACCAGCTGTGTCCGGCACGGAGCAACCCATGGCCTCTTCCCACAGAGAGGACATGGACACCCCATAAAGCCACCCACCACATGACTTCACTTTGGCAGTGAGCTCTCCCATGGAGCACATCACCTGAGGACTGTGGGAGGATGAGCAATGCCTCCAGACCTGTCTGGCTGAGCAGGTCTCAGGGAAGTGCTCTGACCATTGAGTTGGGCAAAGGATGAGCAATGCCCATCACAGAAACACTTAATCCAAGCCCTAAATGAGCCACTTTTGTCTGGATAGACAGAATTCCTTCACTCCCCAGCCTAACAACATCAGAGCAAAGCAGGAGCACCATATAAGAAAGAGGACATTCCCAAGGAAATGAATGGTGCTAAGCTGGTGGGATGGTGGAAGTAAACGCACACTCCTTCCATCTTCCAGTTCCTTTTCATACTGATTTTAAGGCTCAGAAGCATATTGTGTGGTGGGCACCTTCAACTTTTTCTATAAACAAGGAATGACATCCCCTTCTCTAAGGCGACAAGATGCAATCTCAGAAAATGAGTGCTCCCTCTTGGTTGACTCCATCTGATGCTCACTTATTGCTTGTCACTGAGTCCTATTTAATTCCTTCCCTTTCTGCTTTTCTTCGGTTTTCTGCATCCAGTCCTCTTTCACTCTTGCTTGTCTGCTCACTGCTGAAAATGACAAAAAATCATTTTGCCATGAGCTGAGGAAAAGGGGAAAAATTAAGCAAGAGAAACAAAAGGCTGTGAGACAGTAAAGCATGAATGCCATGCTCTCAGCCTGACTTGCTGTGAAATGTTACAGCTGTTCAAAACGGCGTCAGGAATATATTCCTTTGGGATCAGCTACTAGAGCACAGTGTCTCCAAAACATTTTAAAAACAGAAAACATCCAGAGATCAGAACCAGAGCAAAACATCAGACTGAAAACCAGTCTTTCTTTCCTATAAATGAGTGAATATGAAATGAAAAAAGCCTAACCTGGGAAGGTGAATATGACCAGATGAGCTGGAGTTGTGTGACAGTATTGGAGATAAATCAGCTATGGGATTTTCTATGTTCACAACTGCTAGTGGGGTTCAGGAGAGCTTTACTTGGGCTCTGAGACCTATTTGATAGTGGGTAGTTTGGTTAAAATCAAATTAATTCTTTTGCTGTGCTCATTGCATGTACTGTTCACACTGCACCTGTATGATACATTGTATGTTTGGGGATATTTCATCCCTTCCAGTGTTCTGGGGAGGGACGTGAAGGTCTAGGTTCTCCAGGCCCTGTGCAATGGCAAGAAAGAAAGAGAAAATCCTTTCCCTTCCCGGATAAGCTGAGGCATTTATGGCAGAGCTGAAAATAGTCAACACTTTTTGCATGAACAACGATTGACTTTTCATTTTTCTTAGGAAGAGAATCAATTTTATGTGAAAATGCATTGGGTTCTCCTCAGACAAAATACAGTTTCTAAGAACAATTTTGAATCAATCCTAAATGTTCTCTTTTGTCAAATGATTACAGGGAGGAAAAAATAAAGATGGCTTTCTGATCGACTTTTGCGATTGGTTTTTGCAAGAGTCTCTGATGGAGTGAAAGGGATGTGGGCCATGATTTATTAGCACAATAGTATCACAAAATCTGAATTGGATGTTGCTGTGCTGAGTGCCACAGGAAAACGCTAAAAAGATCAGTCGGAAGCATATTATTCTCTCTTTCTAAACACCATTCTCTATACAATGGTGGACTTAATCCAAGTCCTGCTAAGAAACAAAATAAGATGGAAAGGATTATATGGACATTATTTTTCATAATACATAGTCATTTGTATAGTTTTACAGAACCTCTTTTGCTGGGTCAGGAAGAATGAACATTCATTATTAATAATAGTAAAAGAATGTAGAACAATAATAATATCTTAAATTATTGTAATAATCATAATTCAGCAAAGACTAATAAACACAAAGATATGTCCTCTGGCTCAGGCAGTCCACGAGGTGCAAATTGCTGGAGTTTGGGAGGGGCTTTTAGGAAATATAACGGCATACTTTACATATTTGATGATTATTTGGTCTGACCCTATCTGACTGGTTTTATGTTCTGTACACTTTTAAATCTCATTACTAGTTGTATCTTATCAAGCCTAGCTTACAGATTGTCTGACAGCTGGCTTCACTGTTTTTATTTTATCATTATAACACCTCAAATTTCTGGCCATGGCCTAGGATTTTACAGTTCTATTTGCTGTACCAATTATGAATACTAAAAGGAACAATATCCCAAGTACTGTACTATCCTGGGAAGATCTTTCCAAAATATAAACCCTCAGGTACCATTTTCCTTCCCTGTAACTGAAGGCAAAGGTAGACACAGGTAGTACTTGGAGGGTCATATCATGATTCAAGATTGGAGTTTTGAGCATCAAGTCTCTCAGATAATAAAAGCATCTATATTCTGCTGCTGATGCTTGATAATGAATTCACTCCTCAGTGAAATTCATTCTTCAGGGAGGTGATTAGACAAATCACATCCCATCTTCCTATCAGCTCAGCCCTGAAGAGACTTTCTTTTCCATCAAGCCAATCCATGAATTTAATTAATTCCAGCGCAAACGCAGGCAAAAGAGAAATTTGCATGTTCCTGCCTGGTGATGGGCTCATACCTCTTACGTGGTCCACAAGGACGATAGCATCGCTGAGCAAATTTAATACTCTTGAAATGTGTCACTCTTTGCAAGGAGCTCTAACTGGTTTTCAGGCAACGTATCATAACCAAAAAAATATTATCTCTCTGTGTATCTTGATATTCAATTTCTAGTATAGGAATAGAAAGTTTCAGTAAGAGAAGATTTCCACTAATTCTGCTGTTCCCTTCCTGGATGAATAACCTAATAATTGTAAGTAATGTAATGCCCCTAAGGGAGGCCCAGCCAAGAGCTTATGGAGACACGAGGCACTGCAGAAAGAACAGCAAAGACACAGTCTAGCTTTGTGAGGAGATTCATAAAACGCAACTATTAGAGAAAAAGTATTGTGAGACCACTCTGGCAGTCTGACTCCTTCTAACTTGAGTATAGAGTGAGTAGAATGTGAAAGGCCCAGAGATAAAATGAACTCATTTACCAAAAGACATCACGGGGGAAACGGAAACCTTCTGTGAGCGCACCATTAGCAAGAACAAGAATAAGGGAAGTGCTCAGTCTGTTTAAATCACTCTGGCATGGCAAAATTGTCAGCAGATAATGTCAGAAAAGTTAAGAGTGTTGCCTTTTTATGTGTTATCAGTCTTCTTAAAAAAAGTCAACTGTCAGCAGTGACTGGTCCAATAAGTACCGATACAATACACCAAAATCTCAGATTATAATGGGAAAAGAACATTAAAGACTAGTCAAGTAAGTTAAACTTTTTTCAAATCAATTGGATGTGTTAAACTTCATCCTATGTAATTTATTTCATTGGCTGATGTTATCTCAGATCTTCAGGACCTTGTGGAAGAAAAGAAGACTGGACAAGAAAAAAGCACAAAGCCTGTCTTTATAAAGGAAAAAAAAAAAAAAGGTTCAGTCCCTAGCAAAAATCCAAGAGAACAACATTGAGCAGACAATGTCACAGGATGACAAGGAGATGGGTTTGTCAAGAACAAACCAATGTAGTTTCCTTGTATGACAAGATAAGAAACATTGTGGAGTATTGTAAAGGGGGCAAAAGCCTTCAATACTTGTCTTCAGCAGAGCTTTGTAACTGTATGACATGACAATCCCATCAGGAAGATAGAAAATGTGAGCCAAACAAAATTACTCTAAAGGAAGGCAAACCTGACTAAAACTTCTGTCCAGAGTACATGACAAAGTTCCGCTGATAAGGGGATGGTTGTATCAAATAATGTTCTTGAGACATCTGTGCTGGGTAGAGCTCAGTGCTGCCGTTAATGTCCTGGGTGGTGGAACTGAGATCAGGTTCATTAATTACGACTGTGGGAAGGACTATTAATATGTTGTGGGACATAGTGGTAAGCCTTGACAAATGTGAGAAATGGTCTGAAAAATTGTTGCTGAATATCACTCTAGATCAGCATATATCCTCAATTTGGTAAAAATAATTGCCAAAATGCAAGCTGGGGAACACTTGGCGAAGTAGATTTTTTTCTGTAAAGGATCTGGGGATTATAGTAGATCTAAGGCCAAATACAAGTCACAAATATCGTACTCTGACAAAAAATGACAAGCGTTTTACTAGCATATGTGAAAAGAACCAGAACTTGCAAAAGAATGACTTCCTAGTTTGTTGATCACTGTTAAAACTTATCTTAAATACTGAGTCAGTTTGGGCTTTCTCTTTTAAGACAGATAGTAATAGACTGAAGATGCGACAAGCAAAATGCACTGAATAATTTGAGACAGATCACTAGTGTGGACTAAGTAATCTTTTAGACAGAAATTTGGGAAGCCCCCTAAGTACTTTTTAGGAGGTTGCCAAATCCAGTAGCCCAAAAGAAATGAGGCATGACCCCCAAGTCAAGCCAGTAGTGAAGGCGAGTCTGTATTCCCAGTAGGCACATAAACAGAGCACCAGTACACAGCCTATAAATCTGCATACATCTGGCTGGCCACACAGATCCAGACAGACAGACATATTCTCACTCGCAGTCTTGTCCTGTTGCCCTCTTTTGGCAGCTCAAGATGAAGGTCTGTTAGTAGGAGGTATATTTATTTATTTATTTAAATGTGTATGCCCCTATATCTATATTGAAACAGAGATGCATGTGTGGAGTGTGGATCCAAGTCCCCTGGATCTCAGTCTCCCCAGTTGCTGTCACCTCGACAGATGAGCCCTCGAGGCCACAGTCTCACACCGGGTACTGGTACAGAATCCTGTGCACACAACAAAAACACACACAGACTGTGAATCATGTAACATAGACACAGCTTTCAATCCCCTTATCCCTCTATTTTCCAATTCTCGTTCCTTCCCAAATCACGTAGACCTATTCCTTTCCCTGTCACTGCTTTCTCCCCTAAACATCCCATAAGAAGCCTTGCAGAATCCCCAAATTCTCTTTTTCTCCATCCCATAATGTTTCCCATACCCCCAAGGTGGTGACCCCTCTTAGTCTGAGAGGTGACCCTCTCCCATTGACCCACCGGCTGGGTGCCCACTGAGCCCATGGGGCTGAGGTTGTCCTGGGACAGCCCTGGGGGTCCCCAAACAGGGGCTCATGTCTCTGACCCGGTCACTGGGGCGTCCCCCACTGCCCTTTTTTCCTCTTGGCTCCTCTGATTGTCTTTTGAGAAGTTGATGGCTCCTGTGATAAGCCTGGGAGCAGCCAGGGCAGGGTCTTGTTTGGGGTCATCTATCTCCAGTTGTTCCTCTGTGGTCTTTTGTGGGTGTGAAGATGAAATCTTCAAGTGCATTACTTAGCAGTGCCAACTGAATATACTTACGCACTTACAGGCTGTCCTGAATGGAGCCCCAAATTAGCTCTTTTATAGAAAAAAGAACGTTAGCTTTTCCACTTATTTTTGGAAACAGTTTAAAAAAAAAAAGTTTTTGAGTTGCCAGCTGTTAAAGAATGTGCAGATGTTGGAAACAGCTGGCAAGCTACTGCTCTAGTGTGTACAGGAAATTCAACTGTTAATTTTGCATCTTGCACAACTTACTCTTTTGCTTCTGTAAGATACAGATGCAAAATAATTCTTTATGATTGCCATGTTCCCCTAAATACCCCCAGTGCAAGCTACTTTGCCCCTCCTCTGTCCTGCCTGGCCAGTCTCTCCCCGGTACCACTTCTCTTCCAGCTGTAGCTCTAGCATGTCTGCAGTCAGTATTTCCAAGAGAACTTGTGTGGTTCACGAACCACAGAAATAAGCATGTAAAAACATGAAAAACTCCATCCAGCATCGCTCTTTAGCCTTCCAGGAGTATCAAGCCAGCAATGAAGAGCAGTGTCCTGGAAGTCCATGTAGTAGCCTTGTAAGTTTAAAAACCATGGACCATTGAATACATACCCCATGCTATTAAGGTTCTCCCAGGTAGTAAAACACTTTGCAAACTGTATCCTCCATAGTTCCCTTCCACCTAGAGTTTGGGGCAAGTAGAAGCACTCAGCTCAGTACTTTTTACAGAACGGAGTGAATAGCTAAGTTTATTTGGATGTCTTTCTGGTTACAGGGGAAGAAGCATTGCAAGGTTAGGACTTCATTATATAGCCTAGGACATATAATGTCAGCAATTTGTATCATAGTGTCAGGTCTCCTCCATCCTTTCTCAGGAAGGCGATGTTGCCTCTGGTTGCACGCAACGTCAGAGCACAGTGTAAGCTATCTTGTGATTTGCTTCTCAAGGGCAGGAGGGCTTGCCTAACGGAACAATCCTCCCAGAACTAATTCAGCAGATGTTTAATGCACTTAAATATACATGAATGTACCAGGAGCTGACAGTGCAGTCACACCAGGCTCAACCCTCACAAAGGGACTTGGTGTCCTTTAGCAGCAGAGAAGCCAAGTCAGGAGAAATTCCTGGGCCAGATTGTCCCACTGAACATCATCTCAAACTGCTTTGACTTAAAACCAGCTAATTGCTCAGCATAGAAAAGTGGCTTGGCATTGTACCTCTGTTAAAAAATATGTTTGATCATGTGGAGAGAAATGGTAAGGGAAATGAGTCCTTCTGAATCTCTGAAAAGTAACACCTAGAGCAGAGAGAGAAGCCAAAAACCCAAAGCTCCTGGAAACAAACTTCAACAATAGGAGTTGTGCTGGAAAGAGCAATAAAATCCATCTAAGTTACATTTACCATCTCCTTGGCTTGAGTTAATTTACAGAGAGCCTATTCTTTGACCCTCAGGTCCTCTGGTTTTAATTTGCCATAGCTGCCATTGGCCTTCATGCTGCGCTTCTGTTGTGTCTTGCTTCTATAGGAACTAGGTTCAGCCTTCAGGAGTTCAAGTGCCATGAATTGGAAAAGAATCACATTAATTACTGTCACTGAAAGTGTCAATGCTTCATTCTTTTTTTCCTCTTTGTCTCTGCAATCCTTTAGCCTTTTTTTATTGTGGCAAGTTTATGACATGCACAAAACTATCTCAAAGTACTCAAACCCTCATTTGTCAGATACTGAAGTCCCCAGATACCTTTTCCGCTCCAACCAGATTAACATTTGGTTGCACTAATTACACCCAATTATTAAAATTTAACCTGGTTTTGCAGGGAAATCACCATCCTGGGAAATTCATCTGCTTTTGCCATCAATGTTTTATGCAGACAAATAACCTTCTCTAATGTGTATATTAGGAAGTGACTATTGGACAAATCTGGACATTAATCAAGCATGATGATGAGATGTGTTGGTTTTGGCTGGGATACAGTTAAATTTCTTCATAGTAGCTAGTATGGAGCTATGGTTTGGATTTGTGCTGAAAACAGTGTTGATAATTCAGGGATGTTCTTGTTACTGCTGAGCAGTGCTTACACAGAGCCAAGGGTTTTTCTGCTTCTCACCCCACCCCACCAGCGAGGAGGCTGGGGGGGCACAAGGAGTTGGGAAGGGGACACAGCTGGGACAGCTGACCCCAACTGACCCAAGGGATATTCCAGACCATAGGACGTCGTGCTCAGCATATAAAGCTGGGGGAAGAAGAAGGAAGGGGGCATGTTTGGAGCGATGGCATTTGTCTTCCCAAGTCACCGTTACATGTGCTGGAGCCCTGTTGTCCTGGAGATGGCTGAACACCTGCCGGCCCATGGGAAGTAGTGAATGAATTCCTTGTTTTGCTTTACTTGCGTGAGCACCTTTTGTTTTGCCTATTAAAATGTCTTTATCTCAACCCATGGGTTTTTGCACTTTTACCCTCCTGATTCTCTCCCCCGTCTCACTGGAGGGGAGTGAGTGAGCAGCTCTGTGGTGTTTAGTTGCCAGCTGGGGTTAAACCATGACATGAGAGAAGAAAATGTACTAGAAGAAAAGAGAAAGAATATGATGTATTTTAGCACAAGGATCCAGAGAAGTGTCTCTTAAGTTCAGATAACCTTATGCAGCATTGTGTGTTCAGTGTCCCAGGAAGAAAATTTTTGCTCTCTCCAGAGTACTACAGATGGGATTGTAGCATAGTGTATATATTTGTGGAAAAAAGATCACTTATTTGAGTATCAGATATAAGTAGAGATGTGCATGTGACAAAAGAAAAGAAAAAATACCAATCAGTAAGCCTGACTGAAATATTGAGCTTTTTGGATACATGGAGGTCAACCTTGATATTGAGTTATGAAGCTTTTATGTATACAGAGATTCTGCTACTGATCAAAACAAAATAAAAGACTTGAGGATATAACTGAATAGTCATCGGGATTCAAACATTTCTTCTGATGTCTGTTTGGGCGAGGGAGAGAAAGAAGAATCAACTGTGAATATCTAATCAATCAGATGTGTTTATGTCTAATTGCTAATGACAGGTTTTCCAACAAAAGTTGTAGCTTGCATCCAATTGATGCAAAGGACACAAAGAACAGCACAGGAGTGATGCAGAGAATCAAGGGAGGTTGTTTTGAGCATCTTCTTCTCCAAACTGTGGGATTTGAACTGCCTTCAAAGAATGGGCACAAAGCTGGTCAGAGGACAGTGGTCTCACTTTGCAGCATCATTTGTAGGTGCTAAAGCTCTTCCTGTTTCTTTTTACTGAAAAACAAAATCACAGTTACATCTGGGAAAAAAATGCTGCTTGGTGCAACAAGGAGATTCAAGTCCCTGGTCTTTTTCTTGCAGAAGAAATCACTCCATCTCAGAAAGTCAAGTGAGACCTTGAATTTCAGGTTTTGGACTTCCTCTAGTAGACTTCCAGTATCCTGACCTGAGACAGCCCTAACGTGACAGGATGCCCAAACATCTCACCCTGTCAAAGTTACAACTTCATTTGGAATCAATATCTTTGATTATTTTGGAAAATGTGTACCTTCAATCACAGACTATGGTGGCAAGTCCCAGCATCAGATCTGGGAAATTTGGCAAGCCATAACTGACCTGAAGAATGAAACCTTTGGCTGCTGCACAGTCTTTCCAGCACCATTTACTCCAGTACCCAGCACAACCTCCTTCCTGAGTTCACAAATTAGCCGGCATCCTAGTGGCAAAACACTCTGTAGCTCCCATGTTAATTGCAGACTCAATCAGTTTCAAGTAGCAAGAGGCATTCTTCAGCCTTCAGAGAGCTCTGAATGACAAGAATAATGGAGCAGCACAGGGCGAGATGACTCTTGATTTGCTAACAAGAGGAGAAGAAATTACCAAACAGCAAGAGCCTTGAACTGCAAAACAGATATTAAACCAGTGTAAATGTACAAGAACAGACACCGAGGTCTGACACTGCTGTCACATCGGGTTCTCCTATCACAGATGGTACTTTATGTCCTTCCTACACAGACAAGCCTCATCAGGAGAAATACCTGAGCCAAAAAGCCCTGCTGATAAATCCCATGGACTCATTCTCCTCTTTTGCTTTTGAGGCAACTGATGGGCTGAGCAGCGGAAAATGCAATTCACCCTGCTGCCTGTAAGAATGGCTTAAAAGGCAGCTAAAATACAAGATAATGGAACTTATCTGTTGGGGAGTGCCATGAATAAAACATGTTTTGCTGTCTGCATGCATTTCTCCTAGCTGCCCTTCAGAGAAAGATCCCTCTTACACATCACTATTTGGAGAGCAGAAAAAGCACCCGAATGACCTTGTTCTGCTGGGGGCAGTAGCAGATAACCCTTCTCCAAAATAAGACAAGATTATTTCTGACCCATGGGCCAAAGTTCAAAGGCAGAGATTTCCAAACACATTTAAGCTGATAATTCCTATCTGAATGCAACGGGAGTTAATAACAGTCAGATTTATAATTATAAATTAGTAACTGAATACTTCTATAGAGCTGGACCTTGTTTTAAAGATATTATTTCTGTGTTCCCCACCCCTGTTCATTTAATTCCTGGTCACATTATTTCACTGGAACAGAAAAGAAAAGAATTAAAGACACTGGAAATTTGGAGAAGCTGAAACATTTTGTTTCATTATTGCTAGAGAAAAAATTTTCAAATTTCTATTTCCCAATGAGTTTTCTTCCCAAAGTTTACCTAAATGTAATAATAAGAAGAAACAGAAAGAATGAGAAACATGCACTTGAAAATGAAATATTTAATTTGGTTGAAAAGATTCTTTGTTTGAGGGTTATGCTATTGGGGAAAAAAATACTGCATTTTGGCCTTGAAACAAAGAAAAAAATGACTTTGTCAGTGAACTAAAATATCAATTACTGACATACCTTTACTGCTAACAGATAGAATAAAGCACAGGGATGAACCAGGGAGTTACAAGTCTAGACAAAGCATAGCCACGTCCTCCTGATGACTAAAAGGACAAGCACAGCAAATGATGTCTCATCTTCAAATTGGGGAGTTTCCTCAGAGGCTTTGGTAAAACCTTGAGAACCAGCCCTCGACAAAAGACTGAGAAAAGCAACCATGCAATGACATTTTTCACTGGGCACTGTGATAAACAATGCAGCCTCTCACTTTCAGTATAATTTATTCCTTTAGTTATAAGTCTCTTTGCTTGTATAGAAGGGTTAGATTTTCCCACCTGTCCTGATTTTTTCATGAGATGCTCTAAGACTTAAAGGTCTCTTCAAATATCTGTTGTAGCTACTCACAGCACAGAAAAAAAAGGCAAGGAACATGCACAGAAATAGCATAAATTTTCCCAGCCCCATATCTTGTGCTTCTTACCCCAGTTGGCACCCAGATACTTAGGGACCGGTGGCAAACAGCCAGTTTAAAGCAACACCCAGGCTCCTCTGTCATAGTCTAAGGACCAGAAAACGACGGATGGTTCACAGTACAACTGTGGAGGAAGCTGTAACATCCTAAGCCCTGGTTCATCCTCAACCAGACTGAATTGGCTCTTGTTCTGGATATTTGATGAGTTACTGAAGGGAGGGCTAAAGCCCCCTAAAATTTCTACAGGCAGGCAGTGCTCCATGACTGCCTCTTTGCAGGTTTTACTACCTACCTATATAAGCCTTGGCTATCCCTTTCTCAGGGAACAGACCCAAAAAATTCAAAAAGTACGTATGTATGTGGGGACCTCCCACATACCAGGCATTTTAAACAGAATCTCACTACCTCTTCCAGTGTCTCAGCCTGTAAATGACTGCTGCACTCAGGGAGGGGATCTTCCCCTGCTTTTTCCCTTGTTAAGTACAATGTAGTAGCTTCTTGTTCCTTCTTCCCCTTTGTTTTCTGGAAAGCTGCAGCATTTTCCAAAGCCTTTTTTTGGGGTGGTGGTGGTTAGGGAATGGTTTTGGTTTTGTTTATTTGTCTGTTTCTTTTTTCAAGGAAAATAATAAAATAAAAAAAAAGAAGAAACTTCAGTTTCACAGTGAGAATAAATGCATTTTTGTCCATTATTACACTAGTTTGAGATTTGACCCTCTCTTGTGCAGGCGCCATAAATTATACACTGGGAAGGTAGAAAGTTTGTTTGTTTATTTATTCCATCATTTACTGTGGCTTTTTGCACTGCCATGGACAAAAGGGGTCATCAAATCTACAGCATGAGAAAGATGCAGGGACAGAAAAAATATATACCATCAGATTCCCAAAAAAGACAGAAAAAAACCCCAACCTCCACCACTACCTCCGTGGGTGGCCTCCATACTGTGCCCATGCTAGCAAACCACCTTTAAAACCAGCCACAGTGTAAGCACCTATGAGAAAGTATTCAAAATTTAATATAACCCAGGAGCATCTGTTGATGTCGGGACAAGAAACCAGTTAATTTAATAGCTCAGTGTCTTCAAATGAAGAACGGTGCTTTACAATGTTTCTAATGTATTTAGAGACTACAAGTCTGAGCCAGCTCAACCCTCTTCTATCTATTTCTACATTTATGATCATTATAAAACTCAAACACAGTCTGATTTTGCTTTCCTGAAGCCATGGCAGATTTCTTTCTTTGTTATTTTTTCTGTGGAAGTTTTACAAAGACAAGGCTCTGTTTGGGACTTCTTAGGTGCGAGATAAATATGTCAAGCATAAAAAAGGTTTTCTATGGCAATTTTCATCAAAGGCCATCAGAGTTCCGAAGATGTCACAAGGTACTAAAAAAATATTTGGAAGCATACAAGACATGTGGTTTGTAACATGTGGAAATTATGGGGTCACATCAGACAGAGTGCTTGAAAAAAACCTGAAAAAATAAATGAAGGGAGTTTTTCAGAAAAATGAGAATGATTCATTATGAAAGGATGCTTCTACTTTGAACTGAAAACAAACTTAGTTTTGAAAAAAAAAACAAAAAACAAAACCTAACCAATACAATGGCATGCTTTGATTTTCTACAAACACTTTTGTTATTTTTCATTGTGTTAGTTTGTTTCATTATAAAATAAGTGAGTTCAATATGAACAATTGGACTCAAAGTAATTTATTTAGGTTTGTTTGCGTGGTGGGAGTGCAGAGGGTTGGTGGGTTTGGGTGTTTTTTTCCCATTTTGTCCACCAAACCAGAAATCCCATTAGCTGCACGGTTCTTATCTTGGAGTCATGCAGTGGCTTGGGAGATATCACTTCACCTTCTCTGCTTCTGCTTCGTTCTTAATCTCCTTAGATTGTAAGTTCTTGGGATCAGAGCTGATTTGCTAAGAATTTGTACCATCCCCAGAAAAAAAATGTGTCCTTAATCTCAAGTAGAACCTTTAACTACTTTTGTAACAAAAATAGTAAAATAGTAAGAGTAACAATAACAACCAGCACCTGGGAATCAGACTTGATTAAGACACATCACTCAATGTCACCTGCCAGCTGACCTTCATCTCAAATGGACACAAATTTTTTTTTCATTTTTTATTTATTTCCTCACTGTCTCTTATTGCTGTGAGGCACAACTGATATGAGAAACCTGCTGCTGGAAAGCTACCCATTAAAACTGTAATTTCAATGTGCTGACATTTCAATGGGAGGCTTGCTCCCTGTGTGGCTCAACAGTTTAGATTTGCAAAATATTCGGGGCTTTATAAGCTTGGCTGTGTCAACTATTGGTGGACTGCAGCACGAGAAAATACAGGGTAAACTGAATGACTAAGGTTGCTGTAAGGCCCTATATTTTATTAGTCTTCAAGTGAATCGCATTAAATCATGATATATGCCTCTGATCAGAAAAAATTTGCCTTGTTTTCCAGGATGGGAAATCTTTATGGTGCTTCCTTCATGTGTCCTATTTATTTTGTGAGGATGACGATGTAGACCTACTGACACAGAGAGAAATGGCTTCTCACATAACTGGTAAATGTACCCTAAATAATGGGATAATTTTGATTGATTTTCCTGGTTAGAAACTATTTCGCCTCAGTTCTTGTCCTGAAGGTGGGCAGGTAATAAGGACAAAGACAGAATTGAGCTTGGACTCCAGCCTTGGGGCAACTTCTGCTTGACTCCATAGAGGGTGAAAGAGATAATCTACTTTGGGAGGGTGTAACGGAGAGGTTCCATTTCCAGTGAATGACAGAGCCAAGAGCATCACCTTCATCCTTGCCAGTGTGGTAGATACTAAGCCAAGCTGTACTCCAGTCTGTGCGATTACAAATCAAGAGTCTTTCATTCAAGTTAAAATTCATAATGATCCAACATGGCAAATGCCCCAACATTAATGAATAGGGGAGAGAAGCCTTTTGACATTTGCCCATTTCTTGTTACATGGTCTCTATTGATCTTTTTCTGAACGGCAAGTTACAGAGCATCTTGCTGTTTTCTGCACAGTGCTGAGAGACAGACTGTTTCACAGAGACTAGCTCTAACCTTGATGGTAGCAGCTCCAGGGCACACAAGCGAAACTCTTTTGAATTAAAGTTGCAAGCAGCCGCTTTAACAAGCACATGATTACAGTAGAAATTGCCCTGAATAATTAAAAAAGAGTCCTATCCGAAGTTTGAGGGCAATCTCATCCTGGGAGGATATTATTAAAAATGAAACCTGCTGTCTGGGGCAAGGATTTCTTTTCCTCTATTTTTTTCCCTTCCCTTCCCTTCCCTTCCCTTCCCTTCCCTTCCCTTCCCTTCCCTTCCTCTGATTCAGCCAGGAGGGAATTAGAAATCAGAGAAATCTCCACTCAGTTCACTACGTGATTCTTATCGGTGTTGCTTGCTAAACCCAAAATAACTGAAACAAATTCTGGCAGTCACCGAAGCAATTGCTTCTCTTATAAAAGGAATGTTGATTTGTGCCCGCGGATATAGACAAAGGGCTGCTAAAGCAAACCTCATCCGAATATCAGATCTGATGCTGAAAATGCAGCAAGTCTCTCAGGTGTTTGCTACGTGTCCTCCTTTTCTTTCTTTCTTTCTTTTTTCTTCTTTTTAAATTGATTTAGAGCTACAGAAAAAGCACTGTATTGTCATCCCCAGAGAGAGGAGTCTTTATTTACCCACAGCACAAACACGGCACCTCAGCAGCAGCCGTGCCTTGATGCCATGGGACCGCTGCTGGCACCCACGGTTGAGATGTAGCAAAGCAGCGCTGGTCACCGCTGACTCTCCCACAAATAAAAAAATGACAATTAGCGCTAACCAGGTGGAGAACTGGCACCGGTGTGGTAGGACTTGGGCTGAGGCCACCAGCAGCAAAGAGGGCTGAGATATCGGTGGAGCGGGCTGGAGGTGCAGGAAGAGCCCTGGTGTGCCAAGGGGGGGACGGAGAAATGGTGATTTGGGAACCGCGGGTCGGTTTTCGACTCTGCTGCTGCTCGGCCGTGCGTGAGCTGGGGTGAGTCACGGTGTCACCGTTGCCTCGTCCGCCATCTGTGCCTGTCTATTTGCATTGAACACTCTTGGAGGACAGAGCTGCCTTTTTTTCTTTTCTTTTTTCTTTTCTTTTCTCCTTTGTGCTGCACTTATCAGTAGAAAGCCCAGAGGTTCCAAGAGGATTCTGGGGGAGCGTCCGCGTTGTGAGAATAAGTATATTCCTTGTAAAAAGCAAGCAAGCCACAGAAATGCTATCTGACAACCTGCACAGACCTGTCACTGAATCTTTTCACACCTCTTGGGCAGCATCAATATTATCTTAGAGTCTTCTCTTAGAGTCACCTACAGGCATCTGCTAGGACTCCAGATACCTCCCTCATAGGGAGACAGAGCTCCACGCATCTCGGACGCTCTCTGCAGACCTCAGGTGATGTCCAAATTGTTTCTGGTGAAACATTGATGTTATCTCAGCAGCTCCTCTGACAACTTTTTGTCCTCTCTACCCAGCAGCTCACTGCAAGTAAGAGAACAAGCTGGTTTTTTTCAGAATAATGACTGACAGCTCCAATGACAGATTTTTGAGTTCTTGGCATAATTGTGGAAGAGGAAGGAATAAAGGGAGGGAAACAGAAAGCAGCTGAATGGGTATCTTGGCAAAGAACGTGCCAAGCACCACGGCATGAAAGAAAGTTTTGACAACCTGAACTGATGGTAGGCAAACAGAGACAAACGTGTCTGTATTTGTGAAGGGTGATAGCTGCTATAAGCAGACAAGCAAACCTAAGTAGGCTTCATTCAATAATTTGAACAGGATTTCCTTTCTGCTCTGCATCTACACGTACAGCTGGATGTTTTCATTGCCAACGAGGAAATGCACTAAATACTGGAGCTGTTAGAAAATAAATAATTTGATAATTCCAATTATTTTTCTTCTATTCAAGTTTCTTATTTCCATATTGCATTTCCCTCAGCTTGGAGTGCGAAACAAGACACGGTTTGGTTGGTTTTGGTTTTGCTTTGTGGCCAGTTTCACTTTCTGGTTCTCAAACCTAGACGCTGCAGTAGTGAGCTGTCAAGGCTGAGAAGACTATCTAAATAACCCTTATTCCTTGATCCACGTTGAGTAGAAACATTCAGATTGATCTAATTCACTGAATTTTCCAATTAAAATTTAATTTTACAGAAACCACTTTTCTAGCCATTAGTCTCCATTGGAGTTAACGTCAAAGGCTCAGTTTAGGCTGGCTTAGCTCCCTGCATTAAGAGCACCTTGTCAGAACCATTTTGGGACTCACAACATTCATCAGAAATGCAGACACTCTCCCACTCAGCCAAAATTTACCAACTTCTAAGTACAAAACCTAGCTCATTTCCCCAGTCAAAGGGAAAAATCCAGCAGGGGAAAACCAAAAATCTGCATGACCAATTTTAAATGTAGCATCTTGAATATGTGTTTCATTTAAAGTTGAGAAACCACTGCTTGAGTTCTAAATCACATTTTTAAAAAAAGATTAAAAAAACTATGCAAGACTGACAGCAGATTACACCTGCATTAAAAGTCAATAAATTTGTTTCAATAATCATTATCATTTCTATAATGTAAAACTATTCTGGACATAACGACCTAGTAGCTGCCCCAGTGGATCCAATGACAGATGAAGCCCAGCATCTTCCTCAACTGCTGCCCAGTGTTAGATGCCTTACTGGGAGGGACAGAAACTCCTCAGTTAGCAGTTACATAGAAGACTGCCCTGGAAAGACAATTATAGCTGATATTTCAGGCCAGTTTTGGTGCTGATAAACTGATAAAATTTCTGCTCTTGTGATTCATCCACCCACTATGATAAAGCATCCCTATTTTCCGTTTTCTGTTTACAAGTCCATTGTGTATTTGTGATGTATTTTATTTAGCATGATCTTTTTTTAAAAGAAGGTGATCAGAAGTTTGAATATAATCCCAGATCAAGTCCCAGGAAAAAAAAAAACAACAAAAAACCCAAAACAAACAACCAAATAACCTTGCCCAATTTTACTAAATAAATACCATCTCTTTGCCCTTGATCATTTCCCCTTCTGGATCATAATAAAACTGTATTGAGCAACATTAACTGTGCTGTGTGCTTGTCATCAAAAAAAAAAAAAAGCATTTTGCAGAGTCCTAATCTTTTTATTTCTTCTCTCTTGGCCCCTTCCAGATCCCACCATATGGCATTAATGAGGTGAACAAGGATTTTCCTGTGTTAAGCAAACAGTCTGAGGTCCCTCACTTTTCCTGGATGATGTTTACCTTTGTGCCAAAATTCATGGGAGTATCTATCACATACGATAATGCCTGTTTTGAATGGCTGAAGAAGAGTGCAGGTGAGACATCTGTTGTTCTCCTGATCTCTTGTACCAGCGATCCTCAGAATTAATAAAATCCCCTCCTCAGTCACCTTACCTGTCCCTTCTCACCTGTTTGAGGATTCAAGACGTAGTTTCACAGAGATGGGGAAAGGAGAAATTTAAACAGACTGAAACTTTTTTTCCTTAGCGGGTTATTGTGAGCAGGTCTGTTCAAGTTTTGATGAGAACCCAGATAAGTCAGAAACAACCAAACCTGATGTGGAAAAAAGCTTATGGAAAAGGTGAGAATTCCTCCTTGGTAAACTGAATGCTAGGTGTCCTGGTATCCACATGGTGTGATGCAGTGCCAAATACATGAGATGGGTGGACTACTTTAAGCTTTAACATCTTATAGTTGAAATAAGAAGGTGTTTGGTACAATGGATGATGAGAACAACCTGACTGACCTGTCATAGAATCATAGAACAGTTTGGGTTGGAAGGACCTTCAAAGGTCATCCAGTCCAACCCCCCTGCCATGAGCAGGGACATCTTCAACTAGATCAGGTTGCTCAGATCCCCCTCCAACCTGACCTTGAATGTTTCCAGGGATGGGGCATCTACCACCTCTCTGGGCAATGTTCCAGTGTTTCACAACACTCATTGTAAAAAATTTCTTCATTGTATCTAGTCTAAATCTACCCTTTTTTAATTTAAAACCATTACCCATTGTCCTATCACAACAGACCCTGCTAAAAAGTTTGTCCCCATCTTTCCTATAGTTGCCCTTTAGGTATTGAAAAGCCACAATAAGGTCTCCCTGGAGCCTTCTCTTCTCCAGGCTGAACAACCCCAACTCTCTCAGCCTTTCTTCATAGGAGAGGTGTTCCAGCGCTCTGATCATTTTTGTGACCTCCTCTGGACCTGCTCCAACAGGACCATGTCTTTCCTGTGCTGAAGACTCGAGAGCTGAACGGAGTACTGCAGGTGGGCTTTCACCTGCATGGAGTAGGGGGGGAATCACCTCTTAATCCTTCCTGAACAAGCATTTTTACATATGGAGGGAAGGGAAAAGAAGGGAGGAGAGGAAAGGAGAGGAGAGGTTAGGTTTTTTGCACAAAGGTCTCTCTCAGCCTGCAAAGAGAGAGGACCATAGCCAGCTGCCCCCCTCTTTTAACTAAGGAAAAATGTCGTTTAACCAGGATATATCCTCTGCCTTGAAGTCACAGCAAAGAGAGGGAGATTGAATTGTGCACCCAGACTTGTTATAAATAGGGGTTCGTAATTATTTGCAAAGTCCTTGCTGGAGACGAGAAGGGCAGGGCTTGCTTTGAACAAAGGAGACGTGCTCACTCAGACTTCCCATTTCTTTTAATAATCAATTTATGTAAATTTAAAAACATTACATATTCATGTTTAATTCTGCTGCTCATAATGATGACAATTGCAATTAAGCTCTTTGCTCTCTTGGCAGCAGCAATAAGACAGGATAAAAATAAATAAATAATAATAATTTATGTTTCCTGTGACCTTTTTAAAAACTTGTGGGTGAACTGGAAAATAGATCTTTTAAAAATCTGATTTTGGTAACACTTTAATAAACACATACATTTATTAAAGTGTTTATGTGTTGCCTTGGGGAAAAGAGAGGGGTTAAAAATCCGAGAAACCTATTCACAAAGAGAAAGATTAACTGTGAAAACAAATCATCTTCCATTGTTTTAATTATAATGACTCCGAAAGGTTGAATCTTCTTTAGTCAATGAAAGCAAACTTCTGCGTTTAAAGCAGTGATACAGGAAGAGAAGATCTTTTCTCTTTCTGTTAGCTAGTAAAGTCCATCCTTCAAATGGAGTTGTATGCACAAAAGGGAGTAAAACCTACTCAAATTTAGTTGAGTAGGTATGTTTCCAATCATAGTGTTATGGTTGGAAACACAAAGTGCTTGGATTTGTATACATGAAAGTGCCTATGTAAAAGTGTGTGTCAAGGAAGGAAGAGATTGGGAAGGGAAGGAGAAGGAAGAGAGGAAGGGACAAACCAGTCACAAATGGTAGAAATTCTCCTGCAGGCCATGACCAGGCCAGGCTGAGCAGAAAAAAAGAGGAGAGCATCCCTGTTTACCCAGTAAATGCCACATTCCCGAGTTTCCCCATGCCTCACTCGTAGGCACTGAATCCTTGTTCATCCCGCGCTGACATCACCAGCTCTTTTATTCCTCCCTCTCCCCGTCACGGATGCGGATCATCAGCTGGCCACTTATATTCATTGAGTTAAAGTTTCTCACACTTGTTGATAAGCTTCCCCCACAGTCCAGCCAAACCATTTGCTTCTCCATCCCGTGACCATTCCGTTTCAGTTTTCCAGGGAAGAGGATTAATGAATATTCATCTTTTTGGAAAATAAACGAGGGAATTCTTCTCTTAGATACCTTGTTGTGAATTCAGAACGAGTCTTTTGTGGATCCAATCTGGACTCAGATCCTGCAGAATAAATAAGGACATCACCCAATTTGTACAGTCTGTATTGTATCCAGTTTCAAGATAGCTGCATGTGCCTTGGAGTAGTGCATCTTGGGTCAGATCCTTGGTTTGGTATAAACGGGAAAATGGAAATTTATACCCAGGAATCTGTCCTATTGGTTCCAGACATTTTATACTGTGTGGATTTGCCTAGGAGATAGACGCAAGCATCCCAACCAAACAAACACTTTTTGCATTAGGCAGGCCGACTTACATCCTGTAATGGAAACAAATTCATTGAAATGAGAGGAACGAGACTACCCCATTGATTCCGCATCTACCTGCTGACATGGAAAATTACCCATTTCCAGCAGATCTTTCATCTGCTAATTATCCTCATTGATTTTGGATGAAGAAATGTAGTGGCTGAATTCAGCTCCCTTCTACAGCACGTTCTGCCAGCTGGGACCTGTTTGCACTCTGACATGCAGAACAAAGGGAAAAAAGAGCCAGGAATTCAATTTCTCTTCCCTCTTCATGCCCTTCTCCTAGGATATCTGGGATACCTTTCCATTTGACTCAAAAGTGGTTCCTTTTAATTGCAAGACGAATTATTTTTTATTGCTTTGCATGAATTGCGTGTGGCACTGACACACAGAGCTAGAAAAATCCAACGGCCAACCTGCAGTAAAATGAGAGGAGAGTCAGATAAAGAAGGCAGAAAACAGCAAGATGAAGTGGAGGTAATGAAGAGATACTTTAAAGAATATTGAGTAGTTTCACCAGGCTGCTCCAGCTATTGTTGAAAAGAGAAAATAATAAACCACTAAACTTATCATGATGTTATTTTATTTTGTACTGCAGGTTTTTGGACAAAAGTGGCCCAAACTCTTTCTGACCTACAGTAATAAAGCTCAGAGTGAGATAACCACTCAAGCTGGTGCAGAAAGCAGCACTATGAAAATCATAGTGAAAGAACACTGGAATAGTTCTTATTAGTTCCTATTAAATTTATTGGTGAGGGAATTTCATTGACAAAAAAAACAAACCCTGACTCTTCAGCAACATAACAGTGCCAAACAAAGTGAAACTAGTGTAGTAAAATACCAGCCCATTAGGAAAAATATCATCTCCTGAGCTTTATGGCTATGGCAATTGAGAATTAGTAGCATTAATTAGCTCAAGCTATTTGTTTTACAAATTACAATTGCATGTCTAATCCCAGTAACTTCTGTCCCTAAGGAGTTACTGTGGCAAAAAGCTCCGCGGTAGCAGCAGAGATTGAATGGACTTAACTTCCAGGAACATCTGAGAAAAAAGGCACAAACTGTTATTTTTATTTCACTCCACTGCCTTTTTTCAGTCGGAGATGAAGAGAACAGAACTGCACATCTGCCTTCTCTAAGCCATTAATTCTTTTCCTGTATTTCTACTGCATTCAGTCTTTTTTTTTATTGTGACATTTTATTTTTCCCTCACTTGCAGTATGCAAGTGCTTTTGCAATCTTTTAATCATTCCCACTGGTTCAATCCAGTCCCCTCTCTTTTTACAGTTTCTGTCTTCAACTTGATTTTAACCAGTTGAAAGGTGTGTCTCAAGGGAGCTGCACTACTGATTTGCATTAGGGCATCACTCAGTATTCCACTCCTTGTGCCTATTAATGTCCTGTTTGACTTCTTGACTTCCAAAGTGGGGTTTAGTATTGCCTTTAGTAATCTCCAACTAAGATAATTCTCCTAGCTCCTGTTACAAGCAAGGGAGATCTAGTCAACAGAATCCTAAACTACTTCTGCTGACCAATTTTGGGAAGTGTTGAATTTTACAGAGAGACCATGGAGTCTCCATCCTTAGAGATATTCAAAACCCAACTGAACACAGTCCTGGGCAACCTGCTCTAGCTGACCCTGCTTTGAGCAGAGGGATTGGACTAGATGATCTCCAGAGCTACCTGCCAACCTCAATATTTCTATGGTAGCAACTACTTAGGAGATTTTTCTAATAGTCCTTTTTGTGTGACCTTGCCAAAGGCCCTTTGCAAACCAAAATGCCTGATACTATAGAGCTTCTTTTGACATTTTCCTGGTATGTTCAAAGAATTTTAAAGGCTCTGATGGATGCTGAGGAAGCCACTCACTACTTGCTGGCCCTTTTGTGGTGTTTGGCTGTCTGTGATCTCTTAATCTAGGTCAAATGTAAAATAATTCTTCCCCAGTGAATAAGTGCTCAACTTGCTTGAATTAGCTATCTTTTGGAATAGCATATGAGCACCCAGGAACATGTATTAAGGCTCAGCTGATGTGTCACTGACAGTTTGTGTAAAGACTGAAAGACTGATAAGTTACCATTGCTCTTAGAGAATGAAACTGATAGCACATTATGTTATTCTTTCTAATGTATTTGTTTTTCTCTTTTCAATTATTATTTCAACCAATATGCTAGGTAGAGCCCTGGGGATTGCTGGCTTTTTAGTTCCCAGAACTTCTATTCAGTGTAGAAGCTAAAAAAAGTATAAATGCATTCAAGAGTATAATAGAGATTGATATTCATGTTGCAATATTTGTAGTGACAAAATACCAGAAATAAATTCTAATGGAAAAGATATCGTATCAAGACCCAGAAAATTTGGGTCTTATTTTCACTTGGCCACTGACTTGTTTTCTGACCTTTAAGTTTCACATAATCACAGAGTTTGCTTTCCCTTAGGGTTTTTTCTGTGTCTGTTAAGACTATATGTTTTATTCCATAGTCATCCCAAGTATGAATTCCACCACTCTTCCTGGAGCCTTTAACATTACTGGATAGAATGTTGGGTTGGAGGACTATCTTGTGTGGTCAAAATATCTTTAATCAGAAAAAAAAATCACTATCCTGGCTTCAAGTGTCTACCATGAAACTTGTTCCAATAAAGCCTCTCACTTTGACAAAGGAGTATGTAATATTTCTTTTGCAAGTCTGCATAAGGAAGTCAAGAAATTGCCTGGATACATCAGGAAAAGAAATTATTTAGCAGAAAAATAGTAATATTTTAAAGCTGATTTATGAGCTGCTTTTTGTTAGTGAATGACTAGCCTTGAATTCCACTTGAAAGTGATTTTTTTTGTTGTTGTTGATAAATGCTTTACTATCATAATAAAGTCCACAGAACATGAGTGAACATCTGAAATCTTGGGCAACTATTGAACAGAGATAACACTCCACATCCATTTCAGTAATGATATATGACTTAGCAGCATACTGATGTATGTGAACTGTATGTTCTTAAGGAACAATTTTAATGTTGTCATACACTTAGGGAAAGCTGCTGTTAGCTATAGTTTGTTAATTGAGAGTACATGGTGCTTTCATGTCTGGTGACAATACCCAGGCGTAAAAAGAGTAGAGAATACATTTAATTTTAATTTGAAAGAGTTAGTGCTTTTCTTTGACTTTATGTACACAATGACAAGTGGATCACTGAGTATGGGCATGTGATAAATGAATGCAAAGACAGGATTCTTCTCTGTGATATTAACATATTAATTACATCTATGTTGAAAGTAGAGGATATGTCTGAAGAGGCTTCAAGATATTTCAGCTGAAATGCAGAAACATGAGTTTAAGCTTTGCATCAAAAACCAGCCACGGTGTTTACGTCTCTGTGTGGCATCCTGGAAATCAAAACCAGATGGCCACGCCACTTCCTTCGTCTTGAAAATGACACACTTTATTGTGTTAGGTCACCTAGACCCTGATGAAATTTTGACCTTGATTCTGAAAGAAGACCTATTTCCATAGATATATTCCATTAACTTATTTTGCATTTCTTTAAATATATTTTTAAAAATATATCTTTTAATAATGTTTATTATTCTTTTCATTATATAGAAGACCTTGAGTTTTTAATCTGTTCCTTGGACAGGTTTAACATTATAGTTAAACTGAGATGTGAATGAAGAAGAAACAGTTCTTCATGGCTTGGATTTCTAAATATTTTTTAAATGTTATAACTTCAAAACACAGTTAACACAGTTTCTTTGGCACTTATTGGCTTTATCGAAAATTCCAATACTTTTAAAATGTTCTTTGTTAAAAATGCATTGAAAACAGAAAGTATCAGTGTATTTTTTTCTACTTTAAACCCAAGGCTATTTCTATAAACAAAATATTTTGTTTATTCTGGAAGGTTTGTGGAAAATACCATTTTATGACAAATGTATTTGACAAAAGGCATATACAGTCAAATTGCTGAAATATGCCTGCAGACGTAAACTCAGCTACGATTAATTTCATGTTTCGATCTGAAATGTATCAGAGAAGAACTTTGTGCTATCACATGCAGGGGACTTGCAGCAGAAAGATACCATTTAGGATTAAAGATGTTACTCAAAAGGTATGTTACTTGGTGGCAGGATGGCGCTTGCCTAGCAGAAAGGGACCCCAATTCTGAAAAGGGTTTCTGCATGTGTCTGTGTTACAGGTCATAATAAATGGTCATACTGGTGAAATTAAGCCACAGCTGGTTCATGATGTTGCTAAATATAGAGTGAGAATACTTCAAATTATAGATTGATAGGTAATACATATTTACGTTTTCGAGTCAGACAGGATCATTTTGATCTAAGTTGTTTTCTTGTATAACACAAGCCATAACACTTACATTCAGTCATTTCTGTCCCCGAGGGGGTGCATTACTGATCTCTTAATGTAAAGGTGAGTGAGTCAATTGCATCTCTGCATGTGGTTAATTATTTTTGGTTGAGTATTTGTTTTTTATTTATAATCTGAATTTGTCTTGTTTCATATAACAGCTCCTGCATTTGACTATTTCATTGCATCTTGCGTTCTGCAGGATTACTGAGTCGTCATCTATCAGCAATCTTTTCTCCTGCCAGTGAAGAAATCTTAACACATACTTGTAGACCTTAATCAAGTTACTTGCTAATCTCCTTTTCAAGATGTTCAATGAGTTTCACAGTCTAAGGAAGCTGAATTACTGTTTTCTAAGCCCTTTCTAGTAATCTAATTTATTTTTTTGCAGGGTGGATTTTAGAAGTGTTTTCACTGATGCCACACATTCTCTTTGTATTACTAATAGCTGTTTGCTGTCTGACATCTTCAGTGATTATATTTATCACCATTTTGCAGCCTGACTTGAGGAACTGTGGTAAATAGCCTACTGAAGATCAGGGCAAAGCAGATGTTCTCTGCACTTCAGGTTCGTTTCCCCAGTCCTGTATTAGCACGTGCTCTGAACACATTTATGATAGATGAAATACATCCTCCCACACTTCAACTTAGTAATCTTCATGACAGTCCTGTGAGGTAGGGCAATACTGTTACCCATTTTTACTAAGACAGAACTGATACAAGCAAACTAAAAAAGGACCCTAATCATTTAAAGGCATTTAAGAAGGTAACAGACATGATACCAGAAAATTTAATATACGAGACTCAGGCTAGTCTATAGTGGAGAACTGGCACGTGTCTCAGGCTGAACTGACGGTGCTATATAATCATGAAAGGGAAAGAGCATGGGTGATCAGAGCAGTAACGGATGGTACTGTCCATCACACAAAAACATTCCTGAGTTGTGGGATTCAGGAGCCCTCTTTGTTTTCTGTGGGTGCATATCTCAGCCATGCTGTGACTTCAGGTTAGGGCTGGACCTGGGCGCACCATTGCCCCACTTTTCTGCACCCCCTTTGCTCTCTTGGGTACCTTCAGTCCCTGGGAACCAAATGTTGCACCATGGAGTAGGAAAGAATCACAGTATAACTGGGGTAAATAAGAACAGGGAACTCGGGCTGTCTCCATACAACAGTCTAGACTTAGCTAAATCCTCCACAAAGAGGTGGTCTGAAACCCCATGTGGGGGAGAAATAGAGTTTGAAGGGACCATACCATTTCCCACCTCCCATCTCTTACCAGCAAGTTGCTGCACTGCAAATTCATTTTCCCTGTAGGTGTTTCCAGTCTCCAGGCCACCCATATCACTCAAACCTTTAATGCTTCTGATCATTGAGCCCTTACAAAATGTTTCCAGACACCCCTCTGACAGAATGGCCTGGGGACATCTTCTTGATATCAGACCTCTGAGGAGCCTGTTCCTCTGTTACTTTTGGATGGACTGTCCTGATACTTTCTTTGAACTCTGTTCCCTTCCCTGAAGTGGTCCTACTCAGTTTTTCAGGTTTACAGTAACAAAAGCAAATATTTGCAACAATGGGATTAAAACAGCCAAATGTTATTTCAGTTTCTGATGAGGACATTTGAACTGCTATAGGGTATGTAGCTGTGCTGGGTTTGGCTGGGAAAGAGTTAATTTTCTTCATAGTAGCTGGTATGGGGCTATGTTTTGGATTTGTGCTGAACACAGTGTTGATAACACAGGGCTGTTTTAGTTACGGCTGAGCAGTGCTTACACAGAGCCAAGGGTTTTTCTGCTTCTCACCCCACCCCACCAGCGAGGAGGCTGGGGGGGAACAAGGAGTTGGGAGGGGACACAGCTGGGACAGCTGACCCTGACTGACCCAAGGGATATTCCAGACCATAGGACGTCGTGCTCAGCATATAAAGTTGGGGGAAGAAGAAGGAAGCAGGGGGAAGCTCGAAGTGATGGGTTTTGTCTTCCCAAGTCACCATTACACGTGCTGGAGCCCTGCTGTCCTGGAGATGGCTGAACACCTGCCTGCCCATGGGGAGTAGTGAATGAATTCCTTGGTTTGTTTTGCTTGCATGTGTGGCTTTTGCTTTACCTAGTAAACTGTCTTTATCTCAACCCACAAGTTTTCTCACTTTTTACCCTCCTGATTCTCTCCCCCATCCCACCAGGGGGGAGTGAGCGAGCGAGCAGCTGTGTGGGGCTGAGTTGCCGGCTGGGGTTAAACCATGACAGTAGCTAAGATTCTTAGATGGTACAGTTCAGGTTTCATTCTTTGAAGGTTTAGTTCAATGAGTTATATTCATTCTAGACAGGAGTGATTTAAAACAGGTGCAGTAAGATCACAGATGCTTTGGTCATATTGAACTCTACTGTTACATTCAGAAATTCATTGGAAGATGTGAAAAAAAAATACATTCTCAAACCAACATGTGTTCTTTTTAAGCCTGAAACTATGATTCAAGCTTGAAAAAATATCGCAGAGATTACTTATTTAATTCAGCCTTTTCATTCAGCTATTGTTTCTACTTCTGTGGGAACAATCATGAATCACTGATGAGCTTCTCGGAGGATTGTTTAGACTAGTTCAAGGTCATAAAGACTCAGGTAGGGAAGTCATAGTGGCAGAATGCAGAATGAATATCAAGGTGAACATCATGTTAGGCAAATTAGGATGGAAAATTGCATCCAAGAAGAAAAGATGAAAATTTTCACATTGCCTGCAGTTAAAATAGACTGATTCTGGAATAAATCTGACTTCTAGAGAGGAATGAGCATGAATCTACTCAGTGCCCATAGGTTTTCTTCTTTTCTAATCAGTAGAGAAAATTACATACAAACCTACACACACACACACACACACACACACATCTCCATGATCCGACAATAGCTTTACCCCCCTCAGTAAATTCCTTTATTTTATTTACAGCCCCAAAGAATATGTTCAAACATTTTTTTTTCTTTGTTACAGAGAATGTCAGAGCAACCTCTAGAACATATATGTATGAAATGTCACATATCTCTGAGACCACAATGAGGAAGGAAGGACTGAAAAATATGCATGTCCTTGAGTGCAAAGGCAATAAGGACCAGATCAGTCTCCAGTACAACTGTAAGACCTAAAGAAATCAGAATTAGAATCCTTCAGGAATGGCCTCTCACTATTCTAAAAGCTTCATTTCCAGATCTGGGAAAATAACTGAATCTATTGGGATGTTTTGGAAAGATTTAGCAAGAGAGAAGTGAGTTGAATGTTTGAGTTTAATGTTCTAAACAGCTGCAGTTGCAAATGGAGTATTTTTTGGTTGCTTTATCCTACCCATTCTGTTTGGAAAAGAAAAAAATAGTTTCTTTTGAAGACTTGTGAAGTATCATTTAAAATATCATTTCCACTTGATTATTTTTTTAAATATTACATATCAAGATAATAAAATATTCCAATTTGTTTTGTAGAAAATATTTTAGGTGAATGTGAAATACATTATTAATTCAGGCAAGAAAGTAAAAATCCACAGAAATCTTTCAAATCTTTTCCTGATTTTTTTATTTGCAATCCAAGTTTATTTTTCATTTGCAAAATTTAAATATAACTACAGTTTGTTACTATGACTCAAACATAAGATCTTCCAACTATTAAAGCACTTATGATGTTATGAACATATTTGCAAATAATTAACTCTACTTCTTGAGGAGCCTGAAAGCCCTTGTTCCTTGGGTTTTCTGTTGCCAGCAACCTGCAGTGTATATTGAAATTTAGTATTTTTTTGAAAATTATATCTGAACTCCAATATGATTTCTGTATATTCTCCTCTTTGACCAACTTTCTTCTTCACCTAAATGTGTAGAAGGTCATTGGTCTCAGTGACTGACCTCTTTTTCTCCAAAAAAATGTTTCAGATAGAGGCTTCAAAAAAAAAAGAGCAAAATCTTTAATGTCCCAAATGACTTATTTATTTTCCATCTGCTTCTAAAAATTTCAGCCCATGCATGTAATTTTTGTTAATATTGATAAATGCATAAAATTCACATTCCCTCACTGGGTAATGTGTTTACAGAGATTTTGTTCTTATGTTATATGCATTTAATTTTGCTTTTGCTTAAGTCATCCCAGAGGACATGGGATGTGTTTAAGTTCCGTATATGATCTAAAAAGCAAAAGGCTAATTTTCTTCTGAACTGTGACTTTAACAAACATGCCTTTTGGATACCGTGCAACAGTTAGACTTCTGTGGGTAAGCATGCATTTTCTGCAACATAAATTAATTTAACATAATGATTACAACTTTTCATAATAATTAATACATGATCATATTCTGGAGAAAAGCACTAACATTAACTCATTCTGATTTTTAAACAAGGAGTCTATATTTAGCTAGGAATAAGATATTACAGTGCTTTTGTCAGTAGTGATAAACTCATCTTAGCTGGGCAGTAAGCAGACTGTTAAATGGTTTACAAATAGCAGAAAAGCTACAAGTCCTGGCTGGTAAAAAGAGAAGAAAAGGATGATGAAAGCTTTAGCGTTCAATTCTCCATGGACTCTGAGATATGATGCTAATTCAATATAGTACAAATTACTATTCAAATTCATTAGCATCAAACTAAGCAATATGCAATCACAGCCAAGTTCACAATTAGCATTAATGACATTCTCAAAGTGGGGAGAAAAAATCGAGGATTGAGTTTTACACTACAGACAAGATAATACAAGGAAATAATACCAGGGATTAGTGTCTAAGATCGGAATTTATTTCCAGCATGTTTACAAGTCCCAGAGCATGAGGAACCTGAAGTTAACGCACAGCTGGGACATTTCTGTCTGCCGATATTCACATCCAGCTTCTTCCAGTTTCACCTGGTCCTCAGTAGATATAGTCTAAGTGGAACTGAGGACAAAGCTGAGGTTCCTCTAAATTACCTTTGCCTTGTTTTACAGTCCAGCTCCTCACCACACCTTTGTTAGGAGCTTTTTGAAGAATGAAATATTCAGGTTCTGGATATACCTGTATGTCTGTTCTGACTACAGGGAGAGTCTGACACAATTTCTCATAGACTAAACAGTGAAATTTAGATAGCTGCAGCTGGTGAAAAAACTATTCCTCTTTCGGAGTCGGCATTCATTAAAAATTTATTCATAGATTTTTGAGATGCAACAGAATATTGCAACCATGTAGTTTAGCTTCCTCCATTACAGGTTGGATGGGGCTTGGAGCAACGTGGTCTAGTGGAAGGTGTCCCTGCCCGTGGCAGTGGGGTTGGAAACAGATGATCTTTAAGGTCTCTTCCAACCCAAACCATTCTATGATTCTGTGCTTCTATTAAAATCAGCTTCATTAATATCAGGGTTGATGAGTTTTGGAATAAGAGGCTATGTGGTTCAGTCGTCACTTGAAGACATTTAAGAGTAAAGGTCTTATTATATCCCATGACAGATTATTTCAATGACTGATTGCCCTCCCTCTTACAACTGGGGGTTTCCATTCAATTTTGTTTGGTTTTCACCTTCAGTTTCAAAGTATTTATTCTTTTATTCCTTTTGAGGACCATTCTTTTTCTCTGGTCTGATTTTATCATCTTATGTCCTTTGGTGGCTCAGATCCTGAACTGGACTGTATAGACCAGGAATTGTCATGCCATGTACTCAGATGGCATAAACTCCCCTTTCCCTGTTCCAAATTGCTGTGGTATTGGCTGGTGAGGTGATAGCTTAGGGAGTGAAGGTGGGCAGTTCGGTAGAGATATATTGAAGAAGCACGGTCCTTCCTGTCAAAGCATTACATGGGAGATCAATTTTATATAATTACACACTTTGACCGCAACGATTTGTATTTTAGAGACGTTAATTGCTTAGAACCTCTGCTTTTCAGTCTGCCAGCAACTATGCATAATTTACATGATTTTCCTTAGGTAAAGCCATTCATCTTTTCTGACCACTCCTAGCTAATTGGCTGGCAAAGCTTATGATTGCACAGAAAACGCAAAGCTCACACATTTGCTGACGACGCGTTGACCCAAGTGGACACAAGCCCTGCATGATCAGATGGTTAGTGCGGTGCTGGGGTTGATCTAACATTCTTTAGACTTCCAGAGAGGTTTATTATCTTGGGCACAGCACCACATAACACACCTGTATGACACCTGGGTAGGCAGTAGCTGTATCTGCAGGCGAAGATTCTTACAAGACTTTTGCAACGTGTCACAAGTTGCAATTCTTTTTACACGATCGGTGAGAGACATTGCTATGCAGATTAGTGTTGTGCGCCCCAAACAACCTGCCCTGAGAGTTGCAAAGCTCAAAACCAAGGAGGTTTCATCTTGTAACATGGACTGTTACTTGTATCTAGCCCAATTTAGTGATGAGGCGGTTTGGAGACCCCAGCGGGTAGGTGGAAATACAAAATCAGGGCTGACTGTGGCAGATGTGATAAAGCCTCTTATCAGGTGGAAGACATTAGTTCCCAGTGAAACCCAGAAGTGTACAAAAAGTAACTGATGGAGATAGAGGACTGGGGAAGAAAGGAAGAAAAGGTGCTGAGATAACAACTTCAAAGTACAGCACAAGGTCACAAGAAACAATACGAAAACCTGGATTCCTCTACTGCAATGCACAAATTTTGATCAAATGTCACTTAACCAAAGATTTGCATAGCTTCAGTAGATGTTCAATTAATTCAGTACTGTTGTTGGTATATTAAATTACTAACGGTGTGGTACTGTATTAATGCTTTGCAGTATCGTGACAAACCCAAATACTTTACTACTAACACAGTAAGTATTTCTTTGCCCTTCTCTTCGACAGACCACTGTTGAGCTCACAAGTTATTCCCCTTATTGACTGGCATTACTGGTGAATTACAGCTGCCCTCAATTGCTGTGCAGGAGATGGCAAAACCTAAGCATGTCACCATGGGCTAGCTTATTGGAAAATTTCTTTTACGTGAATTAATGTAAGACTTTAGTCTGGAAGGAGAATCTTCTGAGAATATTATGCTTTTTAAAGAAATGCAAATCTTCCACTTCCATTGCTGAAAAGAGTAGAAATCTTTATAAAAATTTTAATAACGTTTGATGTAAGTCCCGGATGCGATCAAGACACTAGCTGTACATTTCCAACTCTGGCATATAACCTCTCTTTTATGGTGTCAAAATGTGACTTGCCTTTTCATTGTAAAAAAAAAAATAAATCAAAACCAGAAAAACACTGTGGCATGCAACTGTATGTGTGTGTGTGTCACACCATTTTTTTTCCTTTTAATCATTATTAGATGGCTTGAATGATTTAAGAGATTAAAAGAAGAGTAAAAAAAGAATTCCTGGGTGAACAGCTATCTCAAAAGGAGAATTACTATGGACATCTACAATCACCTATTAGGAAAATTATTAAGAGTCATGTTATAGAACATTTGTTTCTGACAAATCTAAGCTAATATGTAATTTTAATTTCATAAACCTACTATTTCATAATTTTGAAAATGCCAAACACTGATTTTTCTTTCCAGTGCTCCCACCTTCCCTGCTGTCTGAGAATTCATTGTTTTGGGAAAAGTTTCCTAGTTACAAGGCAGCTTTTTTATCTCCAGTACATCAAAACACTTGTGATGGCAAAACAAATAACTTATCCCAATGATTCAATCCATCTTCATGGCTTCTTGCTAAGAAGATGAACTGAGAAATCAATTTTTCAGATATATTCACCCTCACCCACTTCCTTTAGTAAAATGCTCACCTCTGTTTAGGCTGGACTGAATCACCCTCCAGGAATGTAATTTTTTATCTCAATATGCCTTGGACCTAGACAGCAGTTAAATATTCATAGAAAATCATAGAAATCCAATAGTAGAAATTTAGATTCATAGATCCAGCTCTCTGGAGGAGAACTCAAAAGACCATCTCTTCCATATTTCTGACCTAAGGCAGGGTCAAACTTTATCTAAATCACTCTTGACATATGATTGACTATCCCATTCTTAAAACCTGCAGTGATGGCAGAAGATTTCATGCTCACAAAAGCATGCATAGTGCAGTGGGTAACTACCCTTGATGGTTGAAAGTTTTTTTCCTGATGTCTAACCTAACAAGCATTCATTGAACCAAATAATTGCCTGCTGAAATGGCAACCAGAATTCCAGGTGCAATGACAATCTTTGTTATGCAGATAGAAAAGAAACTTGACTGAACCCACTGTGTCCTGAGATGTGCCCTGGATTTTCAGGTTTACATTCTACTTCCAGTACAGGACAATTTACTGAGGACGAAGCAGGAAAAAGATGCATATATACTTTTATCTGTCTGAAATGTTTGCATATCTATTTTTCTTAGCTATTAAGCCACACAACTATCAATCTAGTGTTCCTATAGAAGCATGACAATATAGACTATATTCTCTGGATATCTTCCTGCTTTGCCATATTGAATCGGTGCTGTCACTACCACCAGCAGCACTTGAAAAGCAAAAAGCATCTCTCATTTTTACTTGGCACTGGTGAGACCTACCTCGAATATTGTGTTCAGTTTTGGGCCCCTCACTACAAGGGACATGGCTTAGTGGTGGACTTGGCAGTGTTAGGTTTACAGTTAGACTCAATGATCTTAAGGGTCTTTTCCAACCTAAATGATTCTATGATTCTATTTCTTTAGAAATTTCTAGCTGTGGACCTGTAGAGGTCTCAATTCTAACAGCTTGCTTGAAGTGGGAATATTGCCAGCACTAGGTAAAGACAGAAGTGATTTTGCCTAGCCAAGCCTTGAAAACCTTCAAGGATGGATATTCCATGACCTCTTCAGATGCCCTGCTCCAGGACCACCATCCTTCCTGGCAAAGAAGTTTCTTTCTAATATCTATTCTGAACCTCCCAACTTGTAATTTGGAGTTATTGTCCCTTGTTTTATCTTCTGTGACTAACAAGAGAGTTTGTCTGCATTGCCTCTTTAACTGTCCCTCCGGTAGCAGAACGCTGCAATTAAGTCCCCACTTTATGGCTTTCCTTCCACTTCTCCTCATAAGACCTAAGCCCCAGGACTTTAACTATCCTAGTAGCCTTCTTTCTTGCCCTCTTCAGTTTTTAACATCCTTCTTGACAGGCGAGTAAAGACTCAGAGATTTATTCCATCTGTGACATCCCCAGTGCCAAGCAGAGGCGAATAAGGCTTTCCATCAATCCGCTGGTCCCATTCTTCTTCCGTAGCCAAATATGCGATTTGTGTTACTTAGAATTAAAACAGAGTGTTGGCTTATAGTCAGCCTCATGCTTACCAGGTCATTTTCAGCACAGCTGCTACTCAGCCAGTCAGGTCCCAGACTGTGCTGGTGTCTGGGTTATTATACAACTTTTCACTCTTTCCTGAACTCCAAGAGGTTTCTGTTGGCCTTCTCACAAGGTATCTCTGGATTAAAGCTCTGCACTACGGCAAGGCAGGCACTTATCCTAATTTATTTAGCATTATCTGTGAATTATCTGTGGGTTACATTCTGCATCATTACCCATAAAATTGATGCAGATATTGAACAATAACCATAACCATGCCTTGGTTTCTCTGCTTGTTACCTGCCAACACTGGCATATTAGGCTATTATTTATTTCCTCTCATGCCCATTGGTCCAGCCAACTTGCAACCTGTCTTACAGTTTTCCTTTCCATGCCATGCTTCCCAGTGAGAATACTGGTGGAGCTGGCTTTAGAAGCCTTAGGAAATCAAAGTTTGTATAACCTCCATTCAAAGACTTACTTGCACATTTGCAGAAGGAAATTGGGATCTTCAAGAATGATCTGTCTTTGGTAAATCCATTTTTCACTGCTCCTGGTTACCATTTTCTCCTTCCTGTGCTTGGACATGGATTCAAAGAGTATTTGCTTTATCATATTTCCAGTGATAGAATAAGACAGACCAGCTTCCAGTTCCACGATCCCTCCATCTTCACTTCCTTAAAGATCGGTGTAATGTTAGCTTTTCTCCAGTGGTCAAGAACATCTTCCAATTACAGCAATTTTCCACAAATTATAGACAATAATCTCACAATCATATTGACAACATTTCCAGCACTCTTGGGTCTATCCCAAACAGTCCCAAGGATCTGGATGCATCCAGTTTCTGTGTGTAGTTTCTAAACTATTGCTCGCCAATGGTAGCTCCTTCCCAGACTTCATCTAGCCTTTGGCCTTCTTATATTGTACATAAAATCTGGAACTCTGCTTTGATATTTCTTCTTTACCACCTGTCCTTGTTTTCACTTCCATACTGTCTCTCTGTTTAGGGTCATCGAGAAGTGTCTTGCTTAGCCACAAGGTTCTTCTGCTGAAATTCCCAAATTTCCCACATAATGCTAGGAACTCCCTTAAGCAAATCGTAAACTGCTCTCCCAAATCTACTCCTGGCTCTTCTTCTTGCCTTCCCAGCCTTCCACTACGTCAACTCAATCATCTCATGTTCACTGTCGCAGCTCCATTTGCCACCAGTTCTTCCCTGTTTGTGAGCAGCAGCTCAGAGACAGCATTATCCCCAATTGGCCCCTCCAATATTTGTATTAATAAACCAACCAACACCATCTAGAAACTCCCTGCACTGTTCTCACAATGCTATGCTGCCTTTCTATCAGGTGGGTGGGTGGGTGAAAAAACCCTCGTTGAAGGCAGGGAGAAGTGTGCCAGTTTTTGAAACAAGGCACTTCCAGTTCAGACAGCTGCCTGGGTTTCACAGCTGTTTTCTATAGAAATGAAAGTCTTTGTGCTTAAAGTATTCCAGTCTATGCTTACATCAAGTGTCTCATCAAATTTGAGATAGACAAAATAACTAGAATATCAGTAGAATGATTCTTTCCTTCTGACTTTACCTCATTCAGCTTCTTATACTTTTCTTAAAGGAAAATATATAGCATTTCAGCATTACTGTTTACCCATAGGTAAAGAGACTGAATCAATGGATGTGAGGAGGCCTACTCACACACATACAATTCAATTTTTCCTCCTCTCCCTTTCTTGATTTTTCCTTTTAAGACTATGAATTTGCTTTCCTTAAATCTAATGTACTTGTTTCACTGTATTTTATTTACCTTTCAAGAACCTATATCCATCTGGTATTTAAACTGAGACAGACAACAAAATGAGGAAAGTATTTGGAAACTTCGCATATAGATGCAAACTTATATATGATATATATGCAAACTGCGCTGCATATATACCATGTTGTAACACTGGTGTGTCTCTGTTCGCTTCACTGAAGATCTGATTTATTCTAGAAAAGATGGAAGAGGTTCCAAATCTTTGACTACTGCATTAAGTCCACAGGAACTGTTGTCTCACTACTGGAGGTATCACAATCTGAAGAACAGTTAACGGTAAAATTATTTCATTACCATCTCAAGGAGCCATCTACCAAGGAGAAGAATCTTCCGTCTTTATACACCTGAGGTCAGAAGTTATGAAATCATTCCTTTTTGATTTCCAAAATGAAAGATAAGTAGCAATAAAAAACCATTTGTTATCACAAAAATTATTAAAAAAAAATAATCACGATATGCTCTAATTACTACCCTTTTATCTGTCCTTACTTGCACTTTTGCTTGAGGCTTTTGGCAGATGAAATCAAGTGAATGGAGAAGTATATTTTAGCTAACAAGCTTCCTCGTCTAAAAATTCCTCTTGAGTGCATGACTCAAGCAAATTAGAAAACAGAGAGAGAAGGAGAAAAAAGCAAATGGAAGATGATTGCCTTGCTAATTTAATACTTTTGGTACACAATTAGTGTACATCAGACTAGTCGATAGGAGGCTGCCCTGCAGGTCAGGCTTTTGCAGAGCGATGCGCTTCGAACGGCTCGTTGAACTGTCGGTAGGGTCTGCTCACATGCTGGGGAAGCACTCCACACAGTTTGCACCTGACAGCTTGCCAGAGATTCGCTGTCAGGGAAGTGCCACTCGGAATTTCCTCTTTTGGTGATGGCTTCTATTATCTGGTAAACAACAGCCCAAGTGTGTTATTCTATAACCCTTTCTCACCCTCAAAATGATGTTCCAGGTTAGTGGGTTGGCAGGCTGGATGCTGAACAAAGCTTATTCATTCTCTCTATTTTGGGTAGGTATGGAATAAAAAAAAAAAAAATAAAAAAAAATTGCACACCTCCAGCATTTTGTGCATCTTTGCGGTAGAGTAGAAAAATTGATGAATGGCTGCTGGAAGCACATCCTCACATCTTTCAGGCTAGAGACAGTAGTCTGGACAGTGAAATCCTGTGTGGAATTGAAAACAGCTGGTTGATGTGACTTGCTGCTGTGCTCAAAGTTCAACTGCTACTTAGATTTGGGGTCAGAAGAGAATGTGAGTGTTCCCTCCAGGCTAAATTGTAGGCATGATTGTTTGTTTGCTTTTTTGTCTTCCTCTGCAGGCAAGGCATTGTCAGCTTTCAGTAATCACCTTGTTCTCTTGAATTGTCTAATTGATTAACAGAATTAACTTGTCACAGCAATTTATTCTTTAGCCCGAAGTTTGCTGCTTCTGCTTCAAGCCTAAAAAAGGGAACATGCAGAACGTTTTGTCTTTTCCCTATCTGATGTTCTAATAAAAGATTTTCCCTTACCCTACACATTCAACTTTACTGTGATATGGTACTGTAGACCCCTAATATACTCATATAGATGTCTTAATCTCAAAATGGATTACACTGCTAAAATTAGTTTAAACAAATTCTGCAGTGCAGAATTCTACATCTGAACAGTCAGCTTCAGTTCCTTTTACGGAGCCAGTGGATAGGAACAGACGCAGAACATCTGATCTATTTTAGATGTCTACTTTAGTCAGATACATCACATCCCAGAAATGCCTGTTTCTTTCTCTTGATTCCTTTAATTCTGGGGGAAAAAAAATAAATCTGGTTTTGTAGGTCAGAAGCACACAATTGTATTTAAGCAGGAAAAAAACCCAATTCCTAATGACTTGACAAGTAGTTTTGCCATATTGACAACTTACTCTGTTGATTTATTTTACATATATGTCAATAATAGCTTCAGACTTTCAGCAGCTGCTGGGTTGAAAGACTCTATAAAGCAGAGCATTCTGGAAAAAGTTAGAAGCTCCATGTTTTTCTTTCCAGGCTTTCAAACTGTATTGAATCCCTTGTTTCCCCCAAACATATTGGTGTTTCATTAAATACTGTATCAGGGTGAAAGGGCTGATGTAAGAAAAGTAGATGGAAAGGCTTCTGATAATTTCTTTCTAATATCATGGAAACATCTGGACTTTGGGCGCTAAAAGAAATATCATCAGTAGCCAGACATCTTGGAAGTAATGTTTCTGGTGCTTGAAGGTGGATTTGGGGGACCAAAGTATTTAAATACATGATATTAAAAGAAGCGGTTGCGATGAGAGCTTAAATAATAATAATTTAAAAAAAAAAAAGAAAGAAAACTCACTTTATCGCAACAGCAAATATGCAGAGTGCAAAAATAATTGGGTAACACCTTTGTTATAGAAGAAAACATTGAAAGTAATGTGAAACTAATTACTTTGGGGATTCAGTTATCAGAAAATATTGATAGATTCATTTTCCTTAAACCACTTTAGTAAATAGAAGACATCTTCAAAATGCAAACTGGGATTAATCTCATGATAAGAAAATCACCTAATTTAAGCACAAGTGTAGTGAAGACCAGCATAACCATGAGAAAGATCTGCCTGATTTTTACATTTAGAATGAAAAGGATTCCAGAATTAAAAGTATTCTCCTCTCTTGCTTTTTGTACATGTCAGATAGTTAGGGTGTGTGATGTCATGGAACACTAACAATTACTTCTAGAAGCACCTGGGAGCTAACACGCCACCTACCCTATCAGTATCCCAGTCTGCAAAAGGAAAATAAAGAAATAAGTTACTGCTCTAGAAGTTAAACCTTATATATTGTATTTCTCACAACTTCAGAGGAAAAAAAAAACTACAACAGCAAAAAGAGCCCTTACAGTTTATCATCATAGGAACATTTTTTCCAGGTTCAAGGCATACTACCCACTTTTTGATCTCCAACTGGAAGCACAGAAAAAAGCAAGGTATGTAACATAACCTTATGTAACTGAACAAACCTAACTGGTTCCCAAATATCAGAGTCTAGAAGAAGTTACTTGCCTGGATGATGGATATAGCCGCAGAAAACTCATCTTTGTTTTTTAAGTACATTATTCTCATTATTATTTCCTGGTCTGAAACTGTAATCCTGAAGGCATTTTCTTGGATAAGAAATTATCTTCAGTTGAAGATATTATCTGGAATTCTAGGCAAAAGATCTTAAATCAGAACAGAAACACTCTTCAGAATGACTGAATGCTGTACTTCCACAGTCAATGGGAAACTCTTTCAGGGCCTTTTTGCTATGCTATCAAAGACACCAGCAAGATAATAATGCTGGTACCCAAATTGAAAAGATGTATGGATTTCACACTCTTTCTGAAAATCAGACCTCTATAAATTGTTCTACATCATACATTTAAAAAAAAAAAAAAAATCAGAAGCACAACAAATCAGCAGTCCTTTGAAAATCCTCAATATGACCTTCAGACACCCCATTGAGAGGTTGCTATTTTTGGCAAAGAGGCATTCTGTCACTACAATAAGCTTTGTTTAAACACTTTAAAAATTGCTCGGTATATTTTTGGGGTATCATAATTACCCCAAAGTTATACTAGACAGTGCAACTGAAATGATAGGTTTAAACTTGCCCATTTCCAAAGTGAGATTTGAGACACACACTTAAATGAGTACAGTAATGGTTTGGAAAAACAAATGAAAAAAGCAATTAGGTAAAAATAATATAAGAAATCCATAAAAGTGTTCCAGAAATTACCACAAAAATTCATTGACATCAAAAACTTGCATGGAACCAAAGCACTTCTGATAAACTCATTAAATACAAACCCACCAGTTCTGAATCATCAACAGCAAATGCCCTAAGTTGTAGGCCATTAGGAGATTGTTCTGGGAATTATCACCGCACATTTCTGCTGTCCTCACGGTTTTTATGGGTACGTGTTATTGACCACTGGCAGCAACAGAAAGTGTCTAGACAGATCTCTCCTCTAACTTATTAGAGATGTTGTTACGTTCAAGAATGAAGTCTCATGGTTAGGGCACAGTGATCAGCAGACAGGAATTGTCTTTTCACTTCAAAATTTTCACAAGAAAATCCTTTCTCTGCTAGAGACTCCGTGTGAGATTCAGTTTGTCTATGCATGCCTGTGGTATCTAAGTCCACAGTGATTGAAGGTTCAATGCAGTAGTTCACACGTACATGTCTAAAACCATTACAGAGTACCTGAGACTTCAGCATGGGTCTGGCAGATATGGCAAAGGAACTGCAGTGAATGAATGTCCAGCTTGAGCAGGGCTGGAGGCCAGGTAAGATATCCCAAAGGATATCATGTTGCTAGGTACTCATGTGTTGGAATTAAGGCATTAGTAAAAAGAGTCAATAAAGACTAGAGAAAATTGCATTTACCATTAAATAAATACCTAGTGGTTTGTCAGCTGAATTAGTCTTTAGATTACATTGACTGGACTGACCAGACCTCCATCTGCTGTAACGAGAGGTTGGACACCTCAGGTAGCTGGAGGTAACTTCACATATATACCTACATTCAGATGTCTTAAAGTGGAATTGCATCCTACCATAGGCCCTCAATTCCTCTTCCTAATCATAGGTGTCTAATGCTATTCTAGACACCAGGCTGTCCGCAATAGCTCCATAGGGCTAATAAACACAACAGTGGACCCACAAGAGAGCCACTTCTGTCTGGAGCAGTGGCCAAAGAGCACCAGGTTAGCTGTGAGTCTTCCATGGTGCCCAGCTCTTGGAAATGCTTGTCCTGTCCTTTTTCAACCTCTGTCTTTTTAGATTATTGTCCTTTATGAGAAAGGATTTTCTGTTATTATGTGTTAGATCACAGTATTGAACACAATGAAGCTTCCTTTCTTGGGTGGATCTGTGTGTCCTAACGTAATAGAAATTTTAAATGACATTGACTGAATCAGACAATGCAAGGGATCTGAAACAGAAGGTGACTGCAATTCTTAGTCAATGTGTAATAAAAATATATTTTAGAATATGTTATTATTATAATTGTTGAATGATTATAAATCATTATAATAGATGAGTAATTCCCATAGAAGGAAGAAGGTGAGCTCTCTAAATTCTGATCAATAAGAACAGACTTAGAAAGAAGGTGAGGAAGGAATCCTTCAATGTTACTGATTTTCACCACTGCCTAGGGACATGTGCATGACTCAAAATGGGGACCTTCGAGGTGTGGGTATTTCCAAGCCTGCAGAGTCTCTGAAAGGAGGATGCTATGAGGACATCTTCTTGTTGTAACAAAACTTTAACCTCAGAGGATCTTTTTGATCTTTAGCTTGGGAGGAAAGACTTCCAACTAATTTATGATGACATTAGAGGATAACAACAGGCACAGTAATGAATTCTCTTTAGCCTTTGGGCTGTAGCTATGTTTTACTGTCTCCAGGAAAATAAAAGTGGATGCATGGAAATATTCAACTTTTGTATTTTAATTGCCCCTGAGGATGCTAACTGTTTTGTAAAGAATGTAACATCTAATGCTATGAGAAAAGAAAAGAAAAAAAAGTGATGTTTCTAAGCTAAGTTCTTATAAGAGGTGGAGTCCAAGAGCAGCAATTAAGTTCTTATACACTGAAGGCAATGGCACTAATTTGATTTATTCCCATTTAGGGTGAGCATTCAGGAGAAACACATGGGAAGTGTTGGTGAGTCCTGGACAGGACAAGTGGGAATGAAGAATGGGATGTAAAGGATGGGACAGAGCCTCTTTTCATGTGGAAGAATCTTATGGCTTGCAGGAATTTTATAGGGTTTCTTGGCTAAATTAAATAACTCTACACAAATGAAAGGGTTTGAAAGGGAATCTGACATGACAAGACTCCTTTTTGGACTAGAGAGACGAACTGTATCCTTCATGTCCTCTATAATGCAAATAATAGGTGTTAACAAAGGAACAGGGCTGCACTGTCTTTAAACCTATTTTCTAGTTGCGTTTAGAAGGTTTGCCTTTGACCTTTCGTCAAGGAATCATATATATCCTAATGGATGATCATGTGTTAAAAGATAGCCATTTGTTTAAACAGAACTTTTATGATTTAAAGCACTAGTGGTATAATGCCCCATATTCTTCCCTGTCGTTAAGTATATGATGATATAGTTAAAGTATTTACATACAGTAATAAGCACTGGGAAGAAGATAAAAAGGGTGTGGAAGAGAACAGATTCCACTTCTCAGTTTGCTTCCTCCAGCCCCATAGCAAGCTTGTCTAAGAACTTCACTTCAGACAGAGATAAAAATCTTCCTGTTTAACCAGTTTCTATTTCTTTTAATAGAGATGAAACGTATTAGTAGAGATGGAATGGATTTTCCTTTTCCTTTAATAGAGTGGAACAGATTATCCTAGTCTGTAGGCCAGACCAGGCTCCAAATCACAACAAAGTAGAGATTGACATTTTCCTTACCCTTCCTGTAATTTAGGAAAAGTTTGAAGTGCAATTGGGGTCTTGGCTAGTCAAGCTGCCTTGCTGATATGTTAGCAGTTCATAAGGAGAGAGTTTAGGGTCCAAGGTAATCTCATTGAGCCATACAAACCAGCCTGTGGCATTTCACAAAATTCTCTCCAACTTGCCAATTTCATTAGTATGTGTCTCCAGCTAAACGAGTTACTGTTGTGGGAAATCCTTCCAGAGCCATAAGATATTTCCCCTGGTTCCCAAGCCACAGCAAAGTGGTCTTTGGTGTTGAGAGTGTGCAATAAAAATCACTCTGTGTTTTTAAAGATTCTGAGACTAGATCATGTTATTTCAACATAACATGTATTTCTTGCTGTCTCTGAGTCACAAAGCTCCAAAGCCCTTAAACTAGATTTTGATCTGAATCTCACTAAACCTCCATCTTCCAATACATTGCCCAAACAACTGGACTACAAGGCAGTTTATTTCCACTGCAGAGCAAAAACCACTATGGGTTAATATAATCATGCAAAGATGAGAGCTATATAGAATTAAAGGGGAGGGAAAGAAAAAACTAAGTGCTGCAGACTTGACAAAAAGCTGTATAAATAATTGGCCCCAAAATCATAATATCACAAAAATAGTTTGATAAATATTTCTGTAGTGAAATATGGACAGTTATGTTGAATAGTTATAAAGAGTATTAATGTACCTGAATGAATGCATTGGTGCACATGTGTACGGTTTTATGCTTGAATAAGCATATATTCAATTTGGGACCACTAAGGTGCACTCACTCCGAATGTAAAACAGGACAAGTTGTTCACCTCCCTGCAGGTCCACAGGAACACCTCAGGAAAAAAAACTTCCCATCCCAAATGCTGTATTTTGAGTAAGTCTGTGATCCTTTGAAGACTCAGTTTTGATATTGCTCATGAGAAACATGAGCTGACCCACTAGAACATGGTAACTTGCTGTATATATGGGTTAATGGCGTTACTTCAAAGGCTGAAGAGACACGACTGGATGTCACAGTGATCCATGGCACAGGGGGAAAGTTCCCTGTCAGGGCTAACCAGTATGGAAACTTTCTCCCCCTTGCAGAAGCTGTTGACATTTGGTTATAATTTGGCAGACAAGGCAGGGAATGGAAGATAACACAAAGGGCAAGTGGAAAGACCAAATAAAGTACAGAAAAAGATCTGAAAGAAATGTCATGTTCTCTTTGCTAGGCTATGTGATTAAGGGCTAATCTCTCTGAACACAAAGACCCGGGGAGGCTGAGGAATCCTTGTAACCTCATCAGTGAATCTGCTCCTGGTGGATGAGTCAACCAAAGAAACGCTTTCTCAGGAATGCCCTGCAGACTGGAGGGGTTATTGCCTGAAGGGGGTTAGGACTTATTGTGGGATGCAGAGGCAGAAAGCATTTGGAGGTTATTTAAATGTTATTACGGGAGGTTTTAAGGAGGTTGTGGGAATGTGTAAGACTGCTGATGGGATGGTTAGCAGAAGGCCCCAAGGCAGGGGAAGGGAGGGATCAAGATGGAAAAAGGAGTGAGCAAAGAGAAGGAAAAGGGCTGTGGGTAAACAGGCTGCTGGTCAGTACGTTTGTCTGGCTGAGCCCTTCACTTGGTCACCATAATCTATCCTCCCTTCTTCCTAAATCGTATTGCTACCTTCTGTGCTAGTGAACTCGCTATTCTAAGCTGGTATATAAACGTGATGAGTTGCAAGCCAGGCTAGATGTGAGCAGGATAGGAGGTCTGGGGCCAGCTGCTAGACTGGGGCCACCAGTCTCAGGAGCTTGAGAGTCCTGGTACAAGCCTCAGGGAAGGACTGGGACCTAGGGATCAACTCCTGGATGAACTAAGTCCCGCTGCTGGAGAAATCTATACTGTGTGTGGATATTTCTGTAGCAACCTCAGTCCTGGTCAGCTGGGGTTGTCTGTGCTGTTAATGTTTATGTGAGTGGTGTGTGTGTGTTTATGGGGTGCTGGTAACAGTGCTGTTCTCTGCCCGTGTTCATCTTTGTGGCTGGTCGTGTGTGGGTTTCGTATGTATGTTTGTGTGTGCACTTATTGGGAACATGTGTTCAACTTTAGACCTGGGGGTACAGAGCCACAGCAGCTTCACAGCTGGCAGAGAAGAAACCTACTGGGTCCTGAATCCCATTTAATTTGGCTACCTTTAACATGTACAGCTTCACAAAGTACAGGAGACAAGATGGATACCCAGATGATTGACCCAAAGTACACGATTATTTCATGTGTATGACAACCTCGTGATTTACTTGCTTACTGACTGCTGTGACATGACCTTACCTGGTCACAAGCTGAAGATGCTCATTGCTTTTTGTTGGAGAACAAAACTCAGCAAGATCAAAGGTCAAATCTTCCACGGGGGGACTCTGCTGCAGGAATCGTGCCACTTACCCCATGGATAAAAGGCACTACCCCAATAACTTGGCACTGCATTCGTGGTCTCAATGGTGTAGTATAAACTTTCCCCATCTTCCCAAGTACAAAAGCAGCCTGCTTTTTTCAGACCAGCATTTATAGGTGCTTTACATCATCCTTTGTCTATTATCCACTTTTTGCTTTATTGTCCCCCCTGTTTTATTACTGTATCTTTGATGTTGTATGAAATCAATTTTGCAAGGCTTCAAAAGGCAGTTAAAAGGTGAAACATAATTGATATTTCCCCCCCTCTATAAAGGCAAGTAACTCGACAATACACTTCCATAGCCATGATCATTACATTCTGGGAGTGTTAATGCCATTCCTTTGCCTACATTTAATATGATTATCTAATTGGTTTTCAGTCACATTTGGTAATAAAAGTCAGTCTAAATATTTTTAATAAAATTTCCATCCTGCTGGTTGACCTTTTTGTTGACTTTCAGAAGCTCTTGTCCCACAATAAAGGAACCTGGCAGAAATATAGATGGCTTGTTTTGCCTTTGACATTGGTTTTTATTTGGCCATGGAAAAGAGCCTTGTCCCCTCTGCCTTCCCCTGTAAAGGACTACACCTTGTAGGTTTTTTTTCTGCAGCAACATTTCCAGAATAAAGTCTTTTTTGCTAAAGTTGCATGTTTTGATTTTAACATGCCTAATCTTGGTTGTCAGCAATTTTGCAGGCTCATATTGAGGCTGAATTTGCTTTCACCTAACTCTACTATCTAAAAGCTGAATACTTAATCTGAGCCAGTTGTCTAAACTTCCTGTATATTTATTAGAGACATCTCACCTCTGCCTCAGAATGGGATGAAGCACCTTCTGGTGCTGAATCTGTCAGTCCAGGAGCTACAGAGGGAGCCTAGCTCACTGACTTAGACTAGGCACATTACTCTTAGTCAGATACAATAAATGAAAAAAAAAATCCATTTCCTGACACACAGCCCTAACAGCAACAGCTACAGCTTACCCAAGTCCATTCAAAGCAATTTCAGTGCCCTGCAAGGAGGTGGGGGTGCAGGCATTTTGCAGTTGGGAACCCATAATGTGAACAGAAGCATTAGAGCACGTGAAAGGCAGGGTCTATGTGATGTGGTGCCCACAGGGAGAGGCAGACTGGACTTGGCTCGTCCCTTCCAATTCTACAGCCCCAAGTAACAATTAAGTTGTGTAAGCGTTTGATGGGGCATACAAATGGAGTTCGTGGCCTCAGTTCGGATTTGAGTGTCTGACTGGCCAACTGAAAGCCAACATCCTAAGATGGAAGCCGACAGACACAGTGAAAGCTGACTTGCTGTGTCTTTCTTGTGCCAAAAATACATTTCCAGAGGAATAATTATAGAAATCTGACTTTGTTCTTTCTCTTATGCAGATAAAGGGAAGACTCAATCACTAAGAGTCTAACACAAACCTGCATTCCAGTCCCCATTAAAAATCTCTTTACAATGTCTCTGTGTTTTAAAGTAATAACACTTTTAAAGTTCACCTGACTAAATAACATGCTGGGTAGCTATTCAGTGTCTGTTTAGAGCTGATTGCAACAGCAGGATGTGCACCAGACTATAAGACAGCAGTTTTACAGTACTCCAAGTTGCTGTCATTTTAACCATGACGTCAGGTTCTAGATGGTGTTTGCACAAGTAAGTTAAAGTGTGATCTAGCTGACTTTTTCATGTGACCGATGGACACCTTCTGTTAGCTTCATGTGAGCATGTAGCATTCAGAAGAAGTTATTTTTATCTAATAGAAAGTTACTTTTTCTTTCTTTGAGGGCACTGCTTGCAGAGCAACAGGTGTGCAAGATGATGAATTTTTTTCTTCTGGGTAGAATATCTGAAAGTTTCAATCAATCTCTAATGGAAGGGACTTTTTTCCTTCAGGAAGTTGAAGAGGCGAAACATGCAGCTGCATTGCAATCTCTCTGTTTGGAGGGGATGTGTAGGTCATTCAGTTGGCTGAAGCTTTTGAAGCCACAACAGTTTCAGCAGTGACGGGGCACTGCACTTTGTAGACTCTAAATATACCCTTGTACCTCAACAATGTTTGAAGACAATGGAAAGGAAAAGACATGTGAGAATGTGATTCCTTTGACCCATTTAGACATCTGCATGAAGATAAAATGAATCTGCCCTCAGAGGACCTAATTCTTTCCACCAACTATAACGAAGCCTAAACAAAGTTTAGCTTCTTTGTATCACCAGTTAAACCACAAGTAACAACTAGAAAAATGCATCTTCCCATTGTCTCTTCACGTACACAGGCTTCTACTGGACCTTTCAGTGAATACAGTATTGGAGATGGGCTGAGCCACAAGCCTTGGATGCAAACTTCCACGTATTTAGGTTGCACTAAGGCTTTGGGGGCTAGAATAATCCCTGCTCGCTTCATATTAATCAGGAAGAAAATGATTGAGTTTCAGGCTCTAAACAGCCACGGACACACCATAGGGCAGGGGATACAAAAGCTGAAGGCCTGAATAACTGCTCATTCTCACAGCTTATTGGCCTTAACTAAATGCCAAGCAGATTTGCTTTAAGATTTTGAAATCTTGCATCTTTGTCTTGAGTAGGATGCTTTCTAGTAATGTACGCTCTGGGGCCAGGCGATTCACAGTGTTATTGCTGTTTGCTGAAAACATGCATTTTTACTCAGATCTCATAATTGAAATTCAAGCTGCACATGATGCAATTTGACATTAATTTCAGTTATTTGTGTCTGAGGTTTGCCCCATCCAACAAGAGCCGACAGTAAAGAAGAGCACTGGAAATGGAAATACACAGTGCTATTAGATGCAAGGCTTGATTTGTAAATCACTTAGATAGCAATAAAACTAGGGATGAAAATAAAAGTGGCAAAGCTCAGCTTTCTAAATGCTAAATAATTCAAGGGGGAAAGAGTGAGGGGAAAAAAAGTACAGAGCAAGAGCTTCGTGTATGAAAACAATGGCATCTGAGCAAATCAGAAATTTCAAGCTCTGACTAAATGTAATTTCAGTTCAATTAAGGCATAACATCAAGATTGTGGGCTGCTAAAATCCGGGATGAAGCATGTCATTGGTGTGTGCAGTTCTGAATGATTTGCAGCAAACCCTGAATCTGGGAAAGATATTCTCTGAAATGGTGCCACAGGGCTCTTTACTAAGCAGACAGCTATTTTACAAAACTGGGCTGTAGGGGGTCAGAGCCAGCAAAAATCAAGATAAAAATTATTTTTTTAAAATCTTTATTATTATTATTTTTATGTTTTGGAAGTTAACAGTGAAAGTAAGTTAGCCAGAGGAACAGATTCTTGATGAAAGAGGGAATATTTTTTGTCACCTGAACTTTACAAATTTGGAGTTGAGGGATTTGGTGGTGTTATGTTCTTCTTGTTCTAAAGATAGACTGTAGTCCAATTACTGGCTCCTGATTTTAGCACAAGAACTGCTGAATGAAATTTTGTGCATTTTCTCTAGCAGGATGCTATTTCAGTGCAGGGTGGGGAGGAGAAAGGAGGGGGGGCAACAAACAAAATGTAGACAAGATGCAACCAAGTCGATGTTATCATATGCTCCCCTGCCCTTTCCCCAGGAGACATTGAAACAAGCGTTTAAGCATCAAATACTGCTCTAATAGCAAAACATTTCCTCCGGTGCTCACAAACAGTCTGATACAAAGCTGAGGAGTATCATTACCACAAGATCTTAATGAAATAAAGGCTCGGGAATGGAGGTAAAAGATATACAAGTTCCCCAACAGTGATCTTGTCTCTGCTATTATGGCCCAGTCTGGAGGGCTCTGAAACTTGGCCTGATTTTTAACCACTCTTAATAATACTTTCATTTGAATTGCAAATTTAATAACCTGTGCTGCGTTGGAGCCCATCTAACCTCTGAATGCCACAGAATTATGCTATGGCATACAAAGGACAAGTGAGGCACTGGTGATGGAGCAACACCTAGGATATGAGAAGGAGAGAGAAAGGAAATACATTTGGATGGCATCTTGAGAACTCCTTCAGCTACGTGACGGTTCTTGTTGCCAGTAGGGTATAGATGATCCACACAACGTTGCTGAGATTACATAGGAAAGTAGCTCCAAAGACTACTAGTCCCACAGATGAAGCTGAACACATTTTGACATGTTTTGAATGGGGTGTCTCTTGTACCTGCCATTAGCAAGCCTTCTGGGCACTTCTATTTTAAGTAGACAGTGAAATAATATTTATCATTTGTTCTACAGTAACAAATAAAATCTGCAAAAGAAAACAAAATCTTATTGTTCTCCTAACTCCTGAAAGTGAAGCATGAGCACAGTGACTTCTTGAGCCCTCTAGTGTGATCATTGAACAAATACGGTACACACAAATATGAAGGGATGGGTAGTCTTCTAAGTAGCTTAGTATGGTAGTCATCATTTTTTTCCATCTCGACACCTATATCTGATGTAGTCCTCTGAACTCCTCTACAATAAATGGAGAAAAATAAGACCTATTGAGTGTGACTCATCTCATCCTAAAACAGACATATAACTCACAAGACTTGTACCCTAAAGTCCCATTCTTTCTGCTTTGTCTGTGAGATGATTCAGCTCCAACGGAAACATCAATGCACTAGAAATAGAAAGTGAAGAAAGATGTGTTTTCAAAATTGTAGTAAACAGAGAAAACTAAAGATAGGAGAAAGAGAAAGATCCAACCACTGAAACATCAAGCATTTGCCCTGGGTCTCAAATGAGAAATATATCTTCACCCCAGTTTTTACAATGGAAAGACTTGAGTACCATGTCCCTCTCCAGGTATGTTGTGCAATTATACAGGAAAGCCTCGGAAACACTGAGAAATGAAAGACCAAGTGAAATTCAGAACTACTGTTTTCAAGCTGGATTTTACCTCGAAGGCTGCTGCTTCTATCTGAGATCTGAAGAAAGGGGCTCAAAAGCACCTGTGGCTTTTTTCAATGATTTCATAGAAGATACTTCCTATTTCTACTGACCTTGCCTCACCTCTCTTCACAGCTACAAAAAGACCAGTATTGCACCTGAGGTAGGAAGTGTCAGAACAGTCATTTTTCCTTGCAATATCTTTGCCACCTTTCCTCTTCAGAAATAATGACAGCTGAAGGTGAATATTCTGATAAAAAATTGGGGAAGGTGACAATTCTGCTCTGACCGATTCTATGTTGTGAAACATGAAAATGTTTGCTTCGGACTGTTTTGAATAAGCTCATTATATTTAAGGGCACAGCCAAACCTGAAATCATACCTGCACTGGAAAAAAAATTGCTTCAAATGCTTGTGTTTGTTTCCTCATTTAATGGCTCACACCTGAGCACCCCAAACATTTCTCTGGGAAAAACCCAGAAGAAACAAGAGGAAAGGTTCACTTCCTCTTTATGGATTTCCCTATCGTTTTCTTTGTCCGTTTCATAGTCTGTAAACAGCTTGGGAGGTTATAATTTCCAGACAGCTCTAGGGAAATTAGCCACATAAGCCCTTCTTCATTCAGAAAGGTTAATTCACTCACGTTCCTGTTCCAGCCAAAAACTGCTTTCCCAAAGTCATTACAGATCTGCTGTGTTCAGTATTTGGTTGTGCACTGATCTGACACCTAAGAACACAACAGATTTTGTAGAAAAATATCCAAGATCTGGGGATAACTGTCTTATGTTTTCTCAGACTAGGAAATTTCTTTCCAGAGATGATAACCGGACATTGCAGCTACTTTTCATTTATTTACTTAGGTAATTACTTATTTTTAATGTATGTTCATCTCTGTTTATGTTCAGATTCTTAAAGTTACTGTACTGGTATAGGCTGATGCCAGATAGTGCTTATTGGCTGAATCTTACAGGAATTTTCTTTGAGGTGGCTGCACTATTTACCAAGTTGTTTCTGGCATTCAGTAGTTTGTCATTGTAGGGATGCTCTTCCATACAAGATTATTGACAAGCACTTCTTTTCCTGTATTTATTTTTTATTTTACTTAATCCTTGAAAAAAGAAAGTATTTATGGGTTAGATATTTAGTTTTACAAACCTCTGCTACTTAAATAAATTTCAGAATATTAACTCTAAGCATCACTCATCTACTTGTGCACTGAGTAAACATAGTATTACCTGGGCACAAAGCAGGGCTTTCAAAGCATCAACAAAATGATAAAGTCTTTTTTATTAAAAAAAAAAAAAAGTCGAAATAATATGCATTTCCAATTTCTCCTAGCAACACACATCTGCCAAATAGTACAACCAGCATATAATATCTTCAACTGTTTCACTATAAAATGTAGTAGCCTTCAGAGCAGGGGAGGATATATCTCACTGACTGATAGAATCAGAATGCCTGAAGTCATTTATTGTCTGAAACACACACACATCTTCCGAGCCAGTTAAAATATGTAAACTTCAGTGAAGAAAACAGCAACACTAAATAAAACTTCTCAGCTCTGCCAAGGTCAATAGCACCAAAAAAAGGCCCCTGGAGCTCAGGAAACAGAGCAGACAGAGCTATATTATATCATATTCTCCCACACTGACAACTACCTTACACTGTGAATGATAGACATAAATTGGAGCTATTTGTTGAGCAAGTCTGCTTCTCAGTCTGAATAAAGGAAGGGACAAGTTGATTTCTGGAAGTAGTAGTTTTGGTCTGTCTATTTTTGAGGGAACAAATAAAACAAAGTGAATCCATTTCTTGTATTAGTTTAAAAAACATTCAGATGACCTTGGAAAAAATGAAGAAAATGAAGAAATGACTCAAGGGCAGAAATGGACAACTAAAGAACATGTAGAAAAATGAAAAATCCAACTGGCTCCGCAAGGAATTTATTATCTTGAGACACTATGAATAACAAATTCTGGAGCATCCAGCAGATTGTTTCAGATGTTGTTTATGAATGAGGAAGGACAGTTTTGTGCTTTGGTTTTGACCTTCCAAAACCTCATTAAGATATAGGAGCAATACCTTTCCAGGCAACCGTGAGCAGCCAAAATTTCCTAAATTGCTTTGACCAAATTGTGCCACAGAACCGTAAGTCTCCATCAACACTATTTATATTTTAATACCAAGGTAACTAGGCAGTGATGACTCACCAATTTTTTTGGCTATCCATGTGCAGTCATTTTCATTCACTAGTGAGCACCTTATGTTGAATAAGTTCTAAAAATCATGGATGAAGCATTCAACCAGAAATTAAAGGAATCATTTCATCTTTTTTTTTCTTTGACAGAGAGAGAAGGGTAGTTTAAAGGGTTCAGTGTTCCTAAAACAGGTGAAAAAAATAGAGCTAATGAATTTGTTTGTTAACTGAAAGGAAAATTAATGATTGACAGCATCAAATATCTGGAACAGCTAGAATAGGAATTAATGAAATCACTCACACCAGGACTGATTAGACATCGCTTCTCTGTTTCTCTGTCTAATTACTGCATGGGCATTAAATTTCTCCTTTATAAAGTTAATTTGTTGTCTTGACAAGGGAGAAAAATTGCTTAAAATGTGTAAAAGCTACCAGCAGACTGATGGTTATTACTTTGCTCCAATATGATTTGAAAACATTAATCTAATGGGAAATAAGTGTAGATGTTTCATGACTAAAAGGGATACATGTCCATCGTCTACTGCTACAGTCTGCAGAGTTGAGGGAGTAGCAAATAGCTAACAAAAAGTTAAAAGAGAGAAAAGAAATTAAGACAGTGCTAATAACCAACAGAAACTCATGAAAAAGCATGTGACCTCTCTCTCACATTCTCTCCTTTACCAGTGAAAAGCCCTTTTATTTGATTTTCATTTGCATTATTGAAAAATCAACCAGATGCAATATGAATGTTTTTCTTTCCTCTCTTTTCCCCCAAATCTTCCCCCAAATTTCTCTCTTTACTTCCTGTAAGACATAGCACATTCAAAGCAGAAGGCGTGGCTAGGTGGCCTGGTTCAATATAGTATTTCCACTGGGCAATCCCGGTTTGCATAAAATAATTAAGGAAGCTGGGATGAGAAATGGACTGGCACCATGATGGAACTGGCAGGCTGGAATAAATTAGTTCACTGATCAGCAGTGAACAAGCAGAGAACATGTGGTCTTTAAAAAAGACTGAGAGCCAGGGGGAAAAAGCAATGTCACGTTTTAGATGTCTTTAAGGATTTTCCAGGACATCATATAAATTTTTTTTGATGAACGGATTATTTACTGATGATCAAAAGCATGTAAGACATGATTCCATTTATGCAGCAATGTATCACCTTGCAATTTTTAACATAATTATCTTCACAGCATCTTTCTGGTCCTGGATAATACTATTATTTTCATTCTATTAATGAAGAGTTAAGCTCTGAAAGACTAATAGCTAGGTACGTGAAGGGACCTGGGAGATTACCTGCTGCCAAACTGCCATTTTACATACCTGAAAGTGGAATTAAGAGTCTCATCAGTTACTATTTGCCACTGGGTAACCCTGAAAGCTTTTAAAGCTTTCAAAACCATAAGGAGCAGGACACACCTTTTCTCAGTTAAGAGGTGTACTGAGCAGGAATTCTGCATCTGAGCTGGTTGCCCAAATTGTTTTTGTAATGAATGGAGAAGCACCTCTAGACAGTGATTTATTTGATTTACTTCAAACTTTTTATGATGAAGAGTCTTGTCTAGAATTGCTTAATGACAGTAGTCCTTTTGTTACCCAGAGACTCAGTACAACAGGCTCACCTGAGATGTCTGAATTTAGGCAAAACGAACAGGTTTCACCCAGGTTTCAGGTTTCTCCAGGGACATCCTGGGGGTCTGCAATGGCTGTGCAGGTCCAGAATTACCTGAATGCTGTCAGCATTTAATTTCCATTAGTCCTCTCAAGACTAATCGTTCCTTTCCATCTGTAGTTTTTAGATCCCAGCATCTGAGCACTCTTCAGATTAAACAGTTTAGGGCACATTATGCAAAATAACACTGAAAAAGGAGCTGGTATTGTTTCTCTGCCTCTATTTAATATTTCAGCAATTATTCCCTCAAATCAGGAGAGACCTGGGCTCCAGTCCTTCTGCCGTGCATAATCATCAGGCAAGTTAACAGCTTCAAGGATTTTGTTCCACCTCTGCTGAGATTAGATCTAGTCCTTTAATAGTCCATAATATGCTGCTCCTGCTAGCTCCACCATGATGGATTTTTTTGCCCAACAAATGGACAAATGGCATTTGGCTGTTAGGTTGGAAGACAGGCTATCACTGGAAAAGCCCAATCACTAATTTTGAAAAAGGAAATTGATCCTGGTGATTTGTCTCTGAGGCAAAGTCTTGCTGATTTCCTCTCTTTTCTCTATTTGCATATTAGCCCTTCTTTGGAAGTGGAAGTAACTTTTTTTCTTTTTTTATATTAATAGAGGTCACATAATGAACCCTTTGCAGGAACACACCAGGTATAAAAAAAAAAAACAAAACCAAAAACAAAACCCAACCAACTGTGTAGCAGATATGAACACACATGAGAACGTCCTGAAACATTTGAGTCCAGTCTTACGCTGTGGGAAACAACATGTTTTAAAGACTCTTTTCAATTGTGATTTTCAACTACTATTTATAATATTTGCAATAATTATATTTTATGACCCGGAAACAGGGTATACAGAAGCACCTGTCAGTTATAGAAACAATTAGAGAAGTGTATACTCTATAGGTATACTGTACAGTGGAAAGGCCTTAGTTCTCAAAAAAAAAAAAAATGCAGAAATCCAGATTGCATAGGAACAAATTGGAAAAACATAAGCTACTTAAATTCAGAAGGCAGGTAAGAGAACTGCTCAGACGCACTTAGTGGTCCTAATGTTCTTACTTAACCCAGGGAAGGTTGTTTCCTTTGGAGACTCATTTTGCTTCTGGTGAATCCTCACTGGAAAGCAAAAATGAGCAGCAGGAATTGCAGTGTAGACTATCTGCTTTCACGGTACTTTAACTGCAATATCCGAGATTTCCCACATCAAGATCAGTGGAAGTTTTGCTAACAACTTCCATGAAACTAGACACAGGCTCTGTCACAAGATGAAACTCTGTTTTGGCACTACGTTTAGGTACTTCTTGAATATAACTCCCAATAAGGAAATAACGAATTGGAAGACTGTTGTATAATTACGTGGGCAATGCGAAACCCAGGCGAATAACAGTGTATGTGTTCTTGGACAACTTGTACATGGCTTAAAGAAGATGTAAAGATCTGACGTGCTGTAAGACACATGCTATGAATCATACAGAAAAGTTGTCCGCTGTACAGGGGTGGGTGGATTTGCTAGTGTGTTTCCACCCATTCATACCCAAATGCTTCCTCCCCATCGAAAGCTGTAGAACATCACAGGAGAAACTGTAATTTAAAATCCCCTCTCCTGCATCATCCCTATGATGCTGGATGACTCCCACAGCTGTCTTTAGGATCCACACTGTCAACACGCTTCAGCTAATAGCCAGTTGGTGGGTGGTTTTCAGGAGAAATGTCAGTCTTATCCAACACGTTTCATTTTCTAAAAAGGCTTCATCTCCCTATTTTCAAAATAATACAAATTCTTAACTGAAAGGAATTCTCCTCATTACCTTGCAGAAAAAAACCAAACCAATAACTCTCCTCTTACTGTGCCCAATATTTCCATAAAAAATAATGGAACAATAAGTTTGTCTCCCTAAGTAAGACAGGTAGTATCCCAAATTTGAAGGACAATCAGGAAATCTCCTAGAATGCTGAGGCCAAGGAATGTCCAAATCCAGAAAGTCCTTATGACCGAGAAAAACCCTCTGTGAGACCTGAGAGCTTGATCTAAAGCTGGTGTTTCTTGAATTGCGTGTTTCTATGTTCCCTGGTGGGATGCACAGCAGCCCCAAGTGCTCCTTCCGAAAAGTAAGTCTTCCCTAAGACTCTGACAAGCTCTGATCTCTTTCTGGTAGAAACTGGTTGAAAAGGATCCATTTACACAAACCTTTGGGTTTTTTGTTTTATGTGACTTTTTGTGGGGAAAAAGATGAAAACTTCTCTAGTTGTATGGAACCCTTCATGGAAGACACACTTACTTCTCTCTAAAATGTACAAAAAGTGACACAAATGCACACACACACACACGTGACTGTGTTTGACTGTATTAGCGGACACTAAAATACAAGTTTAGGGTTTCATTTATTCTGGCAGCTTCGGTTCTGCCTCTGTCTTTAATTCATTTTGGGAAGAAATTGTGCTTTCTTTGGCCTGATTGCATCCTTTCTTGGGAAAAGGATAATCATCCAGTGAGCTCGCTCTTTCATGAGTGCATTTTGCTTCACATTCAGACCAACTGCCTAGTTGCTGCAGAAACTCTGGGTTTTTTTGCATTGACAGGGAGCAATTGACTGGAAAGAAAGAGTGGAGCATGTTGTCACTCCTACCTATAGAATCCAGATGTTGTGGCATTAATTTTGTCTTCTGGAGTTTTAGGGGATGTGAAGGCTTTCATTAAGAGTAGAAGGGACGAGGTGAGGCAGTTACATGCTCACAGTTTAAAGGAAAATAATCCTGTATGCAACATTGACAAGTACACAAATGAGAATAATTAAACTTAGATGGATAGAGACAAACCTGATTTGATAGCTTGATGCATACAGCTTTTTCTCTTTTTTCTGAAGAAATTTATACGATCCTTTCCTTATTATGTGCATTGCAGCAGCATTTTGTAGTTCTCAGCATTATGCTGATCAGGCTAGAGCTAGCAGGGAAAAGAGATGCAGAGCTCAGTTCGATTGCCTAACCAGACGCATCCAGTGTGCTTTGAGAGGCCCCAAGGTAATTGAAACATTCACATGGGTTTGGCAGACATGACAAAGGTCCTGTAAGATGTGCACATATTTTTGGAACTGGAACCAGAACTGGAAGCCACTACCCTAGAGCACTTCAGATGTCTCTAGATACCTGTGCTTAGGTACTAATATGGAACAAGATATTAGAATATTTTATTTTTTTATAATTATACAGTCCAAAATCAAATTATAAATGAAATGTAATGTAAAATTACATATGTAATATAAAAGAATTTTTACTGTACTCAAATAGGTTTGCTCACGAGTACCCCAGGGACCAGTTGCAGAGACTAGAGCAGTGCCCAGTTTCTCCTGGGGAAGTATTCCATCCCCACCTCATCCTAGAATGATAGAATGGTTTAGGTTGGAAGGGACCTTAAAGATCAGCCAGTTCCAACCCCCCTGCCATGGGTAGGGACACCTTCCACTAGACCAGGTTGCTCAAAGCCCCATCCTATGCTGATCCGCAGATGTCCAGAGATAGGTAACGCCACTGTAAAATGGTGCTGCCTCTGTTCAAAACAAAATCAAGCAGAAGTGGCTACTGAATTCACTGTGATATTTTTCAGGGTTGCCATGGAAATTTCTAGGGAATTTGTAATAAAGCCTGTGCAGAGGAACTAAGCCTGGGAGCTGCTAGGTAAGGCATGTAAAATAGATAATTTTTCAGTGAACCTGATATGGCCAAACTTACAGCGGATGGCTCCTCTGCTTTCCTGGCAGGCTCGGTTCTGAGTGTGACAGAATTACAGTCTAGCACAGCTCTGTGTTTCCAAACGCTTCTGTCTAGGCTCAGGTCTGAACAAAAGCTAATTGATGGTTTGAGCAGTGAGAGGGTTTATAGTAACTTTCGGTTAAAACTTCTAAGTCTTTAAATTACAGAGGTGGGGAGGAGGGAGTGTGAAGGGAGGCAGGAGCTGGTGCCATGTGTATGTAGGGGGGGAGGATGGAGAGGAATCTGGGTCTAGAATTGCAGAGCCGTGTCCTCTAAGTGAAAGCTGTGTATCTTGCTGTCATCTCTTCCAGCTGGAAAACCCTGGGGGTGAATTGACAGTTCTTTAATTGTGATGTAGCATTCATTATGATAGTCTTGACAGGGGACAAATAAATAAAAAAATAAACCTTCCCCAGCTGCAGTGTTCTTATTTTAAGGGTCACTTGACATCAGTTGTTCAGTAGCAGAAACATTTCAACAATTAGGTACAAAAATACCGCTGGCACTGGGAAAGCAAGCTGAACATTGCCGTTAAGCTGGGAATGCAGTGGATTTATCTAAGCCTCAGCATTTATGCCTTTCTTGCACATAGTTAACCTAGCAGGTAGAACAGTGTTTTGGAGACTGCCTCTGCACATCTCACGCCATTCAGTAATCAGAATACGCAGGTGGCTCGAGGGTGTCACATATCCCCTGTTTTGAGAATGCAGAAAAGATCCCTGCCCCACTACTGGGTGAAAACTGATGCTTGCTTTTTCCAGTTGAAATAGCAATAGGACTTTTTGAACAGCAACATAATATGGAAGATAAAGCTTATTTTTTCATATAGCAGAATTGCATATTTATTATTTATGGTTCACAACAGACAGGCAATTCCATGAAAGACCTTAATCTTTTTAGACATTGTGGAGCAGAATCATAAAAGATCTTGCTGTTCTGTGGAGGGAAAGAACACAAACAGTGAGGAAATGAAGTTTCAATATTCCCATTTTCAGCTGCAGCAGTAAGACATGTAGAATACATAGTGACTTGCCCAAGGTCCCATGGATTGTCTGCAGCAAGGCCAGGAGCTGCAGCCACAGCTCAGAATCCCGAACTGTTTTCTCACATAATTTCAAGTATTGGTTCAATGCCTGTCTATTGGCTTTTCTGTCCTCCTGCAGTGCTTAGCATAGGATGAAAAACCAAGGCGTATCTTTCTGGATGCTCTAAGAAACTTCATCTGGGGTCATTTACTTACTGTGCTCCAAATACTAGACTCTTCCATGCACTTGTGTTTGTGTGCTGGTGTATGCCCACAGCTGCCAGCACAGGGATTTCCCAGACTTGAGCTGGAAAGGGAATATCAGGCTGTACCCGCTGTGGCGTGGCCACTTCAACCGGGTGTCTAAAGCTTTCCTGCACCACTCATCTCCTTCTCCAAGCCAGCCAGTCTAGCAGAAGCATATCCCAACAGACCATATGCCCCCACTTATCCAATCCTGCCCACGACAACTTCTCAGTTTTTATTTGAAAACCAAATTCAGTTGGGTTTTTTTTGTTTTTTTTTTTTTCGTTGTGACCACAAAGTATGTTTTGAAAACCTGACCAATGGGTTCCCAGTGTAGAAACACCTGTGTCTCCAGAAAGGCTGAAATACTATCCAGAAAATAAAACTACTGTATATCTCCTTACTGGTACTGAATTGATGACTGAGAGTGAGACGTTCAATATCAAATTATCAAGTATTTCATTGTCCAGTCAAGTGATTAAGAGAGGACCAAAAATCTCACACAATAAAGCAAGGCCCACCTCAGGTCACTCTGACTGCTGTCCAGGAGTGGGGTCTTAAACAGGGTATGATCAGCTGGGGAATGGAGGTGGGATTCAGTTTTCAGTTCCAGAACTACAGATTAGCTTTCAAAACTTTCTGAAATTCTGGTTGAATCCAAGTTTTATATGTCAAGCCATTGGGCCAATGTGTTGTGAAGTTGTGTGCAGAAAGATTTGCTCCTGTTCTAACTTCCAGTGTAAAAGGTAGACAGCAACAAATGTCGGGTTCTCTTACTGCCCTAGTTTGGATGAAGCGTTACAAATAGCTGGGGTTTTCTACCCCTTGTTTAGCTAGCAGCGGAGGAAGAGAATGTTTCTCCACCGTCTGATCCTGGCAAAGCAGAATTTATTTTGGATGACATTATACTCAGATCTGTTCCAAGGAAATATTATGTATATGTACTCACCTTATTGGTCAGCAAAATGGAATGTATAGTGAAATACTGCTGAAAAGTTATATAACCTATTTACTGAGTGAAGAATAGGCACAGATCTATTTTGCATAATCCTCTATGCAAGAAATCTTTGAACAGAACATTTGAATACAAATTATTCTGAGGCCTACTCATTGCTATTGTTTAGAGCAGCACTTTCACCTGCTTGCAATGAGAAAGAGCATTAATACCCACAAATCCATGGCTGATAATTTTTCTCTGTCCTTTGGACATTTCATTTTCCCTTTCAGTCCTTGTTTTCACAAGAAAACAGGATAATTATGCTGGCAGCTGCTTTTATTCTGGTATGAAAATGTCTTTTTCCAGCTTGGTTTCTGTCATTTAGGAAAGAGTTTAAAGAGAAATGAAAAACAAAGAACGACTCTGACTTCAGAATGGGAGTGTTTACACAAGTCTGGTTTAGAATTACTGATTCTGATGTTTTCATAATAGAGTAGCCTATCTAGTTTTGTGTGCCCAATTTAGGTGTGTTGAATAGGAGTCTCATGTCTCTAAATAGCTAATAAAGAAAGATTAGTTCCTCATCTGCCTGCTATTTAATAACATTGATCCTGGATACCTATAGCAGTACTTGAAACAGTAGGGAAGACCTTATCAAATACCTTCATTGGAATCTAACCTATGAAATGTTCACCCACATGTAGTAACTCAAACTTTCTTAGTCTAATTAAGTGACAATACTGACTTTTTTCTTGGTATTATCAAAGTCTGCCATGCTCAGGACTGGTATGGCTCTTCTTCACATTGAGGATCTCTTTTTCTTATTCTTTTTTCAGATATCCAATTTTGTGGGAACTCAATAATCATGGTTTGTTTCTTCAGGCTTGCATAGTGGTAGTAGCAAACTCCCATGAAACTCATCATATTCTGCTCCAAATAAGACATGATCCTCTTTGTCCCCTCCCTCTCACACATAAATGAACAAAAATCAGTGCAAAGAAAGCCTATACAAAAAAATATTCTCCTTTCATTACTTGCTGCTGTAAGAAGAGGTTCAGAGAAGATACAGCACCTGAGCCATGGTAATTATCTGACTTCATCATCTTTGAAGAGAGGCGCAGATGTCAGATTTGTGAAACTTCAGAAATGTAGCTGTGTAAATACTAGATTAGACAAAATATTAATCCAGCCCGGGGTTCCTGTCTCCAGCAGTGGGCAGTAATGTATATTTATGGGAAAATGACAGTACTAAGAGAAAGTGAGCTGTCTGAACATGCACATACTCATGGAATAATAATAACTAGTAAAAGAAAAAAGATTAAACCTGGTAGAGCTGACAAGGTTTCAACACAGGTGCTTGGACAACCATGGAAATTGGCATCCTGCTGGAAGCTACTTAAAACATGCCAACAAAACTCTTGCTGGGTGCAGAGCAGCTATTGGATTCCCACAAAATACTGCAGGAAGAAACTTTAAAATATTACAGAAAGTGCAGTCTGGCTGGGTCAGTAGACAGGGGAGAAGGAGAACATTGGGCAGCTGTGTCACAATTCCCAAGAGATCGTGTATCGCTGCTTTAAAGCCAAGACGTTAAAACATCAGCCAAAGGGAATTTTTGTGCATTTTCCATAGAGAGATCAAAATGTCATCCATGTGGGTCTATGTAGCAGATCAGACTACTAATTCATTATTTTCCTTCTCAAGCAAATGGATACTTGCTGCCACAGGGCTTGAACGATGGTGTGTTATGCAAAGTATTTGAGCCTTGAACATGCTCGGGCTGTATGGGGTCTCAGAAGGACTGAATTCATCTCGAGTGCTGAAGAAGTGAGCTCATTTAGTGAAAATGTGGGGTCCTAATCTCCCAAGCTGTCTATCAGTACTGCTAGTGGGACCAGGGGAAATCTGAAGGCCAAATGTCATTTCATGTATGTTGGACTATGGTCAGTTTTTTAGAAGCCTCTTTCATCATCATGCTGATGCATAGGGGCTTCTTCCAGAAACGAGACTGAAGCTGGACACTTCTAGCCTAAGATCTCCCCAATAACTCTTCCAAAGAGCTATGCAGCTAAGCACAATTTTGCAATATATTTTTCAGAAATAATTGCATGTCAGACTACTTATGGGGTGAGCCAGCTAGTTTGTTCAATGAGGGAAATGTTACTAAAGTCCTTCTGCCAGTGCATTAAATATTTAGTGTCTTCTCCTGCTTTGCTCCACTGTATCAACAATTTAATCTCCCATTCCTTATTCATACAACAATTTAGCTGGATTAAGAGAATTTGAGTGACATCTAATGTAAACACAACTGTATCAAATAGATTTCTTGGCCACTTCGGCCCATATACTCAAAAGCTGCTAGAATATAAAGCCTGAAAATATTTGTAAGCAAATGTTTTTATCTATGGAAGAGAAAACCTAGCATTAATATTTCTCATTACGAAATGAATATAGCAAATATAAATATTTATTACTTAACCATTTCTTCTGAGTGGAGAGATTGTGACGTGTTTATAAAACATCTTTGATAAAGGAAGTTTCAAAGTATTTTGCAAGCAAAATTATACAAAATAACCACATGTCCTAATGCTGTTTGGCATTCAACATGTATAAGCACTGCCATCCCTTAGCTGGGGAAATGAAGACGTTGTGCACTATTTGCTGGGGACCAAATCTGTGGGGCCTGATCATTACCACTGAATTTGATGGAATTAACATAATTTTGCCTGTTCATCGTTCCTTTTTTTTTCTTTGCAATGTTGAAAATTGAATTAAGCTTTGTGGCATTTTCTTTTCATTTCTCTTCCTTTTCATTTCAAAGAAATGTCTTCTTTTTTTAAGCATTTGGTGAAAATGACTGAGTATTGCTGGCAAAGCAACGATGTTTGCATCCTACTGCCTTTGCCTCTTTAGAAATAGTTCCTTTTCTTTATCCCCATGGCAAAACAGTAATTTAGACCACTAAAGTCCTAACAGTGGTATTTTCCCCTTCCAAATAACTCCATCTTAAAAATGCTTTCAGATAAAACTGAGGTCAAAGAGAAAGTATTTTGTAGAATATTTTCATGAAAAAGTTTGCATGGGGAATATGCTACTCAACTTCAAAGTGCCACAGTAGAGAGATTGTTTTGGAAATACTTAAAAGGTTCTCAGAAACCTGGTTATTTTGTGTTTTTCAAGCTCAAGTTTCATGACTAGTATACTGTCATACTTACTTTGAAAATATCCAGCTCTCTGGGAACAAGGAAAGGCTTCTATGAACCCCTGGCATGGATGAAGTTTTGAAAGAGGTACCACTTCCTCCAGTGGTCCCAGTACCAGCACAACCTCAAAGTGCTGGTGAAAGTTGCCCCGTATGTCACTTTGCAGCTTGGCTTACTGGGAAATCTTCCTTGTCCCTACTCAGAGCACTCATTTCTGATTCCCAGCTCACCAGCTTTCCTCAGAAATACAGGCTGTTTCTACTTCAAGAAATAATTCAGACCAGCAGCAGTGGATCTGCACTGAAGAACAGTTGTTTTTAAAGACCTTGTATTCTTACTATACACATCTCAGGTTTTTTCCTTAATACTAGACCTAACCCAGAGGTGTGGTCTGCTCTGCGATAGAAACCAAAGTATGACACATGGGAATTATTGCAAGATCCTTCTCAAAACTTCTCTCATGATTCAAACTAAAACACTGATGTAAGAACACAGACGACTCTGATAACATTAAACCCCTCCTCTACTCTGTACATAAATATTTTACTAAATACCTAGTGGTTCAAGAGGTCTATGGCATTGTCTCCAAAGTGCCTTATAGCCCAAATCAAAGCTGACTACCTATCTATATGTGTCACCTAGACAGTTATGACATGATATGCAAGTCTGAAGGAGCAGCCAAGGTTAGGCAGGCTGAAGGCACCAGCCCTAAAATTGCCCCCTGGGGAACCTCACTGGTGACTGGCCACCAGCCTCATGTAACCTCATTTACTCTTAACTCTGAGCCTGACCCGTCAGCCAGTTGTTCACCCATCGTATTACGGACTTGTCTAGCTGTGTGCTGGACATTTTATCCAGAAGGATACTGTGAGAGACAGTATCAAAAGCTTTGCTAAAATCCAGAAAAACCCACATCTACTGGCTTACCTTGGTCAAAAGGAAATTAAGTTAGTAAAACTAGCAGTAATGTAATTAAAATTGTTAATCCACACACTTCTTAGCTTCTAAGTCTTTTCCTGGCACTGTGCTAATGCTTCCACTGCTCCTCTGGAGCCGTGTCAATAACTCTGGAGTCAATAACTCTCAACCTGTAACAGTAGACATCTCTATTTCAAGAGTTAATCTCGTAAAAGAAAAGGCAGCCCTTTCTAGAGAAACCAGTAAGACAGAGCAATTACATTTCCCAGAACTAAAGTCCATCACAATTCCTCACCATACGTTGCGATGAGGTGGACAGGTTTACAAAAGAACAGTAGCGGTAGAAAAATGGGATCAGTCAACAAATAGGTTGTAGCATGTCTTTTCTTCAGCATGCCTTTTTGAAACAAGCTCAGAGTAGTGCATACAAGTAAAGCAAGAATAAGATCATAATAAAGTAAAAGACTGCAATGGATGGTTGTTTTCTTGAGGAGACCTTCAGAAAGAGACCAACCGTCACATGACAAATGTGAATGGTAGCATGTAATGCATGGCTGGATGACTAAGTGTCTATTTGAAATAGGTCTGAATTATTCAAAAAAGCAGGATTGTCCGGATGTATGTTCATGCATGAGAGAAGCATGATAAGCAGTCATATTTCATGCTTAATAAAGTTTCTCACTATCACCTTATATTAAAAAATGTATTCACACTGGCAAGTATCCAGTGTATCAGATTATGAGGAGGCATTTATTGAACAGTGCACAAATTTCTGTTATTTCTTTTCTATTTATTTTTTATTTTGCTTTGTGAGGAAGAGATAGAAGAGCAAACAGTACAATTTTGTTGATCAATGGATATACAGGAGGTGAACACACAGTTTTCATCAGGACAGATGCACCATCAAGGAATTCAAAAGGTTAAGAAGGGAAAGCAAACAGCACGTGGGAGTTTATAGGGCCCCAGGGCAGCAACAAAAATAAGAGTCATTCAACAATCAGTGTCAGTAGATCTTATGTCCATCATTAGTATGAGATCACATGATATTTTCATTTTAGTTTTTAGATTTTAACTTTGGTCTAACACAGGAAAGGACTACTTTATGAAATTTTGAACAGATTGCAAAAAAAGGAAACAGTTTCTTGGTTAGAGGTAAGGATCTCTGCCTGCAAAAAAACACATCCAAAAAAAGGCACTTTAGAGAAAAGTAAAAGAAAGAAAAAGTGATCAGAAAACAACAAAGGTTGTCTTTTAGGGAAAAGATGAAATGAATAGTCCTTGGAATATACTTTAACGTAGGCTTGAAAGAAACTGTATCCACATTTCCAGATCTGGCAACTATTCATGTTCTCATATGTAAGCAATAGCTTAACTGTTTAGCAAGATCATGACCTGAATATAAGTAATGGATTAATCATTCAAAAGGGCTCAGTTGAAAGGGGCATATACCAAAGACAGACACAAATTATTTTAGCTATATTATTAAAAAAAATCATGCATTAGAAATAGGGATCTGGAACAACTGAATGAATTTATAAGAGAGAAAATGTCATCTAAATTTTGGGAATTGTTCCCAGCGGGTAAGATCTGAGAGACTATAAAGCATCTTCACTGGGGAAGCAGTGGCAATGTTACCACTTGGGAAACTTAAATAGAAGAGGACCTGCTCTGGGGAGCAACAGGGAGGTGGTAGGAAAGCAGCAGCCTGACCTAAAAGGTCTTTTCTATCTAGTGCAACCATGGCTCTATGTAACAGACTTGCCAGCTTCTCAAAAGCAAAGCATGAGCTGAATTAATCTCAAAATGCACTAATAATATGGATGGAAAAATGCTGAAACCACATTTCAAGGTGATACGAGTAAGAATGACAAACTGGGATGAATGCTGGGAGCCAGCTTCATGAACTGAAATAAAGACCATAAAATGAGTAGTTGGTCTACACAGCAGCGTTACAGCCGTCTTCTTCTGTGCTGCCGTGGGTACGGAGAGCAATATGAGCAACGTCAGCATGACAGTATGCTTAGCTCAATATACCTTCCTCTGTGATAATAATAATAATAATAACAATAGTAATAACTGTAAAGCTTAACAGGGTGTTTCACCCAATTATGCCACTTCCATTCCTCAAGGCAGCCTGAGCTATCTTTGCACTGAACGGCACACTGTGTCAGCAGTGTGTAGTGACAGTCCACAGAGCTAAATTTTTGTTTCGATCATAGCCATCTTTCTACTTTACAGGCAAATTTGACAATGAATTTTTGACTTTAGAAATTGAGTCCAAACTGCTAGAAGCTAACACTAGCAGCAGTTGTTGCATGCTGAGAGGAGTGCAAGGCTTGCCAGGTACCTGGGAAGTGTCTTCAGTGGGGTTTGGGGTGCTCTAAGTTTGTCAGAAACATGGTGGTAGACACCATCCAAAGACTGTACCCTGCAGCAGACAGGAATGGGCAACCTTGCCTGGGGTGAGCAGAGGCAGCCACCCAGGTAGAGCTTGCTGTCAGGGCAGCTGCTGTTCAGGTAGAAAGCTGCAAAGTCTGCACCCCTGCCTCCTGGGTGGAGGACAGTAGAAGTTCCGCCTGTGCAAGGTGTGCTCTGGTGGGCTCACTCAGGCAGTGGCTAGGTAGAGTATTATTCGAGCCTTTGCAAGAAAAAAGTACTAGGGCCCTGTGCCCTTGAACTCCAAGGACTAGCAGGCAAAGAGCTTTGACAGCGAACTGACGGCACTTTGGAGAAGGAGGTGCCGTGGTCTCTGGTGACTTGTGGGAATGGGACATAACCTCACTCCCCTTCCTCTTATGTACTAATCAGCAACAGATATGAAGCCTTGGAGGCGGACAAAGCCAATGAGCAAGATTTACAGGGAGAAGCTGCACCAGTAGCACAATAGAGCAAGATCAAGCAGGACTTAGGAGTCCTGGGGGTGCAAGTAAAGGGCACAGGTGTCCATGTGTAAGAGGTTGTGTTGGACTGTGTTTGTCTCAACATTGCTGCTGCACCACTACCATTTCCTGGCCTCAACATCCTGTTGCCGTGGAGGAGTATGCTCTGAAGGAGACGAAATGTCCCCAAAGAAACCACCATATCAGCCCAAAGCTGGAACACAGAGCCTACCAAGCTTCGCTTGCACACGAGCCGGGTGGAAAGGACCACCATGAATGCCTGGGCATGCGTGCATGGAGGAATACGGGGCAGCACGTATAATGAGCTCCATGGAAATGGGTGGGCTCTTTGGAGAAACTGTGGGGACCAGGACAATAAAAGAACTGCATAATCCTCTCTCAAAAGGGATGAAGAAGTGATGAGAAGAAGAAGAAATCAGTGCTCAGCATCATCTCTCTACTGGAACTTGGAACTTGGAGCTTACCCCATCACCTGCACCGAGACCAAGCCAACGGGACATCGCTGGCTTCGTGGTGGTGGTAACTGGTCTTGCTGCATCTCTTCCGTTCTCTTGCATAGGTCTGCCTTTTTCCTTTCTTCTTCCCTCTGTCCTGTCACTATTATCAGTTGTTATAGGAAATAAAACTTAGAAGGTTGTACGGCATCTGACCTCATTTGTGTCTTAATCTCACCCTTGGGATCGTTTAAGAACCCTCCCTGATATTGGATCGGGACACCATGCAATCTTCTCTGTCTTGCCAGTCAGAGATAGGGATGAAGGCAGAAGCTGATGCATCATGCAGACCAATACATGGCTTCATAGCTGGTATCATCGCCATGGCTTTGGTTTCGACAGTCACGGGATACATCACGATTTGATGAATACAGCCTGCTGGGGAGAGATGGGATCCACCAATCTCAGGACAGACTTTATTGTGGCCTTTCAATATAAAAAGGGGTCTCATAAGAAAGACAGAGTTTTTACCAAGACCTGTAGTGACAGGACAAGGGGCAACAGTTTTAAACTGAAAGAGGGACATGGGGAAGCAATTTTTTATTAGAAGGGTGGTAAGACACATTGCCCAGGTGTGGATTCCCCAACCCTGGAAGTGATCAAGGTTAGGGCAGATCGGGCTTTGAGCAACCTGAGCTATTGAAAGATGTTCCTGCCAAAGGCAGGGAGGTTGGACTAGATGATCTTCAAAGGTCCCTTCCAACCCAAACCATGCTATGATTCTATGACACAGAAGAACCTTTGCTAGCAGATTGGCTGACTTCGTGAATCATGTTTTAAGGAAACAAACTTTTTTATATACACGTGTCCAAAGATGTGTCACGTGTATATTTACAAGCAACGGAGTGGATGAGCGCACCTACCAGAGTAGTGAGGAATACTCCCCAGCTGTCTCCAAAGACAAGAACCCTAAGCCAAGCCACATTGCACCAATGCACATAGTCTGGGCAACAAACAGGAGGAAAGGGAGCTCCATGCCCAGTCAGAGATTTATGTTGTCATAGGAACCACAGAAATGTGGTGGGAAAACTCACATGACTGGAAGACCACAATGGATGGCTACAAACTCTTTCAGAAAGATAGGAAGGGAAGAAGAGGAGTTGGAATTTTACTTTATGTAAATTAGAAATTTGAGTTTATGGAGGTAAGCTATGGAGACCTGAAAGCCTTTGGATCAAGATTAGGCAGATTGTCATCAAGGGGCATCTTAGGTTAGATGTTTGTTAACGACCTCCTAATCAAGATGACAAGGCTGACAAAACCTTACTTTGGTTGCTCAAGAAAGACTCAGGCCAAGAGAACCTGCTCCTCATGATTGACTTCAATTACCCGGACATTTGTAGGGAAAACCTACAAAAGGTTTTAACATCTACAGTCTGCACAAGTCACCCTCATGTTCTGGGGAGGACTGCTACCTGCTACAGATGTTGGACCTACCAATTGGGAACAGCACAGTGCTAGATTTACTGCTCACAATCCGAGAACGCTTACTTGACAACGTAAGTACCAATGATAGCCTTCGATACAGAGAGCATAGCATTGTGGATTTTAAGGTCCTGCTGAGCACACTGAAGACCAGTAGCAGGACAAACACCCTGGATGTCGGAAAAGCCAACTTCTATATGCTCAGAGCCCAGCTGTGAGGGATTCCATGGGAAGCATTCATGGTAGGCAATGAAACTTGTGAGTCCTGGGAGTTATTCAAGAACAACCTCCTGGAAGCAAAATAACAGTCCATCCCTTACCGAGGGAAAGGAAGAAGGCAGAACAAGAGACCACTCTGGCTTAACAATGAGCTTCCGAGTGTACTTAAAAGCAAAAAAGAAGCATACAGACTACAGAAAGGCAATAGATCAGCATGTTCTTGCACCTGGTGAATGCTGCCTCCTATTAAGCCTGGAACCATATTCCCGGTGTGAGAACCAGAGATAACCTGACAGAAAGGGAAGCAGTTAAGAACAAAAGAATTGTTGGACCGGCTTGGACATGGTGCCATCCATCACTGGATGCCATCTCCAATCATGCCTAGAGTAAATATTGAGGAGAAAACATGAAAGCAGGAGAAGCATCCCAAGAATACCTTCCCACCCTCCAATAAATTGCAGATTCTGGACTTTCTAAGACAGTTGTAGCTTCTGATCTAATAGACATGATTATTTTTCTTCCATTGATCTGACCACTGCTTTTTGAATCTACAAAAGGTTTTAACATCTACAGTATCCTGTAGTGAGGAATGCCATAGCTTATATTTACTCTGTATGAAAAAAAAGGTGCTATCTTCTCATTTAATTTGATTCCATTGTGTTCTACAGAGAACATGTACTTTGCAATTACTTTCTACATGCTGCTAGTATCTATACAGACTTCTTTCACTTCCTCCTTCAGTCATCTCTTCCTGTTTAAAAAGCACCAGTCTACTTAGTTGTTCCTCCTATGAGAGCTTTTGCAGACCTTCCCTCATTCCTGCTCACCCTACTCTATACCTTTGGAAGTTAGACAGAGCTTTCACTGAACATAAGGGAAACCAGGATGGATGCTGGAGTGTAAAGGCTATTGGTGTTTGGGTGGGCTCATGGAAGTTATTGTAGTCCTCATTCTCCATGTTCATACACACTAAATCACTTACTAAATCAACACTGACATAAAATGAGAATAAGTGGGAAGCGTAGAAAGACTCAGTGCAGAAGAGAAATACATATATTTGACTTCCTTCTTGCCACTGTCTCACAAGCGTTGCAGAGCGGGTTGGTTCCTCCTGCACCACTGCAAGGAATCTGTTTACACTCCCCAGAGGTCTTTCTAATGGAAAAAAAACCCAAGAACTTTTTACTACTGAGAGAAGTTAGAGACCTGCCTTTGCTGTTTCCCCAAGACTCTATGGCCCCTTTCTATTTGTGCAGTGTACCACCTCCTGGACCTGGGGTACGACAGTTTCTCTCTCAGGGTATACGATGCTTAGTATATTCTTGGAAGACTTTTGATAGGAGTTTTTCTTTTTATCCAACAACAAAAGTTGTTCCCAGTTCTGTAATCTTTTCTGAGAACAGATGGTCCATCACCTTAACAGTCTTTGGGCACAGTTAAGACACGAGCTGCACAGGGGAATTCAGTCTTCTGCATGCTGTAGGAATTCCGAATAGACACATTTGATCATGTTCAATATAAAAAGAAATGCATTGTTCAGTGTTTTTCAAAAACTACCATTTTATTTGTTCAGATATGGAGGTGAACTAAAGAGGAGAAAAAAAACCCAGCTATATTTCAAGTTCAACTGTAAAATTTGTGTTGCCTTTGCGAACAAAGGGGAGAAATATGGCTTCTGTTCATTCCGTAATTCCCGTTGTTATCTGAAGAGACACCAAAGGCTAGGAGTAAAACGCCCATCCTGTTAAATGCTCCTATCTTCTCAGTATAGATTGAACTTGTCTCTCTAAATATTTTACAAGACATAACTTTTTCTTTAATTTCTCTTCATCTTTCTCTTTACTTCATTATTTTTCTACTGGGAACAAATGCCAGATTTGTTATAAGTTATTACTTCCCTATGGGTCACCTCTAAGCTTTTTTATCGTGTACTTTTTCCTTATTCTGACAGAATATGAGGCATTATCAGGTATGTCCTCTGCTTATTGAGTTCTGCCTGATACTATAATTGTGATATACATGAGCTAGTACTTCATGCTTACATTGTGCCTTACATTCAAAGATCTAATAGTAATTCAGAAAGTGGTATAAAGTATTAATGACCTGTATAAAAGAAGGAGAATTATAAAATGAAGAGAAGAGAGGAAAAGGAAGTAAATTTTCAACCTTATTTCATTTTGGTTCTTCAGAAAGAAGAGACTATTTCAGTTCAGCAGAAAAGAAAATAAAAAATATAATTTCATTTCTAATGAAAAAAGCAATTTTAAACTTGAAGGACTTTTATGAAAATTTTAATTTTGAGACATTACCTGGTTAAAAGCCTGCAACCGTCTGTATTTATACATATCATCCAATTCATTCTCAGAGCAACATTGCCAGACAGACAGTGTTATTCCTCGGGTTTCAGAAATTTTGAAAACTGAATATGTCAGAGAATGCACTAAGTCACACATTAAATTTGAGGAAAAAGCTGAACAAAGAATGTAGGACTCCTGAATACAAAAATCAATCTTCTATCTGTGTTACATGCAAGCTGACACATACATTGTTTGCTGCAGCCCCAAGAGATAATTCTACTTATAGAGCGTAACTGGGAAGCTAACTCTTGGATTTTGCTACTTACAGTCCATTACTTGGTATCTCCTTTGAAAAAAAAAGGCAATTAAACATTTATTTGGGATGAAAAATAAACAAAAAATATCTGAGATATTAATATCAACTCTTAAAATCCCTCTTGAAGTCCTTAGGTAAACAGAAGACTGCTTTACAAAGTATTGTAATTGTTTCATTACAGACTGCAGATATTATTCTGGAGAGAAAAAATATAATATTAATAATGGTCCACCAATCTGTCATCCTGTAGGATTTTTTTCTTGATTTGAACTCAAAATTTAAGGCATGGTTGACAATGCAAATATCTTCACTGCAAAAGTGTGTTGATTTTTAAAGCCATCAATTGATAAGCTGCGGCTTTGTCTACAGACTCCTGCCACAGAGATGAAAATGTTTAGTACCACACAAGGTATTATTGAGGTGCTTTTGACAGCGTTTCACACCTCATTTGCTGCCAAAGTTATTAGATTTTAGTCAATGGTCAAAAAGTAAATTGACTCTAAAGGGCTCCTTTAAAGCACTCAGGCATGAGATTAGAACAATTTAGAAATTATCTTGATCTTTACTTCATCTTGTGCTCAAAAAAGAGGTGCCCACCTCTTCTAGCTGCCTTCCTGCTTATTTAAAAGGAAACACTTAAGGTTAATATAAACCTTGAAATGGTGCCATTTGTATGTGGTGTCTGGCAGTTGAATTCTTTGGAAGGGTACCTTTGATAAAGCAACTGCTGGAATGTAGATTGGCTGTAACTATTTCCAATGACAAAAAACCTTGGCCAATCTGGAATGAAGGCTGATGAGTGATGCCAGGTGCCTTTCCCAAGTATGAAATCAGCAAAACTCAAACACCTTGCAATAATGGTGAAAACTGAGTTCAGGGAGACACATCCTGAAGACTATCGTGTTAGCACCATGATCTGATGTACACACAACATATTCTCTCACCTTTTTCTACCTATGTAAAAGTACTATTGTGCTCTCATAGCTCATTTCACAGGAAAAACACGCTGTTTCTTAATTGTTCTGCTCTTCGGCAATAACATTTCACAGTAACGAGCACTATGCATCATCATTCCTTCACTGCATCATCATTAAACCACTTCATTACTTTCAAGTCCCACTGATGGCTTATCCATTGTGAAGAGACCACCAGGCTTTGCTATCCAAGGCAGTGCTGGAATGGACCACTTAGTATCCCTCAAAGTACAGAGGTGCTTCTTCCCTTCAATAGTAAACATGCACAAATCTCCCAGGTCACTTAATCTCAGAAGCTCAGTACCGAGTTGTTTCAATTAACGCTACAAGTATTCAAAATTGCTGCTTCTAGCTGAAGTACTTTCACATCATTTACATTTACATCAGCTACTTCCAGGTCTAGGGGTAAAAATAAAAGTGAGTTAAATGGGTTGCTTAGTGTCCTGAAGTTTGAATGCATCTAGACTGAAGATTGCAAAGGGCATCATTTATCTTTAGGCATCCACAATACATATCCTGTGTATTTAGGTTCTATGGGATGGAGATAAGAATCTCACATCTCTCTGCTACCTGATCCCTTTCTGAAAGACTCACTGTTTTCCTCACAGTGAGGACATGCAGCAGCATCAGCCTAGCTCCTACCAATTGAGGAAGGCGTGCTAGCTTAAACTATATACACAAGGGGACAATTAGGCCTCCAGCCTTCTTGCCTGTCTCTCCGCATATATTTTTTATTTCCTGGAGGAATTCCTACTACTCAGGGCACTTTGTGTCAGTAATGACAAACTTCCCCCTCAAATCACTTAGCCTCTGGGAAGTTGTCACAACACCTAACTAGGTTTCCTGAATCTGTGTTACCTATAAAAAAAGAGCTCTGAAGTGGCTAAAACCAGGCAGGGTACCCCATTTATCTTCTTTGTAACACTGATTTGGCATTTGAGGACATACTTGTTCATATATAATCCCAAGCCACTTTCTAGGAAACACATTTCTGTGCCTGATGGTTTACTGATGGCAAATTGTCTTTGATTCATTCCTTAAAAGCTTCCCAGTTGAACTATTAGTTCTTTTCCTTGGCACCAAGAAACCATTGGAAAAGTATGGTTGTAATTGTAAAAAAAAAAATTAAAATCCCTTTTTTCACTCTGTAACAGAGTTGCAGGAAACTCTTTAGTTAAATCAATTGCCAGTAATTAGGGTACTACTTCTAACTGTGCCTAAATCATATTTGATTGGGGCTATTGTGTTAGCACTTGCCATGAACTGTATTTCATTGCATCTGAATTATTCTAAGTGATCCTCTAATCCTCTTGCTTTCCTTCAATTCAAAGACGAATGTCTGAGCTTTACACCACTGTATTATCAAAACCTCCTCTCTAGACTACTGTGTTAGCAACTCATTTTTCATCAAATGTTAGGCCTGACAAAGAATTATTATTCTAATGTGTTGGGGAGATTAGCTCATTTTCACTCAAATTCTGCCTTCCCATTCATCACTCTCCTGCTGTTGGGACTTCCAGAATAATTTATTCAGGCAGAAAACTTAAGCATGGTGGAGGAGAGCTGAAAATGCACAAATGGCACGGGAAATGCCATTCCTTTCCACTCTGCTCCACTAAACATGACTCATGAGTTGAATGTGTCTCTTCCTTTGAATTGCTATGAACTGTGACCTTAGGGATGTCTCTCTTCTTAGTCCTTCTCATCTTTACTGGTAGCATCTCCCTAGTACATATAAAACAGATCCTTTCTTCTCTATCAGGTAAATCAAAACCATCTTTTTATTGCCTCATGTTGCTAGCATCAGACCATATTGCTGATAACTCACTGTCTTCTAATTAGATTTCAGTTTCTTAGAGCTATCACAGAGCTCAAAATGTGGCCCTGTTTATCCCATGAATCATCTGGACAGCAATGCCATGAAAATGTTAAAACTATAAGTAAAACTAATATATTTATGATGACTTAGAATGGCTAACAGAAATCCCCATGTCACATTTAGTTGTCCTGGTCAGTGGTACTATATGCAAATTGATACAGTGAAAATCTAGTAGATGGGACTCTTGAATGAAAAGGAGCTCAGGACTACAAACTTTGTCATGAAGTCGTAGAATAATAGAATCATAGAATGGTTTGTGTTGGAAGGGACCTTAAAGATCACCTAGTTCCAACCTCCCTGCCATGGGCAGGGACACCTTCCACCAGACCAGGTTGCTCAAAGCCCCATCCAACCTGGCCTTGAACACTGCCAGGGATGGGGCAGCCACAACGTCTCTGGGCAAACTGTGCCAGTGTCTCATCACCCTCACAGTGAAGAACTTCATTCTTACATCTAATGTAAATCTACCCTTTTCCAGTTCAAAGCCATTACTCCTTGTCCTATCAGTACATGTCCCAATAAAAAGTCCCTCTCCAGCTTTCTTGTAGGCCCTCTTTAGGTACTGGAATGCTACTAGAAGGTCTCTCTGGAGCCGCCTTTTCTCCAGGCCGAACAACCTGAACTCTCTCAGCCTGTCTTCATAGGAGAGGTGCTCCAGCCCTCTGATCATCTTAGTGGCCCTCCCCTGGACTTGCTCCAACAGGTTCATGTCCTTCTATGTTGGGAGCCCCAGAGCTGAACACATCTTCCAGGTAGGGTCTCACAAGAGTGGATTAGAGGGGGAGAATCACCTCTCTCGACCTGCTGGTCATGCTTATTTCAATGCAGCCAAGGAAATGGTTGGTTTTTTGGGCTGCAAGCGCACATTGCTGGGTCATGTTGAGCTTCTCATCAACCAAGACCCCCTAAGTCCTTCTCCACAGGGCTTCTCTCAATCCACTTATTGCCCAGCCTGTATTTGCGCTTGGGATTGCCCCGGCCCATGTGCAGGACCTTGCACTTGGCCTTGTTGAACTTCACGAGGTTTGCACAGATCCACCTCTCAAGCCTGTCAAGGTCCCTCAGGATGGCATCCGTTCCCTCCAGCGTGTCAACCACAGCACACAGCTTCGTGCCATCGGCAAACTTGCTGAGGGTGCACTCAATCCCACTGTCCATGTTGCCGACAAAGATGTTAAACAGCGCCAGTCCCAATACCGACCCCTGAGGAACGTCCCTCATCACTGGTCTCTACTCGGACATCAAGCCCTTGACTGCAACTCTTTGAGTGCGACCATCCAGCCAGTTCCTTATCCACCGAGTGGTCCATCCATCAATCCACATCCCTCCAATTTAGAGACAAGGATGTCATGCGGGACAGTGTCAAATGCTTTGCACAATTCCAGGTAGGTGATGTCAGATAGTCAAATAGGAAAGAAGTCATTCAGGATGATGGAGGAGCATAAGAAATGGGAATACATCAATTCCACTACACATCACTAAGACAAAAATTTCTATGAACTAGGCCTTGAAACAAGATGAATCTAGGCTACTTACTAATGGCTAGGCCTGAGACTTTTCTGAGAACTCTGCTTTACAGGGGTGAAAATAAGAGCAAGATTTGTTTTACCATGACCTGAACTGAAACCTCAATATCTTCTGACTCTTGGTAAACAAAATTGTAGTCAGACACTGAGGGCTCCCACAGGGTGTTCCGTATCTGCAACGTATTTCAATTCATTCTGCCCCATTCTTGTCTCTCCCACCCTGACATGGGGCCAAAGAAAACTAAGGCCTCTCAATGACAACATGCATCCTGGCATCTGGAAAAGTCCCTATCAGTTCAGATAGCATTCCCCATCAGCTGAGAGAAAATGGAGGCATTTACAGATTGAGCGTTTGTGGCAGGGATGTTTTCCTTCCCCTTGCCTAGATTCAGCTGATTAGATCAGAGCACAAACAGAAGAAAGGGAACACATACAGCCTGACCTTGTCATCCTAAGTGGTTGTGGCACTCCCAACAATGCTCACCCTGCTCCCCTCTTCGTTTCTAGCTGCTTTCGCTTTGTCTTGCAAAAGGTTTCTGCAACAGTAAACAAACAAACAGAAAAAGAAATCCTATGGGAGAGCCCCCTCCAGTAATCACACTGATCCCCGACAACCCTGTTTTCATTGATAGCTTCTCTTAACACAATAGATAAGTATTTCACTGCCCAGTAGAATTGTTCCTACTTGAAAAAAAAGGCCGTGATCATGTAGTGGCTGCAGCTTATGACCCTGCACCCAAACCCCCATCAAGTTAGAGAGCAGAGCTGAGATCACAGATCACAACAAGGCAGCATGCCAGGCTCTGAAGGCAGTATCTGTGTCAAGATAGCTTTAATGAAATCAAATACTGGATATTTCATTGCACCAAGATGGGAAGACTTGATCACGTGGAGAAAGAAAAACAGAGCAACAAGCTCTGGTCACCCTTCCAAGGGTTGTTACTTGGTTTTCAGGGAATTAAGCCTTTCCCCAGCATCTCGCTTTAGCCATCTTTCAAATGAGTATCTTAAATAGCAAAGTTGTGGGAGTCATTAAATGTATGTCCTCTGTGACTCTCACAGATCACACAGAGCAGTACACAGCCACAGAAATAATTCCCATGTTTTACTGGAAATACTAGTTTAATTTCTATTTTTGCTTAGGTAGCTAGAAATTTATATTCTGTGGCTCTGTTCCTCCAGGGAAGAAACTTGAGTGCCTCAACATTGGTTTCTGGTGCAATTTGAAATGTCTCAGTGTATCTTACCTGACATCTAGTTGCTAACTCAACACAGCACAGGTCTCCTGCAGTTTCCATACTAAATCTACCAGCAGATACCAGGGACTTTTAAATTGTCTCTAATATTTCTGTGTAAGCACCTGAATCCCACCCCAGATATGGCTGAAGTTCCTTGGATACCTAAGCTAAGTCCAAGGCATTCTCTTCAGGTTAATACAGAACAAAAAATACATTTAACTTTGCTGGGACAAGATAGCAAGACATGGATAGACTGGAGAACATCTTTGCAGCCATTCAGAAAATGCAAACTTTAGTTAAATTAGAACACGTAGAGTGTGTGAAAACAGTCAGCAAGTCACAACTCCATTCACAAGTTTTGATTTATCCACTGTGCCCTCATCTACACGCAAGAAGAAACTAAAATGAGGAGTTGGTCCAAACTGCAGAGAGAGAAAGAGAGCAAATACACTCAGCACCTTAGTTCAGAGATAACTTCTTGCTCAAATAGTTTGGCTAGACAAGGAATAAGCTGAACAGAGTGCCCTACTCATAACCTTATTTTGGTTCTTCCTAAACACAGGGTTAGCTGATGTTGAGCTACAGCCAGCAGCATGGACCGGAGCTCTTTGGTGCAGCAGAAGCAGCAGGTGCAATCCCTTGTTTGGTCCCACTCTCTCCCTCGTGCTGTAGATGGCTTGGATTCATTTGTGTAAATTCTGTCACGGTAGTTGTTTGACCATCTGGTTATTGGACTCGGGTGTCTTGTTGTGGCACAGTGTTGTTCTTTACTCCAAAGTGTGTGCCATTCTGTCCTTCTCTTTTAATAGTTAAAAAATAGTCACAGAGTGTGTCCTAAACTGGTTAACTCAATTTTGTCTGTTTTGTTGACAGCTGTTCTAAGAAAAGCAGTGCTCATTGAACCACAGCTGTTAGGCATTTGGTGCTCTCCATGTCAACATCATGACAAAGCCTCACTGCCTCACTGTGTCGTCTACACTACAGGGCAAGCTGGTCCTTTGTGTCTGATGGCCTTGGAGGTCATTAAGACAGTCTCTAAAGATGCATCAGTTTACATCAGATGAGGCTGTGGATCGATGTCTTGGGTGAGAAGGTTTCTTTCAGTATGGTCATCCTCAAGGTGGAAATGCGAATACAAAATGAAAAGGAATAGAAAGCGGAATAGCATTGCCCTTCTCAGTTTAGGAGGCAGATGGAAGGATTACTCATGAAGTTTAGTTGGAAGGAAAAGGGTCAGATCCAAAGTAGGACTTGCACACCTCAGAAATTTCTCAGAGCACAGCCAAGACACAGTAAGGACCAGGTCCCTTGCTAAATTTAGTGATGGCTGATTTATTTTTAAAACACGCTCAAATGAAAAATCCTTGCTGCTAGACTAGCTTTGTGCTAGAGCAGTCCTCCAGGCTCCCGACTTATCTCTGCTGTTACTTCATGGACTTAAAACTCATACCACCCACTCCAGAAGGGCAGTTAACAGCCAAGGTGGGAAATGCTGTGTTTTGTTCCCTTTGAATCGCTGTCTCTCTGGAGGAGTTTGCACAGCACTTAATAGTTAGTGTACTGTAGACTCAGTGTTGTAGTCTAGTGGTAAGAGCGCTCCCCAGGCCCTGCAAACTAGTCTCCACTCTCACAATATCACGTATTTGCTCTTTTAGCCCAGTCCTGATTGTTTAAATGCTCCCCCACTGAGCATACAGTACATAAAATCATAACTCAGTTCTTAATTAAGCTCACGGACATCAATGGAAATAATTGGACTGACTTAAGTATCTTGTTCTTGTGATTGATGTACTGAGCGCAGGGCTGGGAGACCTGGGCTGAATTCTTGAAATTACTTATTTGACTCCCTGCTCTCCGGGAATTCTAAAAGGAGAATTTTTTTATTTCTCAGGGAGTCTCCAGAGGATCTCCCTTTGGTGTTGTCACCTAAGCACATCCCTGGAAATGCTGCTGTCCTCTCTGTCGTACTTGAGCTCCCCAACCTGTGCAACAGGTTACCTACACCAATCAAATCCAGAAGTCCCAGTTCAAATGGTTTATTTGATACTTAGATTTTTTTTTTCTTTCTTCTCATTACAAATGGTGAATTAATTGTCTCAAAGGTATTGTACATTTGGAACAATGTGCTTTAGTAAGATTTGTAATATGGGACTTGGGTCATTGGGGAGTAATACTGCAAGAGTTTCACATTCAACTTCATGCTGGCTAAATTTCTGATGAGACGAGGGTCACTGTGGCATTTCTGCTCCCTAATTATGTGTGCAAATTGCAAATGCACACCCAGTCAAAGCAATGCAAGTCCCACTTAAAATTCCTTGTTCTTGTATTTTTAACCAGTTAAGCTGGAATATGAGCTGAAAGTGGCATCGACTCATAGTGAACAGGTTCAACACTTTGAGATAATACTTATACAACATTTACCACATTATTTTCTCTGAGGCACTCTCAAATGATCCATGACTTTATAATGTATCTAACGTGGTTTGAACACATACACAGACCAAACTACTATTGCTGCCTTGTTATTAAATTTGGGTTATTATTACTGTAAGTGCTTGTATTAGTATTATTAGTAGCAGATGATAGGGCTTATTATGAAAAAATTGTTACAAGTTTTAGTAGCTGTTAATACTGCTCCCATAAGATATTTTGTTCATCTGTCCATTCATCCTAGGTCACATAATGTTCCAAGTCATCAGCAGGTTTGGGGCTTTGTTTTCTGCCAAGAAAAAAAAAAAAAGAAGAAAAAAAAAAAGATGTCGCTTATTCACAGTTTGGTGAATAATAAAGATGCTGAGGTGTTATAGAAGACTTCAGCAAACACAGATGTTAAACTTTCTCCTGCACACACATGCCTTTGCATTTTTATGCTCCCATAGAGTTGGAAAATAGCACTCAAACATTTTCAGAGGAAGGGGGATATCAGATAAGAAGTGATTTAGGTCCAAACACCTCTTACAGTGAATAAGTCAGTATTTAAAGTTTCATTTCAATTGTGTCAGTTCCCATTTCTCACCACCATTTAATTCCTAATGCTGTTCAATTTGCCACCACTATGCATCCAATATATATTATTTTTTTCATCATTGTGTTTTTATACCAAGCATAGAAATATAAGCTTGGTTCAGAGATTGCTTGTCACTTGTTTTACGCAGAACAATCTCTCCGTTGCTGTGCTTGATGACTTCTGATGAGACTTGGGCTGGAGTGAAGCAACACCACTAACATCCATTGCAGGATACTAGATTTATAGTTGTCCAGGATCATGACTTCTTAACAGTAATTTTTGTAACCAGTATCAAACTGCTAAGAGCTTCTTGGCCTTGGAGGGGTAGCCTTGGCCTTTCATAGAGGTCATGTGGGAGTTATATCATTTTATACCAGTAGTCATATCTATCTATGCCTTAGTAAAGATACTTACATTACTATATTAATTAATAACTTAATTATAAGAAAAACAAAATAATCCTCTTATTTGTCATGGCATTCATTCAAGAAATTACCAGTTAGGCATTTTCCTGATTCTCCTAGCTTTAAAGAGTGTGCTTAAATGTGGACTGGAAGAGGGATGCTTTCCTGAATCAATTTCTATCTATCATCTCCACTGTTCAAAGAAATCAGAGTTGGTTGTACTTCTAAAACTATCTCCAGGGCCAAGAATGCAAGGGACAGAAACATGCACACTCAGATCCACACGCTTTATGGATGCTGCATTTCTGTTAATAAGCCCTGTAAAGCCATTACATCTGGGGGAAAAAAAAAAAAAAACAACCCCTCCTCCCATATCTACTTCATGTTACCTGAATTTTCAAACTCCTACTAGGGAAGGTCTCTACGTAATGCTGCATTTTGCAGCACAGGTATTCATAGATGTTTCATCACAGGATCATGGGAAGGCAGTGGTCATATAGCAGACCGCTACAAGGGTATTTGTGGAAATTCTCTGATAGCCTTGTGGGGTGGCACTCTGATGACTTCTTAGGCACAAAAGACTCCCCAAAAGTGTTGTAGTAAAGAATTATAAAAGCACTTTCCATGTAGAAGTGTCTAACATCTATCACTTCTTTTGCAGTATTAGGGAGTTTAGCTCAACAGACATGTAAAGACTGATTTCCAAAATTACACCCCAGTTCACTGGTCTCAGTGCTGTTATTGTGTAATGTAAAAAGGGTGAAAAGAAAAGCAGGAAAATATTAATCTGGAACTGGGAAGAACTGAGCCTCCCTGCTTTTTCCTGTGTGAATTTTACCAACTCTTTTTTTGGTTTTGCATGTGAGTTTGTACATTATCTTCCACATAATACCACAGAGCATTTTTTTAGTTGCATATTAGTTTGGACATAAAGTTCTGTGCTGATCTTACAAATTTATAGTAATTAAGAGAAAGAGCAAAGGAAAGAGAGAGAAAGTGGAAGAGAAATTAAGAGGAAGAATAAAAGGAAGGGGAGGAGGGGGAGGAGAAGGAAGAGAAGAAGACAGGAAGGCAGGAAGGAAAGGACTTTCATAATTAAGTTCTTCAGCAATTTACTTCTGAAATTATTTTTCCTTCCAAAATTTATTTAAACTCTAAAACAACACTAAACCCGGATGCTTCTATTAGAGTTAAACAAAAAGGTTTTGTGAAACCAGAAAGCTCATTTTGTGGGACTATTTAACAGTAAAGCCTTTTCATTTCACAGGTCTATTTCAATATAGTCCCCCCTTTTCCTATATTTTCAGCTTGACTGGGGAATTAAAACCAGCTGTACTCACTGAACTATATGAAATTTTTGAGGTGCCCAGACTGAATAATAAGGGTCTCTAAGTCAGCTGCCTTCTTATGTCTTACCTCTCAATATAGAGTCAGAGGTATCTCAAAATATTCACAGCTAGAGCCTGGGAAAGTGTTCATTTTTACTCCAGGTGCAAAAGGACTCCATTTTGCATTAATACAACTGGAGTGTGTATTAATGTCCAGGTGCCTGGCTTTGTTTCAGCAAATCTCAGCCATCTAGAAGAAATATTTCACAGTACCTCCATCACTGCATGATAAATTGTAGGAAATCTTTAAGCTTCTATAGAATTTTTTTTGCAGAGAGTAAAACAAATCTCTCTGGCCTGTTTTAATTTCCCTTCCCTCTTTGTATGGCTAATACATGCCTACCATGTCACTTCAGAAAGTACTGTATTTTCTGCCCCAGTGCCATTTTAACACTCTTAATCCTGGAAAAATCAATGACTGTCCAATAGACTCTCCATCAGGGAGAACTTGAAACCTGTATTTGTTTATAATAAACAAATAGTCTGGAAATCATGAGAGCTACATATAAGGATTGATGTGCTGTGAAGTCTGGCACAAAAAGAAAAATGGCCTTGTATCAGTAAGGGGAAAACATGAAATGAAACAGAGCAGCAGAGGAGGCACTTTTCAGAGAACTGGGACTGGAAACATAATACTGAATCCCTACCACCTTGTTGCTTTGGCTTGGCGCTCTGGCCATTCAAAATTCTGCCAATGAGATTTTATGAAAAAAATATTTTTTTCTAGTTATCAGCAAATAGGAAAGAGACATGGCAGGAAAGTTTCTTTTTTAGTAAAATATGGTTACTTTAAAAAAAAAAAAAAAAGTTCAACATCTAGCTCTTTCAGGAAGAGGTTCCTAAGCTTTAGCTGTTTCTCCTTTTCTTACCTGATTGATCATAGGAAAACAGGCTTTCATGTGAGATTTCTAGGAACAGGACTCTCACCTAACAATATACTTGGTAAGTTTTGTGCCATTGGGTTAGCATACCAAAGAACCCTACTTTTCCAGAAAAGCACTGTGTTGTGTTTATGGACTACGTATTTTAGATATCAGTTCTCCTTCAAAAATACAGAAGGTTTTGATAATGCAATGAGTGCTTGTGTCAGCAGTCCAGGTTGAACTCCAGGCCAGATAATCCCTCCCATATGCACCTGCAGCATTTGGATGTTGTAGATCCTCACAGCAAGGTTGGAGCTCCAGAAGCAACAGGTTTCCATGAGATTTTTCCTTGTATCTCATGTTTTGTCCATTCTTGAGGTATCAGTGGAAGTGCTAGTCTTTGGTATTTCACCTCTTTTTTGCCATACTGTGTCTGTCAGAAATATTTGCAGGAAAATGAAAATGAAAAAAAAGAAAATACTGCCTGTTATCCTGATTCAACTGAAGATGAAGAAAGAGAACTTAATATGGGAAAACTAGGAATTTATCCCAATGATTCCTTTCAGATGAAATCAGGGTTTAGGAAGTGTTGTAACTATCAAGCATGGAAGTGTGAACTGCCTTGGTGCTCTGGGTTGCTCACGAGCTCAGCTCTGAAGGCTGCAGAGGTGAATAGAGGCAGAGCTGGTCATGGGGATCTCATTTCTGTGCTGGAGAGGATGAGAAGGGTATTTAGTATTTAATGTTTTAATATTAAGGGGAAGCACCCAGAAAAGGGAAAAGCCAAGACTTTGTGGGAAAACATAAAGTCTCTGCATCTTCTATCGTGGCAGCTAAAAGAAAAAAAAAAAAAAAAGACCTCTAGTACATAGAAATCTAACAGTAGGATTATACATACAACAGATATTTCATTTTTATAGATTTATCCTCCATATATACTTCACCAGTAGAGCTCGCTGTCTTCAGGACCTCATGGGATCAGACCTGGGGCTGGAGAGCCGGCTGGAAAACCTCTTTATGCAGCAAAGACAAAATATAGTGAGGGATTTCCAATCAACTTGAAAATGTTCTGCATGGACAATGCCTGTCATCCACAGACATGTTTTGTAAGATTATAGCAAGCAACTGGAATAAAGCCATGCCAGTTTTGACTTTTAAACACATTCTTATGTTTAAAACACACACTCATACACATATACCATTGGGCGTGAGGCCATGAATCTTGTTTAGTGGGTGGTTATAGTTGTATGTAAAGAGTGGAGATTAAATTAAGCATTGCAGGAAGGTAGTGCATCTTTTCTGGGCAATTACACATACCTTGTATAATCTAATGAGCTGTTACTGGGCCCTAATGGAACATTTAAAGAGAGTTATTGTATTTTTTCACAGTTTGCTGGATTGGAGAAGTTAATTGATTTACCAGGGAAAATGCCTTTCCCTTTCCCTAGACCCCCACCTTCTTTTAAAAAATGTACAGAAATAGAAACGCAGCAAGACGAAAGACTAGAATAGGTAGTAATTGAGTACAACATCATTAAAAAAAGACCAGTTCCACAATATCTTCCCTGGTAGCAATCCACAGTGATAATAGTAATACTCAGCTCTGCAATAGCTCCGTAAATCCATAGATTCCAAAGTGCTTTGCAAGGAGGAAGGTACAGAGCATTTCCTTCTTTCATCCTGTCATTAAAAAATATTAAAAAGGTGATTGTAATATTCAACTACAATAATCCTTAAGGTTTTTTTATTATACTACTACTGGAGGACTTATTTAAAACCCAGAATACTTTCAAGCAGTATTTAAAGTAAGATGTTGTGGAAGTGTATTTTCCCAATTATTTTGTGCATCATGTGTACAAAATACGGAGATTCAGGGGTTTTTGTAAGCAAGATTTGGCCTCAGATAAATAAAGATCACCACTGGCTTTCAGTAACCCTTCGGACCACAGATTAATCACATACTGTTTAGCTAGGTACAAGCAACAACTTCTCTTGAGTTTAGTGGAGAAAACAAGAGCTGGACCCTTATTGTGAAAGCAGGCAAACATCATTTCCCCAGATTGTGCTCAATCACTGCTACAGTCAAAACTGCTCCGTTTCTAGGAAACTTCATCAGGATGATAATTTCAGTCTAGTGGTTTCTGTGGTGGCTTCTGAATATGTTATCCAGATGGGATTCGTGGTCTCCCAGGAGTCCACTAAGCCTGAAGGCATCCTCTCTTAGGAAAGATAATGCAAACCTGTGTGGTGTCACTATGGTTCTGCCCCTGTGTTGTCGACAAATACAGGAATTCACATTCAAAGTTATCAGCTAAGTCCTTTTTTCTTGTCTTTTCTTTCTTTTTCCTGATAATGATTTCATTAAATCAGTCAGACAAAGGCCAACAGCAAAGATGTGTGACAGCTTTCAGACTGCTACAAAGGTGATCTCTCAGCTGCAGAAATGCAAAGAACAGTTGGGCTTGCTCCAGACTGGTGTCAGTGGCTTTACAGAGAAACACCTCCTGGAGGGGCTGCCAGCACCTTAAAGCAAGTCTAGAAAATAGAAAGTGGATGCCAATGATAGACATATTCTTTGGAAAAATGTTGTCCCTGAGAAGCACTGAATGTCAGTGGTGGAAACCAGCAGGTGAAGTGACTTATTTCTTTCCCATTTCTTTTCACTGTGCACGTTAAAGCAAAGAGGCATTTCCAATGAGACACCTTAGAGGTTGAAAAGTTGAGTTTGAAGTAACTTTGCTCCTTACAGGAGGCAGAATGAAAACGGTTTCTGGGAAGGACAGGAGAGCATACTTCTATCTGTTCTCACAGCATCCCTGATTTTGCTACTTCCCTTTCCACGTGAAATTCTCATAAAAAAATTGTGAAGATTGTTAAAGTAGAGGAAATTACCATTTCCCATAGGAAATAATAATTTTGCCTACTATAATGAGGCAGCCTGCCTTGCTGTATTTTAAAGTTGTATTTTAAGTTGCTGGTAACTTTGTCTAACTTCCTCATTTGGCAAACATTTCTCTTACAACACATCTACCTTCAATATTCCTAGAAAATTTTTAAATAACTGTTCATGTATTTCTGAGACACTTGTTCATGTCAAGAAAAGCCTCTGTTTCTCTGAAATAGTAGAGCACTATCACACTATGCTATTTGGCCTATGTGAACAGAAAAGAACACTGAAAATGCTCTAAAGAACATCTTCTCAGTCAGTTTAGCTCTACAGTCCTTATATATTCTGTCCTGGTTTTGGTTTGATGGTTCGTCTAGGATCACTACAGAGTGGCTGGACTTATTTTAAGGTGACATTGAAAGGTTTCCTTTCAACTTCCCACCTATTGCAGGCTGGCTGGTATCAAGGGACACCAATGACTGACATTGCTTCTCATGTTCACTTGACATCCATCCTTCCAAACTCCTATGAAATAACAGGGAAAAGGCACAGAAAGGAGGAAACTCTGTGATGTAAGTGTAAAAGAAACAAGGAGGGAAGACCGGGAAGAACAAAACTGAATAGACCCAACAGTAGATTAAAACAGAGAATTTGTTGATAAAAAGAAGAGGACTGGAGAATATCAGACTGGGGTTGATGATGAAGGGGATTGTTAGCTGGGTGGGTAGATGAAGCTGGGGCAGACTGGAAGTGGAACCAGTTTTGGAAAGGATGAGTTGCAAATAGCAGGTCCAACAGGAGTTACAGTATTAGGGTGAAATAACTTCTGGTAGGACAGAAGGGATTAAGACAGCTAAATAAAAGGGTGAGGGATGCTAGGGAAGTAGGGGAATGAAGAACTGAGAAAAGTGAACAGGAAAGAAAAAAAAACAGAATGAGCAGAGGGAGAGATTAAGCATTGATGTGGAAATGGGGGATTAGATTTACCTGGGAAATGTGAGAAAGACAAGGAACTGAGCCAGAAAGTAGGGTCAGGGATAGTTAAGAAAAAAGACAAGGATTCAGCTAAGAAACCTGTCCAAGCAATGCTGAAACTAAAGAGTGGAGAGTTGTGGAGTGAAAAATTAGGTGAAGGCAAAAGCAAATGAGACTCAAGGGATTAAGTGGGAGACTTTGCAACAATTGAGACCTGTTCCTCTTCACGGATAAAGAGGGACCCCAAGAGCCCAGTGCCCTGCTTTCCTCTCTGGCAAGGTCTGTGAAAGTATCTCAGCTCAATTGAGTGCTGTTTCCCCATGGCTGGAAATTAACTCTGTCCATCTGCTAATACAAGTGGCAGAGGCTGGTGCATTATCCCTGCAGTCAATGGATGATGGACCAGGGAGGTGAATGACAGGTGTTCCATGTGTTTGATTGATTTTATTTCTGGATTTGCTTAAAAAACAAACTGGGAAATCATATTTTAAAAATACATTAAATGACTATAAATAAAGTAACAGCCATACCATAGATATCTTAATGAGATGGATCTTGTCAGGTGCCGCTGTTAAGGACACCCATGCAATCAAGACATTCTCCTTGAATATATCTTCATTATTGTCCTGTGCAGAAATGCAGGGCACTTCAGGAGTTCAGTTACTTGGATATTTCCAGGTGTGCATCAGTGTGGCTAGATAGCCAGGTGAATAGCTACTGCGCGAACAGATTACATCTAGCTCAACCTGGATGCAACAAGTTCACTCTTCATGTGCAACTCAGTGAATATCCACAGATTTCTTTCTCGGACAGAAATGCAGTGCCTCTATCCATTCCTCAATACACAAGACCAAGGAAGCCTGGAATTCCATAAAGAATATTCTTCTTTATCCCATACAGTTGTCTTATCCTCAAATCAACTCTATTAATTGCAATAACTGTGGCAGCGGTCCTTTGGAAATGGAAAACATGAGCATATGAGTGAAGAATCTAAGGTTGCTCTTCATACTGCATACAGACTGCAAGCGTAAGGTAAAGTAGGATGAGCAACCTTAGATTAATTCAGGCATTTTCAAACTTTCGGGTACTAATTTTATAACTTCAGAAATGTTATTTTACTATTGATTTTTTTTTTGTTTGGGGGCGTGTTTTGTTTTGTTTTTTGTTTGTTTTGTTTTGTTCTGTTTTCTCCGTGTAGACTCTATGAAGGAGGTACAGCTGCATTTCTGCGTGTGTATGTCAGTAGTTCATAGAAACAGTGCCATCTACTGACGTAAGAGCAAGTCATCTTTTCCCTCAATTACTTAGGACCAATAAAGCCACCGTTGATGGATCCCTCTGAGGACTTTTTTTACTATACAGTTCTCAGGAACAGACTACATGATTCAGGGAGTGGGAGTCTGCTGGGACAAGATGACTATTCCACCTGAATGTTCTCTTGGCCATGGAGATCCCTGACTCAGCTTCCCAAACATCTGTCCTGCTTCATCTTAAACTTTCATTCTCTCTCCCGTCTGGCTCGATGCCCAAGCTTTTGATTGTTTCAGAAGTCTCTGGGGACAAATCTCAGCCTCCACAGGCTACTGACCTAAAAAAAGAGGATTGCTTTTGCAATTATGGCCAAACCGGTACTCTGTAGAGTTGTTTGTTTTGGTTTTGTCCTTGCTAGTGAGATTTTTATTTGCAAGAAAGCAGGGAAAGAGGAGAGAGAAATAGACAATAAGCTAATAGTGTCAGCTCCTTCAGCTCTAGGACAGACGTATATAGTCTCAATGGCAATTTCTGCCTCTGCCTGGCCAACATTTTTTCACCTGCCAGCGATAGTGAGGTCAGTTCATAAACACAAGCTGGTAACTCAAGGTGATGCCAGCCTTACTTTATGGCTGCTGCCTGCAAACAGAACAATTTTTACTGTGATAATTCAATCAAAGCTTGCATCACCATCTACCAGGCAGGACGTCTGCATTGCTGAGATGAACTCTTCCGCTATTTGGGTACTTTCTGCAAGGAGTTGGAGAAGGGGCCAATTCTTCCACATTGAGAAAAAATGAACAGGAGGAAGCTACAACAGTGTGGAGTGCAGGCACTGAACAGAGAAATGTGCCAGAACTGTCCTTGTTACTGACCCCTGGCTTGCCACACAAATGAGCATGCATTTGCATAAGCAATAAAAATGTAATTAAAAATCAGCAACATATTAAACTCACATTGAAATCCTCAGGAATGTTGCTGCCATTGGGCAAAGAGGAAAATACTATAACAAGATACCAGTAGTTAAAAGCCAATTAAGCATACCTATTAGCTGTCCATTATCAGCACTGAGTTCTGTAAATAAAAAGTATTAATTGCTATAGGCCATGTTGTTAACTGCCAAATAAATCCATAAATATTTTTTACAACATTCAATGATAGTTAAGTATGCGGTTCATGTATTTACTTTGTTAAAAAAAAAAAGAAGTCTTCTGATTCCCTTAAGCTCGAAAAGCATTACAGAAAACCAAATTCCATTGTGGTGTTGTCATTCACTTTGGGTCTGATTTCAAATAATTATATTTCCTGGACCTGAACTAGTATTTGTCTATTACTGAAATCTAGTTTGATTTCCCTCCTCGCTCCCACCCTGCATCTCTTTTTCTTTTTTTAACTCACCCTCTATGGAATGATTCATTCTCTGCTAATTAAAACTGGAGAATCCTGTATGCGATAATTGCCTGTGGGTATCTTTGGTGATTTTCAAATGTGACCTTTCATTTTGCATGTCTAACTTGGAACACCTTAAAAAGATCTTATTTTCTTAGGGCTACTGCATGGTACCTTTTGGAAATCAAAATCCTTTGTCATGTCTCTGTCTGAATCCCTCACCTTACAAACGGAGGCACACAAAATCATTAATGTCTTTCAGAAATCCTGGTTTCATTGATACTTAACAGCCAATGTAAATCCTTCCAAACAAATGCTTTCATTTCCCATGGCAGTGAGGATTCAGCAGTTCATTTAAACAGCAGCGGTGAATGCCTAGCCCTTTGAAAATCAGGCCATGTATTTTAGGTGACTACATATAGATTTCAGAAACATTGAAGGAAATTTGGGCAAAATACTGTCCCCATTGAAAAAAGCAGTCTTTAGGACTGGTAGTACAGTGCTAATGAACTAGATCTGGAAAGGCTTTAATTGTCTCTACGAGGACTTTGGGCTTTAAAAAAACAAACCATTAAAAACAGCAGCAATGACAGTCATAGCAAAGCCTCTTTTCACAACTCTTTTAGCCCAGACATTTGCAAAGTCTGCCAGATATTATGCCTTTCCTTTAACGGGGGAAAATGAACAACACAAATGCTAAAGTGTTTATGCAAGATGACCCAAGGAATCTGTCATGTCCCAATTTCTCAGGACGACAACTCAGGTTCGCCAATTCCCAGGTCAGGATTAAGGTGAAATGATACCAGGGATCCTTTAATTTACAAAACTCCACTTTTATTTGCTCACAACAAGAATTAGCATGAAACTACATCAGTAAACCGTGTAATATGCTAACCATACGTCACCAAACATAAACTACAAGCCTTGCTTACTTGGGGATCAGTTCAGGGAAAAAAATAAGGAGACCCCCTCCTGTTGGGTCAGAGCAGACCCCCTCGCTTTCTAGAATCCTTCTCAGAGAAAGGCCCAGGGGTGGCTGGATCCACTCCTAGTCCCAGACTCGGTCAATGGTTTATGTCTAAAGGGGTGAGGTGTAGGGATTACAGAAGGGAGAGAGAGATTTCACCAGTCCTGGGTCCAGCGTTGGTTCAGTCAGCCTAAGGGTCCAGTTCTGGAGGGCACATGCCCATGGGGCTTCAGTTTGTGTCCTTTTATCTTGTCCTTGTCCCTCCTCCTGGCGGGCACTCAAACTCATTAGGCTAATTAGGTGTCGTGTATGGTTTGTGCTTTCAGAACCTTTGGGAAATGGGTCAATGGGCTTGGAGGTCGTTTGGGGAGTAACTTCTCCTTCCTTGCAGACATGACCATTGGTTGATCTTTGGTCATACATGGTGAGCTGCCCTGCTCAACGCATCAGAACACGGAGCTGCGCACCCTCCAGCACCCTCCAGAACACCCTCCGTACCCCATTGCTGACCCGTGGATTCGTTGCAGGGTTCATTGTTATGCAGCGTTCACCATTATGCAGAACTTGCCCCACCAAAATGTTTGAGACATTAACTCTTTCAGTCTCTTGCAGAATCCTAAACAAGGTATTACTTGCCTCCTTTATGCTGAGCTTTGAAGATATGTGGCAAGTGCAAGCAAACCATCTAGGCTCCCTCTATTATCAGTTGACAGTGCCAAGCACCTCTCAAAGGAGAGGATCCCAATCTAAGGCAAGTGTCCAAGGTAGATAAAATGAGATGTTTGTCATCCCCTTAGTTGCATCTCAACTAAGGACTTTCCAAGGCCTGTCCTCCAGCTCTGATATCCACTCAAATACTCTTACTATATGCACACTAATAAACTCTCCAAACCTTCAACATGGTGGCCACATCCAAACTACCCATTAGTCCTGGACTGGGCTAATTTTTGAGCTCTGCCTTGTTGTTATTTAGGAGACTCTAAAGTAGATGAGACCCAAAGGTTGCCAAGAACCATTCAAATAGTTTAACAGTGTCAATGGTATACTTCACCTGCTTGGGTCTGTGCCCAAACACTCTTAAATTTACACAGCTTTGTGTCCAGACCAGTGTTATACCTAAGACTTTCTAAATCCTAAATCCTTTTAAACTACAGTGACAACAGAAAGCTAAGAACTGTGTTACTGGCCATAAATTTGTATGTCTTGACTGTTCCAAATATTAGAAAGTTTTTGAGCACTGCCTAGGTAACAGGACTGCCTTTAGCTAAAAAGTAGAATCAAGATCAGTTCTAAGGTTTAACTCCATTTCAGAAGGATTAGGGTACTATCCATAGTCCTAAGTACATGGTTATTTTACACAGAAGACGCCATTTGATTACTCAAAGCTATGACAGGTTTCATAACTATGTCTATTGCATCTGCTTTAGCCTATTTAAGTTTTAAGCAGATTACCAGTCCAATGCTGCAATATGCTGAAATGACAGTATGTATGATTTTCATTTACACTTCGAGTTTGCAAATCTAAAGCTAGGGTGGATTTCATAGTCTCAGAAGATCTCTGGCCTAACAAAAATAGAACAAAAAAAAAACCAAAACAGGGAAATCTGTCTGTGGGACTGATGGGATGTGCTCAGTGTTGATAATTTGAGATTACTTCATTTCGGAGAGATGGCTCTATTAAAGTTGGTATTATCTTCTTTACATAATTTATAAGGAAGAAAACATATTTAATGGCATGGGTATATCTGCAATTCCCTAAAACCAGGTTAAATTAATCTGTAGCATAATCAAATTGTTTCCTTTATGCTGTAGTTTATTTAGCTCTAAATGATTCTGACAGCTTTGGTGTAGACATCCATTTCTACATTAGTCAGAGCAGAGAACTAATTACAGGTTTGAAGGGCTTTGTATGATGTGCAGTATAAGAGAATGACAAAAAGACAGGGCAAAGGCATTGTCGTTCCTGAAAAACAAATAATTCAGAGAAGTCACTGTATGGCTTGCCAGACTGCCATGATGTGGCACTTACCAGCTCTTCATAACCCAATGGTGAGAAAATTGACTGTACAGCTGATGTCTTGGTGATTTAGGGAGCTGTGTCTTAAAAAAAGTGTGTTAGATACCCACCCAGCTCATTCACGTCTTTAGTATTGGTCATGAGCAGTGAGTTATTATGGACTTTGCCTGTGGTCTTTCCCAGTATATTTATTCTCTACTCATTGGCATTTATCATCCCATTGACTTTTCCTTCCCTTTAGAAAGATCTTTTATGAGCAATTCATACGTATTCATATACATATTTTGCTCATAAAATTAGGAAGATGGACCACCAGTATGTGTTAAACCTGACTTTGAACTCACTGAAATCAGTATTTTCTTCACTGGAGGGTATGTATACCAAATGCCAGATTACCCCAGTAAAATCCACTAGTGAAATTAGACTATGTCTAACTGGAAATGATCCTGCTAAAGGAAGTCAGAAACGCAGCAGTCATTCCCAGGTCATGTTGAAGATTTAGGCCTTTATTTCTTCCTCCTATAATTGAATTTTTTTTCAATTCAAGACATACCCAAGAGATTCCTAAGAAATGCAGACAGGTCTGCTGATAGCATCTCATGATATATATGTTTTCTGTCAGGATACTAAAAGAAAAATTACTATGTTAGTTAATTTCTCTTCAAACATCCTATCTCACCTTTAATTGAAAATGAAGATGTTTTCACACATATCTTGAGTAATTAAAACCTTATGGCTTTTTCCTTATCTAATTAATGAAGAAAGTGAAAATCAGAAATTGCAAATTGGGCATAAAAACAAACAAAATTTAATTAGGGTTGGGTTTTTTTGTGTGTGTGTGAAGATCATAAAATATAAGAGAATCTGGTTAAAGAGAAATTTTAATAACTGCTTGCAGGTGTTTGAACTGTAATTTAATTTGTGATTTAAAATGTTGCAAAGAAATTTTTAAGAGTTGTGTTACAAAAAGGAAAGTCAATTGGAGAAACAACCAAAAAAACCCAAATACCAATGCTTGGCAGTATTTGACCTTTGAGAGGAGTCCGATCAATTATAGTCATCGTTTCACTTTTCCCGATTTAGATAGATGCATTATTTTACCGTGATGACATTTACTTAACTTTTGCATGTTTCTCAATCCTCTTGAAAGCAACGAGACTAAAATATATGCTTAAAATAATCCCTCATTAAATACTTTCCTGATCAAGGATTGTAGCTTGTATTGAAGACTTTTTCTCTCATTTTGGAAAACATTTCCCAGGCAAGCAGCAGAAACAGGCACATATTTATGTATTAAGGAATTCATACACTCTTTTCTTTCTGCTACTTAAGATGCAGAAGTTGTGTTTGTCCTCTTTTCAGCACTGCAATGCTAGACTAGTGTGTATGTTGCAGTATCACTGTATTGTTATGATTAGTGATTATAAGGTATATTTATTTATGTGTATATATATACAAATGTGTGTGTATATATACATAAGGAAATATACTATGTAAAACTGTGCCTTCAGGCCCTGTGGAATTTGTATCTTTTTTTCACTTGACATACAGTAGGAGAAAATGCAGTGTAGAAGACAAAATCCATGCCCTGATGCACTACAGTCCAACTTCACAAAGGTAGCGAAGTGCTTGCGTTCATTCAGTCTAAATTGGTTATTTAGGTTCCATGTATTGCCGAGGAATTGTAGTCGTGGTCAGTTGTCCCACCCATCAGACACCCTTCTTGGGATGAGGTAGGTCATTCTTTCTGGTGGTTTCAGTTTCTTCCTATTGACTATAGATGGAGCCAGGATGACTATCTTGGACTAGAAGCTTACATTTTAGATACTAAATTTGGGTTAAGAAGAGTCCTCAGAATGAACATTTCTCTGAGTCTTGAGCATCCAACCAGAGAAGACACACTGGAGTAAAAAAAAAAAGCCTTGTTATCTTTTCTTGTTGAGGAGCCTTGAGGTGCAAGGAGTCAATCAATCGCTCAAATGCAAACACTGAACTTCTCATTTAAGCTCTAATACTTTTCCCAATCAAAGAGCTCTCCTGTCTATAAATTACCCCACTGTCCCTCATTGAGGTAAATAGATCCTTTCAAAAAGTAAGTAAAAGAGTGTTCATTAATAGTCTCTATGTGTGAAATATTGCAGCAGAGTTATAATTACACTACCATTTTTAGATCAATTACATTATTATATCATCCCAGAGGTGTTCCGATACCATGGTGATGAGTGTGGGACTGATTATTTCAGTGTATTTTGAGATAGTTAATAACGTATTTGTATGGCAATTTTCATACTAAAGGAGTCCCATAAGCTTCATGTAATAATATGTCCCATCTCCTACCTAGATACTGGCATTTTTGGTGCAGATGAGAGAATGTAAACGAATCAATCCGTTAGTACTGCTTTTTGAGGAACTGCTGGAATTTCTCAACCAGTCTGACATTCTCAAACAACCACTCACCAGAATAAGGCTTTCTGGCTTTTGGAGATCTTGGGAAGACAGAGTGCTCAAGGACCTTCATATCACCTAAAGACGTGAAAGAGATTCTCTTTGGAAAGTGAGACTTTATTAATTAAGCGTGACCCCAGCTATTGCATAACACTATCCACACTATCATGGAGCAGGAGAAAGTCTAGAGTCTGTCTGTAAGAGGTACACAGGGGAGCAAATCTCGTGTTCAGTGCACAGTACTTGATGGGCTTGGAAAAATGAAAGCTGAAGAGGATTCAGGGAGTGGATCAAATGTACACATCATGCTTGACGCTACCTGGAAAAACAGAGTTTGCAGAAAAGATGTTACATCTCCAAGAAGCTGGGAGAAGTAACGGTAGAACCAAAAAACTTAAGGAGTTGTGGATCGAAGAAATAATAAAGGTGTGGAGATCTTCAGTGTACCTTAAGGTAATATTCATAAGAAAGAATTCAATTGTATCAGAGAAAATCATCAGCAATGAAACTTGATCATTCTGGACCAATCTAAGCTGTTCCCAGTATGCAGCTTGTATACAGATACTTTATTTTAAAGTGTCAGACTGAGGGTACTTAATGCCAGTTGATTACAGTGCCATAACATTGTCCCATATTACCTTAGAACTTATCCCAAAAGGGATAAGAAAGCAATAAATGGGAGAGAGAGAGAAAGAGACGAGGCTGTTGGAGAGCTTTGCATGGAAGCTGACAGTCAATCAGACTTAGCCAAGAGTGTCAATATGCATTTGACAAGAAGAATTTGGGCAGGATTTAATTGTAAAGTCAACATGGATATAGAGAAAGCAGAACAGTGGAAGCCACCATTCAGCTTTTGATCATAGGAGGCACTGACTTTTTAATTGTCAATTCAAAATCAGGACAGTTTTTAAGGAAAGAAGAACTGTGTATGCCTCTTTCAGAAGTGGAGGTGAGGGCTGGATTCAAACCCACCAGAGAAATCTCCAAGTGATTTTGGGGGGGATTTGGAGTAGAACCTGGCAAAATACAGGCAAATTAGCAATTCTATCACATTTGTACAGCAAGATGCTTTACAGTGCTTCACCATCATGTATCATTAATGCCAACCTCTGGCTATTGGTGTTCTAAACAGTCAAGAATTTTTTCATGTGATTTAAACAAAATCACAGAAAAGGTCAGATACATCAGGGAAGAAATTTCTGAAATAGATCTAGCCACTTCTTCTCAGTTGCAGCTTTAGCTGACAGCAATATTTGACAGAATAAATACCCTGTGCATTACAATTTTCTTGTTGAGAAAGAGAGTTAAAAACTTCAATTTTTTAATTCTCTTTTCTAAATTGAGTCAATTAAAAAGAAAGAGAGAAGAAAGACAGTAGCTTTAACTATCAATAGCTTTTCAAAGACTGGTATTGACAGAAGTTGAGTATTGCATTTTAATGTAAACACATCAGGCCAATTTTGTTTTCCAAAAGAGAATTAAAAATATAGCAACACAATATGCAATACAGAAAACCTCATAATTACATATGAAAATAATATTAAAGGGCAAGAGTTTCAGTTCATGCAAATTGATTTACCTCTACTGACTTTAGTGCAACTTTTCAGATTCATACCATTTCTACTAGTACCTTTCTCAGTGCATCACAGAGATTAAACCCAACAACAACAACAACAAAAATCTCTGTCAGCAAACGGGGAAAAATATTCCAAGAACATGACAATACCATTTTTTGAATCAGTGCTATATTCTCATCTGGAACACAAAGTTCAACTTACACATCCAATCTCAGCATACGATCTACCATAAATAGAGGAGAGGTAACTATAAAAGATTAGAGCCCTGAGAAGTTTTCATGGGAGGAAAGGCTGAGTAGCAGCAAGAGGAGCAACTGCAAAGAGAACACATGGAGGTGAACAAAAAAAATGGGGTGAAGGGAAATCACTCCATTGCTTTTTATTGTGTGACAGTAAGAATAGGTAAGACAGAGCTGCTTGAAATTAAAGATGAAATATTTAAAATCTTAAGCCAAAACTGTAGAATCACAGAATCATAGAATATCCTGATTTGGAAGAGACCGACAAGGATCATTGAGTCCAACTCCTGACACCACACAGGGCAACCTAGAATTTAAACCATATATCTAAGAGCATTGCCCAAATTGCTTCATGAACACCAATGGGCTTGGGACCAAGATCACTTCCCTGGGGAGCTTGTTCCACTGCTTCGCCATCCTCTCAGTGAAGAAATTTTTCCTAATATCCAATCTGAACTCCCCCTGATGCAGCTTTAAGCCATTCCCTTGTGCCCTATCACTGGAGACTGTTGTGGTTTAACCCCAGCCAGCAACTAAGCACCATGAAGACACTCACTCACTCCTCCTCCTCTCCCCCAGTGGGATGGGGAGGAGAATTGAAAACAAGTAAAACTCATGGGTTGAGATAAGAACAGCTTAATAATTGAAATAAAAAATATAACATCATCATAATAATTGTAATGAAAAGGAAGATAACAAAAAGAGAGTGAAATATAACCCAAGAAAGACAAGTGATGCACAATGCAATTGCTTACTACCCGCTGACTGATGCCAGTCCCCAAGCAGCGATCTGCCCCTCCCAGCCAACTCCCCCCAGTTCATATACTGGGCATGACATCACATGGTATGGAATATTTCTTTGGCCAATTTGGGTCAGCTGTCCTGGCTGTGTCCCCTCCCAACTTCTTGTGCCCCTCGAGCCTTCTTTCTGGCTGGGCATGAGAAGCTGAAAAATCCTTGACTTAATATAAATACTACTTAGCAACAACTAAAAACATCAGTGTGTTAACATTATTCTCATACTAAATCCAAACCACAACACTATACCAGCTACTAGGAAGATAATTAACTCTATCCCAGCCAAAAGCAGGACAGACACCAGAGCAAAGAGATCAGCACTTCCCTTTCTGCTGCCCCTCATGAGGAAGCTGTAGACAGCAATGAGATCACCCCTCGGTGTCCTCTTCTCTAAGCTGAACAAACCTAGTATCACCAACTCATCCTCATAAGTCATGTCCTCTAGACCTTTCACCATCTTTATTGCTTTTTTTTGGACACGTTCTAATATTTTGATATCCTTCTGATATTATGGAGCCCAAAACTGCATTCAGTACTAGAGGTGAGACTGCACCAATGCTGAGTATAGTGGGACAATCACCCCTTTTGACCAGTTAGCTATACTGTGCTTAATGCACCCCAGCATACGGTTGGTCCTTTTGGCTGCCAGGGCACATTGTTGACTCATATTGAACTTACCATCAACCAAAACTCCCAGATCCCTTTCTGCGGGGCTGCGTTCCAGTCTTTTGACTACCAATCTGTTCGTACATCCAGGGTTACACCATCCTAGGTGCAGAATCCAGCATTTGTGCTTGTTGAATTTCATAAGGTTGGTGATTGCCCAGCACTCTAGTCTATCAAGATCTCTCTGTAAGGCCTCTCTATCCTCGACGGAATCAAAGGCCCCTCCTAATTTAGTGTTGTTTGCAAACTTAGTGTGCACTCAACTCCTCCCTGGTCATTGATAAAATATTAAAGAGAAACTGGGACAACTCACTGCTACATGAAATACCATGAAATTAGAAGGCTTTTGATGGTAGCCTGTGCAAATATATGTCTTCACACCAAAATTGGACTTGATGGAATTACTCATGGTGGAAGATGCTGATGGCTATCCAGATAAAACCTGTTTTCCAATGCTTATAACTTTGCGGACTTTCAGCTGTTTTAATTGGGGATGTATTCCTCTTGAATTCAGGCATCAAGAAACTAGGCATTTATACTTGTCAGGTAAGGTCCTTCTATATTGCATAAAGAGAGAACAGCATTCCCAGATGGTGATTCATCTTAAACAGCATAGCCACAGAAGTTGGAGAGTGCCCTTGCCCCTCTACCAAGGCTACAGGGAGTTTAGGGGAATAATTTAGATGATCTATTGAAATTTTACCTACTAGAGAAAGTGGGCTTAATTCTACCCTGGCAACAAGGTGTTCTGTGTCACACATCCGATTTTTGCTGGATGATTCTGAGAATTTGAGATAAACTGGTTCAGATTCGTCACAGCTGTGGTGGGTTGACCCTGGCTGGATGCCCACCAAAGCTGTTCTATCACTCCCCCCCCTCAGCTGGACAGGGAAGAGAAAACATAATGAAAGGCTTATGGGTCAAGATAAGGGCAGGGAAAGATCACTCACCAATTACTATCATGGGCAAAACAGACTTGACTTGGGGAAAATTAACTTAATCTATTGCCAATTAAACCAGAATAGGGTAATGAGAAATAAAAACAAATCTTAAAACACCTTCCCCCCACACCTCCCTTCTTCCTGGGCTCAGCGTCACTCCCAGATTCTCTACCTCCTCCCCACCAGTGGCGCAGGAGGACGGGGAATGGGGGTTGGGGTCAGTTCATCACACGTTGTCTCTGCTGCTCCTTCCTCCTCAGGAGGAGGACTCCTCACTCTTCCCCTGCTCCAGCGTGGGCTCCTCTCTCCAGGGGTTCAGAGGTCCTGCCAGGAGCCTGCTCCAGCGCAGGCTTCCCACAGGGTCCCAGCCTCCTCCGGGCATCCCCCTGCTCCGGCGTGGGGTCCTGCCCGGGCTGCAGGTGGAGATCTGCTCCCCCGTGGACCTCCCTGGGCTGCAGGGGGACAGCCTGCCTCACCATGGTCTTCCCCACGGGCTGCAGGGGAATCTCTGCTCCGGCACCTGGAGCATCTCCTCCCCTCCTTCTGCACTGACCTGGGGGTCTGCAGGGCTGGTTCTCTCACATGTTCTCACTATAGCTGCAGTTTCTGTGCCCCAGCAACTTTTTTTTCCTTCTTAAATCTGTTATCCCAGAGGCACTACTACTATCGCTGATGGGCTTGGCCTTGGCCAGCAGCAGGTTGGTCTTGGAGCCGGCTGGCCTTGGCTCTATCAGACACAGGGAAAGCTTCTAGCAGTTTCTCACAGAAGCCACCCCTGTAACCACCCTGACCCCCCGCCCCCCCAAACCTTGCCATGAAAACTCAGTACAACAGCATAAGACCATGGAAATGTATTTTTCTCACAGCTTCACAGTAGCTTCACAATAGTGATGTCTTCTTCAAGAAGCTCTGTTCCTTCTATGTATTGGAGCTGAGATTTGAAATCTGGCAATGACAGTGCTGGACTTTGTTTCAGAGAAGTGCCCTATTTCTATAATATTATCATTCTATTATATTATCTACCTGAAAATGTACCCTACTTTTTTAGACATTAACAGAGTCAGGAAATATCTTTTTAAGCCCTTACAGAGCACTTCAACCCATTTTACTGCCTCATTGGAAGAAGATCACAATCTGCTACTTCTCTCACTCACCCGCTTAAATGAAGTGTCAAAGAATTTTCTACAGTGTTAAATTTATTGTCTGTACATTTCTCAAAGTCAGAGTGAGATTATGAAGGTGACCCTCATTCTTTAGTTTCATAGGATCATCATAGGATCAATAGGATAATGGCTGAAAGGGGTCATAGAGGATCTCCAGTCCAAGGTCCTACTCAAACCATGGTCAGCTATGAGATCAGACCAGGGTGCTCAGGGCTTTGAGCAGTCTCATCTTGAAAACCTCCAAAGGAGACTGCACAACCTCTTTGAGCAACTTTTTCCTCTGCTTGACTGTCCTTATTGTGAAAAAAAGTTTCTTCTTATATCCACACTGGGTTTTTTAAATGTTGGAGGACTTGGATTTGAGCTATAATAATGTTTCAAATAAGTAACCACAGTTTAACAATTTTCTGAATGTTAGTTGAGCTTGGATAACTGATTAAGCACACTCCTTGTTCCTTGTAAAAACTGTGGTGACTCAGTGTGTCTTTATTCTCTCTCACTGAGATTCAAACTAATGTGCTTTATTTCATATTTGCTGGATGCTAAGAACATGCATGTGGTCAGTTATTGGACATAAGCTGACAACTGCTGACTTTTTAACCCCCCTTAACTGTGTTGTATCTGGGTCAAACAAAATTGTACATGAATGACTTGTACATTGAGGGTTTATGTAGATAAGAAAGTTTCCTCGATCGTATTTGCAATGGAACTTGTACCTAGTTCAGAGTGTCTACTCCCAGTACTTGTTCTCCATGCTGTGTGAATGGTTACCACAGGCAAAGGGATGTGGTTTTTTTTTTTTGATTTGCTGATCAAGTCTTTTGAAATAGAGAAAAGGATTATGGCAAATACCTAGCAACTAATAAACACTGTACTGCCTTAATGTCATATGAGTTTATTATTTTTCTTGTTAAGCCTACTTACATTTGAGACATCAAATCAGTATCCCAACTTACTTGACAAAGCACTTAAATGCATGCTTATCTTTTTGTTCAAACCCCACAGTTTGTAAGCAAATGTTTACATCCTTCAAAGACCATGGCTGGAGGAGCAAAGGCTCTAGCGTTATTTCTTTGCAAAGAGATATGTTTTATCTAGAATACTCCATACTGGCTTTACAACTGGGAAACGCAACATGAGTTTTTATAGTGAGAATCTACATACCTATACACATACACACATTCATACCTTACTATGCATTATTATCTATTTATGGCAATTTAAAATGTTTAGAGTCCCACAGCCAACATATAAACTATTCAAAGAAATAGGAGGTTGCTGAAACATCAATATGAGAGTTGTCTGAGATTTTATATATATATATATATATACACTCCACTCAGCATAATAAGCTCTTAATTTTGCACTCTGAAGTGTAAAACTTTTAGCCAAGAAGATTGGTTATAATAGAAATTCAAAAGCAGTGGCAAGTAAAATATCAATGGATATTTTCAACTTTCAGAGCCCAGAGGAAAGTCCCTGCTATTTTCAGGTCAGAAGGGAATTCAGCATTTAGATTGTCTGCCTGGTTACTACCTCCTCTGCACTACGAGATAATGGCCGTGCCATCAGGCAGGCTAGGGACTAGTGTGACTTCATGGCCTGATCTGGTATGGAAAATCCTATGTTCCAGACATTTGAACATTACATTTGATACTACAATACATATTCCTTAAAGCTCAGGAATTAGGAACCCCATCGGAAGCTGAAAGACATTAAAAGAAAATTAAGCCTGTGGGAAATTTTAACAATTTAATCAATATCTTTGAAAGTGAAATTTTGTCCTTACAAGTCTGATAGGGTAGAAAAGTTGACAGAGGTCCTGTATCCTCTCTGTTCTCATCTACAGATAACTTTTTTACTGTAGGGGAAGAAGACAGCATTTCCACCCCCCTCTCCTTCTCCAAAAGCCTGTTTCTAAGGCAGAAACACAGATGCAGAGTTAAATTGACCTCTCCCTTTCTCTCATCCTCTCCAATCCCAACCAGTGGGGCCCCAAGCTGCCTGTTAGACACAGGTCTCTGTCTTTGCTTCCCCACTTAATTCGGTTTTCTCTGCTGCTGCAGGATATGCTGGTCCGGTGGTTACCTAATCACATGATGGTTTAGCATTGCATGGCTGTAATTTTTTCCTTAGAGAAGGTTAAGGATACATTCTCACTCTTAAGTTTCTGACTCTCTGGATTTCATTGGAGTTATGCAGATTTCAGTTAGTTTAAGAACTACCCCCTTTTCCACACATACCTTGACTTAGCATGGGTACTGCAAGGGATAATTTGCTCCTGGAACTTTGCATTCACTGAACTCTAACATTTGCAGTTAGTAAATATGGTGATCTTTCTCTGTCCATAGACTTCTGTCTCACAACACCATCATATAAGACATTTCAGCTTGGGTATCCATTTACTTGATTTTGAATTTCTCCTGTCTCCCCATTGTGTGTGTATGTTTGGGACTTCTGGGAACGGCAAGCAGCAGTCCTCACTAGCTTACCTCCACATAGAAAAAAACCCTCTTATTTCCTTGCCAGGCACTAAGGAGACTTTGAAAGAGGCAGGACTTGGTCACAGACACAGTCTTGCACATCTTCATGGCCACTCCTACATCCCTCAAATCCTCTTCCACCACTGCAACAATCCAGGATGTGCTCTGTGAGGTGGTAAGTTTTGAAGGTTAAAAAGAGACAAAAGACTGAAAAGACAGAATGAGAAATCCTGCCTCAATGCCAGCCTGAGACTTAAGTCAGCAAGAAAAGCAGAAAAGGAGCTGTTACATTGCTGCAGACTTTGTTCTACTTTTCTAGAAAATAAACATGAAATAGAAGTCATAGAATCATAGCATCACAGAATCATAAAATCATAAAATGGTTTAGGTTGGAAGAGACTTTTAAAGATAGAATCATAGAATTATAGAACCATTTAGGTTGGAAAAGACCCTTAAGATCATCAAGTCCAACTGCAAACCTAACACTGCCAAGTCCACCACTAAACCATGTCCCTAAGCACCACATCTACACGTCTGTTAAATACCTGCAGAGATGGTCACTCAACCACTTCCCTTGGCAGCCTGTTCCAGTGCTTGACAACCCTTTCAGTGAAGGAATTTTTCCTAATATCCAATCTAAACCTCCCCTGGCGCAACTTGAGGATGTTTCCTCTCGTCCTATCACTTATTACCTGGGAGAAAAGACTGACACCCACCTCACTGCAACCTCCTTTTAGCTAGTTGTAGAAAGCAATAAGGTCTCCCCTCAGTCTCCTTTTCTCCAGCCTAAACAGCCCCAGTTCCCTCAGTGGCTCCTCATAAGTCTTGTTCTCCAGACCCTTCACCAGCTTTGTTGCTCTTCTTTGGACATGAAGATCATCTAGTCTAACCCCACTGCCATGGTCAAGGACATCTCCCATTAGATCAGGTTGCTCAAAGCCACTTCCAACCTGACCTTGAACTCTTCCAAGGATGACCATCCACAACTTCTCTGGGCAACATGTTCCAGTGTCTTACCAACCTTCATCATAAAAAATTTCTTCCTTATGTCCAATCTAAACCTACCTTCTTTCTGTTTAAAACCTTTGCTTCTTGTCCTGTCACTACAGGCTTTGGTAAAAAGTCCTCCAAGAGGAGATAAAATTTACTGTATTGTTAGTACTTAACTAGAATAACTCATTATTACTGACAGTAGCAGTGTAGTGGCAACACAGAGGAACCCCACTGCTGCTTCCCAGAGAAACCGCTGTCCAGTTGTGCTGTATGCTATTGAACACTTAATAGACACCCAAACAAACATGGCCAGGTGAAATAAAAAATTTTGCTGTTATTAACTCAGCTTCTGATTCAGGAAATTGAGTCATACAACAAAGACACTTCTCTGAAGTCATACATACATTCCTTGAATAGCCTAGAGACAAACCCTCCCTTGAGGACCTGTCTGATATCTTAATAGCCAGACCGACTTTCCCATCAACTGAGAGCTCCGGGTTGAACATTTCCCAGTTTTCTGATTTTCCTAATATCCTTATTTTCCCTGCTTCCCAGGTCTGCACAGATCCGTCTGACACTCCTGGCTTTTGTTCAGCTTGCCTTTCCCTTACTCTTATATAAGCTCTGGCTTTGAATCACTGATTATTTGTGAACACCTTTAAGAAATATGCATCTGGGGTTTGTGTTCCTGTCAAGAACTAGCCTGAGGGCTTGGACAGTGAAAGAAAATAGTCAAAGAAAATACATGAAAGTAGCCATCACATACAGGAAAAAAGCCTGCTGCTAAAACCAGAACTTTCGGCTGGGAGATGTAATCTATTTAAACCCTTATTTTCTGATGGCTAAAAGAATGAAGAAGAAACCACTTTGATTAAAGTTTTCTGTCCTTGTCATTTTCAGTCAAACTTCACATTGCTTTCTGAAGAGATCATAAATGACAAAAAGGTTTGGATTGGGCCTTGGATTTAAAATTATATGTAACGTTACATGTATAATGTATGTAATGAAATTCTGTGCACACCAAGAGCATATAAAAATGACGTATTCTACGCAACAATTTCTGGACAAATATTATCCCAAAGTTGCTTACAAGGCTAATGAATGCAGTCTCAAGGTTAAAAAAAAGAGAGGTTGAAAAGAAAAGAAAGAAACAGGACAAGTGCTGATGAAAAGAATTTGAAAGGAATTACAGAAAAGCAGATCCAGCACCCCCCATTTCTATAGCTACACGGTTTGTTTTAAGGTTGTTTAGAGATGCAGTGAGGAGAATGAGGATACATACTTTTTTGTGTTTTCGAAAAGTTGTTGGTTAACATTTTTATTTCCTGGAACTGTGTACAGTTTTCAAGGCTGTAAGGGGAACTGATATTACAGACAGAGAGATAAGAAAAAGATTTGTAATAACACTTCATAAACCCTTGGTAAAATGTTTCAAAAAGCAAGGCAGGCATCTAAAGAGCAACTACAGACAGAAACTTTGTAATATGACTTTATACCACCTCTTCATCCTCCACGGAGGAGTGAGGAGGCTGTTCACCTCAAGGGTGGGTGGTAAACTCCAGGGAGCTTCCAATCCCCCTCCTCCCACACACAGTATTCTTGATTTCCCATTAGAAGAAAAGTCAAAAGTGCAGGCTAAAAAGGAGCCATAGCAGTGCTGTACCAGACCCTCAATCTTAAATAACTGGGGAACCATCTCTAAAGTCAGCCTCAGACTTTCTTTTGGGCTCAGCAGTTTTGGACACTTTTCATATGCACATCTGGGACAAGATTAAAGAGCAATCCCCTTTCCACGTGGGTATGGCAGTCTGGAGAGTCTGTTCTCTGCTCAAGCCTCTACACTTCACATGCTCCTAGGATAGTCAAGGGACACAAACTGTCCTAATGCTAGAGTAATACCAGGATTCTGGAGAAGACTAAGGATGCACCCAGTCTAATCTCCAGGTACAATTAGCTGCTGATTTTTAGAAAGTAACTATAAGCATAGGGCGTCTGTAGAAAGATCCTTCTCTAGCAAAATTTCCCAGTTCTTTGCAATCATTTTAACAACTTTCATTTTTTTACTTTGAGCAGTTAACTTAATAAATACTGATTTTGTTGCTTTTTTCCTCCATACACAAGTGTAGCTAAAACTGGAGAAGCCAGAGAATCTGTGCCTTACTTTGTTTTATGAAAATATCCACAGGAAAGGAGAAGTTTGATGTGTGGCATCTGGTACAGCACAGAGTGGCCATTCTTTCCCTTGCCATCACAACCAGCCATTAATTACTTCCTTGCTCCTAGGCAACTCAGAGATCACTTAGGGGCAACATAATCTAGACATTTCCTTGGCGTATTAGAGAAGGTTAAATATCTCCCTTTCAAATTATTTTTTTAAAGTATTATTCCATAGAGATTTATTCATGCATTCATATTTCAATTAATTATGTTAACAAAGTCAAAGATTAATGCTAATAAAGGTTAACAGGTTTTAGTTAAATAACATGAATTAAGCTAGTATCAAGGGCTCCCAGATTAGTCTTTCTCTTCAGTATCAGAATTTAAGTTAGAACAATTCTCAGGTGTTAAGTACTTTTGTATAAGAGGCAAAGTAATTGTGTGCTTTTTGCAGGTTGGGGGGGGGTGTTAGAATTGTTATCATCAATTATGTTCTCTGACCTATTTAATTAGCTCACGTTGTAATAAAATATATTTCTGTCCTACAATAAAAAATGAACTCAGAGCTAGTGGTAAGCCTAGGGAGAAAGAAATGAGAGCAAGGGATAGAAGATGGGAAGGAAAGAAGAGGACAAAAAAGGAAGAAAAAAGATGGTGTTTACCTTGGTTTTGCACAATCTGATCTTTTCCCTCTTCCTGGTGGATCATGGCTAATTCTCTCTCTCAACTTGCATGGTATATGCATTCCATTGCCCACTGCTTGTCTGCCATTAAAGTCTGATTTTCCCTTAGTATCATTGTTTGGAAGTATCAATCATTAGCTCCTTCAAGTGCTCAGAACGTAGAATCCTGCATTTGTTTCACACTGGAATTAAAGCAACAGCTGAAAATTCAAATAATCTTGATTTTCAAAACATTTTGGTCATTTTCTATGATACTTTTTATTGTGTTTGGGATAGACTCATGAAAGTACTGAGCCTTTGTGATGCCTTCTTTTTAAGCACATATGACCTCCTTATGACTATGACCTCCTCTCCCTGGTACAGATCTAATCTCCCTGCTCTGTGAACACCTTCAAGACTAGATGTATGTAAGGAAAGGCTGATTTCTGTAGATTCAGATGAGATCTGGTATATGACTGTTGATGAATGTGGTGTGTTAACCTTGGCTGGTTGACAGGTATCCACCAAGCTGCTCTCTTACCCCAACTCCTCAACAAGACAGGGGGAGAAAATCAAATGAAAAAGCTTGTTGGTCAAGATAAAGACAGGGAGATCACTCACCAATTACTGTCATGGGCAAAACAGACTTGACTTGGGAAAGATTAATTTATTGCCAATTAAAAATAGAGTAGGATAGTGAATAGAAAAAAATCTAAAAACACCTTCTTCCCACTTCCCCTGCTTCATCCTCTTCATGATCTTCCCCTGCTCCAATGTGGGGTCCCTCCCATGGGATATAGTCCTTCATGAACTTCTTCAACGTGGGTGCTCTCTGTAGGGTACAGTCCTTCAGGAACAGACTGCTCCAGCATGGGTCCACCATGGGGTCACAGGTCCTGCCAGAAATCCTGCTCCTGTGTGGGCTTTCCATGGGCTGCAACTTCCATCAGGGCACATCCACCTGCTACTGTGCAGGGTCCTCATGGGGTGCAGGGAGGATATTTGCTCCACCGTGGCTCTTCATGGCCTGCAGGAGGATAACGTGCATCATGATGGTCTTCACCATGGGCTACAGGGGAATGTCTGATCCGGTGCCTGGAGCAACTCACCCCTCTCTTTCTTCACTGACCTTAGTGTCTGCAAGAGTGTTTCTCTCACATTTTTCTCACTCCTTTGTCTCACAGCTGCTGTGCAGCTTTGTTTACCTTTTCTCAAGTATGTTATCACTAGGTGTCACCAGAGTCAGCGATGGGCTCAGTTTTGGCCAGTGGCAGGTCCTTTTTGGAGCCATCTGGAACTGGCTCTGTCTGACACGCGGGCAGCTTCTGGTCTTTTCTCAGAGAGGCCACCCCTGCAGACCCGCCACTACCAAAGTCTTGTGACATAAACCCAAAAGAATGAAGATAAATGTATCTAGGAAAGAAAATAATCTAAGCCATGTTTACAAAATGCTGAATTCAAGAGCCAGGTGTTATGGCCAAGGAAAAAGACCTTAAAGCTAACAGTTAACCAGCTCTGAAATCATGAGCTTATGCTGCAGTACAGTTGAAAATCCCCAAAAGTTTAGACATCAGACAAGGCAAAGGATGTCCTTTTGTCACTCTATAAAAACCTGGTGTGCCCTTGTCTTGGGTACTATGTGGTTCTTTCTTGCCTGAGATTATCAGTGGAGTTAGGGAAAGTATAGGGAATGATAGATGAAATGATAAAGGGAATGGAGCCTTATAGAGACAGATGCCTTAGAAAGAGAAACTATAAAGCCTAGGGTCCTTCAGTTTAGAATGGACAAGGCAGAGAAGGGAAATGATTCAACTTTACAAAATTATAAAGATGGCGGATAAGCTGCATGTAAGAAATCCCACAATGCCAGAACTGGGAACGCTCAATAAAACAAGGCAAACTAGGTAAAACAAAGTACGTCTTTATACAATGGATAGTGAAATTCTGCAGTTTGTTGCCACAGAATAGAGGCAGACAGGATCAGAAGTTCAAAATGAAATTAAATAAATTGATGGACAGAATGTCCATAAATGGATACTAAAAAGATTAGGCAGAGACAGGCCCTCTAGCATCTCTAATACATTGTGCTCGGAGAACACAAGGGGAATGAATGACAAAAAGTAGCCAGACATATGTGCTTTTCCTAGATATCATCTTCTATTGCCCCTGTCACAGAGAACATGGGGCTAGGCAGACTATTGATGTGAGCCAGAAGATGCCCTTGGGTGCCTTTGCTTTGGCATTGTATCACTCAGGCACTTGCAGCTGTACCTCTCAGCCAAAAAATCTGGGTTGAGCTTCATCCTTCTAGGCAAATCCTGAGTGCTAAAGGGCCAGACACTCAAAAGACTGGGAATTTAGCCTGAGTCAGGAAGGTACAATCACAGGAGGAGACCATGAATATTTTAAGTTGTGGTAGGAAAAGGGAAAGATTAGTTGTTGATGTGGGTGTCTTTGAGCACACATAAGGAGAAATTGATCTAGCCAGAAACATAGGCAAAGGGAGCAACAGAAACATCATCACATTTTTTCTAGATGAGGAACTAATGCTTTATCTCCATTAGACAGTGGAGGACAGTGTTGATCCCCAAGCCAGCTCCAGTCTGCAATGTCCACGCAGAGCAGGGAAGTATGCATAGATATCCATACGGCTGCATGAGCACTGAGAAGCATTTCTGCTATTAAGTTGTTCCTCTCTAGCAGACTAATGAATGCATTAATTAAAGTCAGTCACAGAGCTTAAACAGACCCTGCCTGTTTAAGGGCTTCTACACTACACTTTTTCAACCAATTAAGATATAGTCTTAAAACCAAAAAGAAATCCAAGTCAATGTAGAGCAGAGCTATGAAAAGAAGCCATGCCACTGACACATGACTCCACTGCCAGAAATACATGTCCATGTTCTCTTTCCCCATAGCTGGCCTGGTTTGTACTCTGTCTAGTTCTGGTAGCAGTAAGAGAATGGAAATCACCTTTCTTTTGCAATCCCAAGCTTTTTTTTCCTCAATTCCATATAAGATTTTTTAATCTAAAATAAAATAAGCTTTCTGGCACCAGTAATTTCTCATTTTCACATGGACTATGTATTTCAGCATTATAAGCAAATACATAATGTATCTGGCAACTGTACCTAATAGTGAGGACATATGACAGCTGCAGAACTTTATACCTTTGTGTGTAAAACCCAAAATGTTGATTTTTCTCTCTCCCTAACTTAGACATTGTGTGCCTGTCAGAACTCTTGATGTCATGAGCTATGAAATTCCAATTTCAGAATGAGTTCTTAGAAAAAACTCTTTTAACCCAGTGTTTTAAACAATATTGTTCCCATAAATTTTACTTAGAAGAAAAGGAGTTTTAGAATATGATTCTGATGAATTCTGAAATATGATTACAGTAGATGAGTAAAAGCAAAGTCTACATAAAACCTATAGCTATGAGTGACCAGCCCATGAGTATATCACATGTGGAAGGAAATTCAAGAAACAGACAGGAAACCCAGAAGAATCCAGAGTGTTGTATGAAGTGATGCTGGTTTACCAGTCCTTACCTAGATGCTCATGAGCACCTCTGTGAAACCAGGGCAACTCTATTCACTGACTGAAGTTGTCTGTGAAATGCAATGGGGAGAGAAACATTTCCTTGAATGGTCATTTTAGCTTCAAGTATTTATGAGATTACTACCTCTGGCTCATCAAGAAGTCCACTTTGCCCAATAGCCAGTGCTTTTCAGTAAAGGTATTGATTTCTCCTAAAATACAGAACTATAAAATAATTTTAGTTGCACTGACTTCTGGACATCACTGGACCAGTCCTTTATTGAAAGCATGGTTAAGTTCATACATCAGACCACTCAGGGCCTCATGAGCTCAGTTTTGAAAATCTCCAAGGAAAGAGGCATCACAGCCTTCTGGGCCCCTGTTCCAACATTTGACTATGTCCTTTGTAGAAAATTTTTCCCTTATATCAAACAGAAATTTCTCCTGTGACCACTTGTGTCCGTTACCTCCAGTCTTTTCATAGTACATCCCTGAGAAGTCTGGCTCCATCCTCTCTATAACCACCCATTAGACAACTGAAGACAGCAATTAGATATGCCCACCATCTTCTTGTCCCTAGAAAGACCAAACCCAGCTGTCTAAGCTCCCCTCATGCGTCCCATTCCCTGACCATCTTGATTACTTGCTGCTGGAGTCATTACAATTTGCTGATCATTCTTTTTAATTGTGGGGCGCCAAACCAGACATACTACTCCATATTGGCCTCACAAGTGGTGAATAAAAGTGACGAATCACTTTGTTGGATCTACAGGTTAATTTTGCGCTAATGCTGCCCCAGATGTTATTTGCCCCCATCACCACAAGAGCACCAGTGACTCACGTTCAGCTCTTTACCCCCATTACTTAGCAGCTTGGGAGTCCTTTGATCCAAAGCGGCATGGAGAGAAAAGTCTAATTCAGATAACCATCAGCCCAAGCTTGCCATGAAGATTTTTCTTCTGTCAACCCTGAAAATCCTTAGGCACTTACTAAAAGGTTGCTTTAGCCCAAGCTCAATCATCCTCTGGAGTAGGAGCTCATTTGGTACCTTGGTATGGACCAAATTTCCTAATAGCATATTACAAATATGTCCAAGGGGATGGCTGGACATAAAGCTAAAACACTGGTGGGCTTGCTCTCAGTCTGGTAACTGCTCAGTCCAGTGCCCCTTCATTTACCAGTTCACTGAAATAACTTCAATTAGGAGCAAATCCATCTACGTTCTCCTCCTCCAAGTGCAGCATAGCTCAGCCCATCCTCTGAGTCCAAGCAGAACAGATGTTTCCAAGCAAGTGTGATTGAACAGAAACCGTTGCATGTCGGTAGCATGAATTGCCTGAACTTTAACCTCAAAGGGAAGTGAGGAAAAGTGTGTGTCAAAGTGAGAAAGATTCTGGACATACACTGCATACTGTAGCACCTTTTTTTTCTTTTTCTTTTTTTTTCCTTAGCATTTGCAGGAACATGAAAGTGAATTGCTGTGTTTGTTCAAATGGCACAGAATCTAAAAGCAATTTGTGGTGACAAGGTCACAAGGGGCAAGTGGAGGCTTTTCATAACTCTGCAGAGAGCTGGTGAGCATATCTATATTATATATACACAGGGAGAAATATGAAATATTTTACTGTTAATGATACAGACGCAGAAAAAAAAAATAGATTCAGCTCTACAGAGGGTAATGTGTGAAACGATACTGAATTTTCTAGGCAACCTAACTATTTCCAGGCTTGTTAAATGGAGGCAAGAGCAGCAGAGGAAGAACACAGAATTTATAAGAGCAGAACAAAAACAAGAGACATGAGAAAAGATTCATGCCTGATTGAATCATAGATTCTAAAGCAAACAGAAGACAGCCAGCAGGACTACCCGCAAACACTTTAGTGATTTTTAATACTTATTAAAAGATGCTATATTTGTTTCGAATGTTAATAATAACAATTTGCATACACATTTATTCACTGTTAAAATAGAGTGGCCCAAAGTACATTAAGATCTACAGAGTGTTTCATAATTATTTCTCAGGGGTTTTGGTCAAACATCTGTTTAATTAAAAATACATTGCACAACCAGAATAGACTGTTACAGCTGAGCTAGGACAGAGGTGAAATCTGGAGGAATGACACTAACGTGGTATCTTCACTTCTGAAAAGTCCCTTTCATGCCCCTCACACAGCAGAAACCAGACTCGACTTTGTGTTTTCTTTAGCAATGCACTCCATAGATTCCAGGCCAAAAATGGTACCACGTTACTTCAGGAAGACAAAGCTTTTAATGAACGTAACAGCTTTTGGGCACATTGTTCCAATACATATGGATATCACCTGAATTTTCCAATATTCCCCTTTCCTCAGGAGAACAGCTCCCTGTATAGCGACCATTAGGCCAGCTACGGTTAACAATCAACAATTAAATGGCTGTATTTCTTGGAGGATGCTAATTAGTAGTTGCAGCTGGACTCTTTGAGATATTTGTAAAGGTAATCTTAGTCATAAATCAGACTCTTTGGAGCCATGTTCATTGTGTTGTTAATATGTAACATAATGTAAACATATGTTTCATATGTAAATTGTATAGAAAATTGGGCTATACCTCAGTTTTTAAGTCTGCACACCATGCAGCACAGTTGTATGCTGGGTTGTGTCTATTTCTTCAATTTTATGGCAACATATGGTCTTAAACTATTCTTATCAACTGTTGTCACCTTCTTCTAGGAATCTTTGCAGAGTCCAAATATATGAAAATTTATGCTTAAACCCAACACAATCCAGCTCACATCTTGTGATAAGAGATTAAATTCTTGTCTCTGGATGGGGAAAGCCCCACAGTGGAGGAAGGTGGCTCAGAGGAAAGAAAACTAAAAAGGCAGAAAAATCCAAACAAAACAACAAACAATTCAATGATTATGACACACTGCCATATCACTTGCTGAGAATGAAGATCCCAAAAGACCAGAGATGCTGTTCCTTACATATTCTTTGGAGACTGTCAGGAACAAGCAAATACCACAGTCATCTACTACCATCTAGTAGGGGCAATAAAGCACAGAGATCCACTCTGAGGTTCAGACACCCACTTTGTAGTGTGGGAAGGTGTTAATAGTAATGAAGAGAAACCAGACATGTTCAGAAAAGTTTGTAACCCATCTGTGGTATGGAGAAGAGAACTTCAGTAGGTGTAAATCAGCTAAGCATGACTGAAACCTCCACCAGCTACAAATCTGGTCCAGTGATTCCACTTATGATTCATTAACACAAATTGGCAAGTTTGAAGTTTTTGTTTTGAAGCTATGTCAGTAAGAAAGGTAGTGATTTTATCTGATGCTCTGCAATTATTGACTAATTTTAGGTGAGAAAAGGCTTTTAGAGTAGAGATGAGTGCCATTATTTTGCACATGGTTTTACTAATTTCAAAGTTTGGAAAGGCTCTAAGTCTTTAGCATATTGGAAATTTATTTTTAAAAGTGCCTCAGAGTATGTGAATCCTCCTCCTCAGAACAGGACGAATTAAATGAAGAACCTGTTGGGGATCCATCATTAGAATCCCTTTAGGAAACAGCCAGTGCAATACATCATTGATTCCTAATGCTGCAATATTTACGTCCTCAAAATATTCTAATACAGGCTGGGGGAGCTTTCAGGTATTACAGAACCTGAATACTCCATTCACTGAAATTAAGAAATAGTGACGTCCATTAAAGGAATGAAAAGTTAGACACTTACCATCTATTCTTTTTCTCTGGTCATAGCCTAACAGATAACAAGAAAAGGTAAGAAATTGTTAGCAGGTAAATTCACTAAAAATAGATAATCCCTTCTCTGGAACAGAAAGGTTGAGATTTTGCTCGTTCCTAATCATTAAATTCCTGACCTGGTCAGGAGCTGAGTCAACTCAACTCTATTTGGAAAACCCTGAAAACAGCTAGAAAACATTTCTCAGAACTGGGTCCTGATGTAAAGCTAAGGTGTCCTGATATTAGATGCAGCAAACCTGCTGACACTTCACAGTTATTACTCAATATCTTAGATATCCTCTTTTCAGCAAATTTGCTGTCTCTTTGGGAGAATCATAGCACCATAGAATGGTTTGGGTTAGAAAGGACCTTCAAAGTTCATGTAGTCTAAACGCCCTGCCATGGGCAGGGATATCTTTCATTAAATCAGGTTGCTTAAAGACCTGTCCAACTTGACCTTGACCACTTCCAGTGATGGGGCATCCACAGCTTCTCTGGGCAATGTGTTCTAGTGCCTCATCACCCTCATCATAAAAAATTTCTTCCTTACATCCAAACTAAATCTACCCTCTTTTAGTTTAAAACCATTACCCCTTTTCCTGCAACTACAGGCCCTGGTAAAAAGTCTCTCTCCATCTTTCTTATAAGCCCCCTTTATATATTGAAAGGCCACAATAAGGTCTTTCTGGAAAGAAGAGTGGTTCAGAGAAGCCCTCTGTTATTGATAAGGCTGGAATCTTAACACTGTTTTTTTCCTAATTTCTTATACTCGTATTCAAGCTTTTGTGGATCCTGCTCTGACGCCTTATGTTAATTAGAAAATGATACTCACATTTCCTTCCTATTACTTTGATTAATGTCTTTTTCTTCTGCAACATTTGAATTTTGGCTCTTGGGTTGCAAGTCACTCATGAAAGCAAGGGAAACTACACATTATTTCATCTGCATGCAACAAATGTTGATTTTAAAAAGGGAACGAGTAGGTTTTGATAGAATGGGTCTTTGGTGGTAGGGATGAACCATGATTTAGCTGCTGCCTGAAATTCCTGTTCTGTAGCAGGCTGCAGATCCAAGAGAAGTTAAGAAATTATTCCTTAGTGCAAATTATAGCACTATTTTCTTACAAGATATGATCATTTGGTGCCTAACTTCATCTTTCCCATCCTGGTAAGTATGGTCCAGGCTATGAAGTTGATACTTGATTTGGAGGGGAAAATCAATTTAAACAGTGTTGCAGTGGATGGCAGCTGCAATTCATGGGCACCTTTCAAGTGTTTGGAGTATTTGGAAGAGCAAAGTTATAAAGGTCTCATTGTGCATGAGAAAATCCATGAGCATATACTGCTGTAGCTTTTTGAGTTTGGCTGTCTACAACATCACTCTGAACTAATATGCAGCTGATTGTTTTGTCTGTATGTTCAATTATATACATGTCAGGTTTTTGAAACATTCATTTATCATCTGAGTAATACAGTACATTTCTTACCTGCCAGGAATATGTACTCAAAAACATTTGGTTTCTGTGGTTTTTAGGTTGTCCAGCACACATGAAAAAGGAAAAGCAGTTTCTATAATGTTTGTTAAGACAGATTTCTCTCTAAAGACAGCAGATGGTCGCTTCCCTCTGGTGCTGGTATTGCTTTCGACTAAGTTTTTCATCTATGCTCACACATACATTAAAAAGACAGACAATATAGATAAGTTACTCAAAGATCAGAGATGCTGCCATGCTCAAACGGAAGTTGGCTAAGTGGTAATCAACTTCACTCCAGCTAACTGTGCCTCAATGATTTTAATTGCTAGGTTTTCTGCTGGGCCTTTTTGACAAAACTGGTCAGAGAGCGACGCCATGGGAAGCTACGCAGGCAGACCTGAAGGTGCAATAGTTTCTAGCAGCAGAGCAGGGTGTTAAGAAAGTGGTATGGAAAGAGGGATACAACCTCTTAACCAGGCTCAGCCAGGACAATATGACTGATTATAGTGTACCTTCTAGCTGAGACACACCATCCAGCTAGCAGCACTCACTATCCTTCTTCTCAACTTGGAGCTGGCCACCTCAAAGTGAAGGGGACATTTAAAGTTTCAGTGTCTTCAAAACTCCTATTCTATGTACATAATTGCTAGGACAGCTGAAGTCAAGCAGCCAGTGAAAGCCACAGAAATCAGTCCCCAGGGCCGTCAGACACAATGGAAAGGTTGATCTCACTGCTTTTAATTACAGTGTGGATTTCTAAACCTGAACCTTGGTCTCTCTTCTACAGCCCATGGAATGAAACAGGCCTGTTGAGGGTGCAGTCAGTCTGATCTGTTTTATACATCTATTTTAGGATGAGGTGAATCATGTCTTAGACTTCATTAAGACGATTGACTCACTCTCCATTCACCATAAAGCAAGCTTTGGGGGGGACATAGTTCAGATGTAGACACCTACACTGTAAATATCTACATTTCAGTAAATGACTCCTCCATCTGCTTATGAAATCAATAAGTCAGCAGTACCTAAGGAAACCTCTCTCACAGCTATTATGACCTCTCTTTAATTCTGCCTATCACAAACCTGGATCAGGCAAACTAAGGGTAATAAGTGCTCCAGAGGACTCACTTTTCCTCTGACCTAAAGAAACAGAGCAATCTTCAGTCTGCACTCACATCCTTTACACAACTTCTGTGTGCCATTCGTATGTCTGCAGACTTATGCCATCTTTCCTTTCAGTCGCTTCTTTTCCAGGTTGAAGATGCCCAGTCTGCTCAATCATTCCTCAGATCCAAGCTGTTCCTGAGATTTTGTCATTTTGTTGCTCTACTCTGAACCTTTCCTACTTTTAATACAAGTGGAATTACATACAATTCTTTCAAAAATCGTTTGCCTTTTCTCCCTATCTTCCTTCAGTCTATTCTATTGAAGATTCTTTTGAAATATCTACTTGCACATAGCCCATGGGGTAATTTTACAGAGAGTAGAAAGTGGCAAAAAGCCAATATACACCATGGATGCTGTCACACAAACAGCAATGTGGTTAGAAATGTATAATATATATGTCCATGTAACTGTACTTGCATTATTTCTGTAGCATTGCTACCTTGTTGGAATATACACAGTCAATACAGGCTCCCAGTCAGAGACCTGGCATGATAAATTGGAAAGCCATTTCAGGAACAGCTTGTTTGTGTGTGTTTGTTTGTCTCTGAATATTCCCTCCCTGATCATCAGGTTAATGGCTTTGGAATGGAGGGTTTTGCTACAATAATGGGAGGATTAAAGGGAGATATTTCATAAAAATAGATCCATAGCATCGAGCTTTTAAACCACCAATTCTTCACCAGGCACAGGTTCTGAGATGACAGGCTCCAAAGCCGTCGAACTGTCTGCATGAGAATAAAAAAGAGCAAGCTAAGGGAAAAAAATCAGGGAACAAGCTCATCTAAACATCCCTGACATTTATTGTGGAGAACCAGTGAAAGTGGGGGGGCTTGTTGTGATTGAAGATAGGATCAGCATGTACCCCAGAGAGGAGTTCCTCATGGGAAATGGCAGAAAGCATGCAGAGGGAGTTAGTCTATCTGCTGCCATCTCTCAATGGGAGTCAGAGCCAAGTTCCAGCTGACAGCTGAAATTACAAGTTCAGTTCATTACTCTGTGTGAGACAGGAGCTCCCAAACCAGCCTTCTTCATAGAGACATCATGAAATGAAAAAGAGAAGACGCTGCAACTTCTCTGAAAGTAGTGAGTTGGTTATATTTTAAAAGTTTTGATACCTTCCTGTAGACTTTGTGAACACAAACATTGGGAAGAAAAAAAAAAAAAAATGGTGGGTGGTGTTTAATATGAAAACACAGCGATGTGGCTTGCCACTGCATCCTCTCTTCCCTTTCAGGACTGTGCTCACCATTCCCAGCGCTGCCATCTCAGCACCAAACCTGTCCCACACACCCTGTTAGAAGACAAAAAGCACCCCTGAAAGGTAGTTGACTCTGTTGGAAGATGTAAAGACCCCCAGGAAACATAGTTCATTCTGCTTGAAGACATATAACACTCCAGAGAAGGTAGTTACTGAGAAAAGATTGCAACACACATGAATCCATGGCCTAAGGGTGTTTTCTGGAAGACTGAAATGGGGAGGAACTTTATCCTGAGCTGGATTGGATGATGTGGACATTATTTTCAGGTCAAAAAGGCAGAACAATAAACAAGGCTTTGGATTGGGAGTTTTAGGACAAATCGAACAGTGCAGAGCCAAAGAAGAGATGGACAGGGTGGGATATGGGATGTGGATTTGGGGGATATTTGGGAGCTTTTTTTATATCCTCTTCTGTGCTGGCAGACCCAAATGTTTCTGTAACTGAATGTTTGATTGGTCACACACTCTAAAGGGTTGCTCCGGCAAGCAAGGGATAGGCAGAGACTAACCCTACCTGTTTCCTCCTCACTGAATAGACCTTGCATTGATTACAACCCCATTCATTTCCCCAAGGTCATTTCTACAGTGCACTCAGCAGCTTCTCAGAGCTATTCCTGACTTAACCTTCCTAGATCATTTATGGGCATGGGGTGGGACATCATTGGAGAGGGTATTATTAATGTCATACTTAGAAAAACAGAACACTGTTCTGTAGTACTGGACCTGAGAGGCTGACACATTGGTTTTCCAGAGTATTTAGCAACCTGGTATACTCAAAGGCAAATTCCAATGAGTTTCTGTTGTAGCTGGGAGAGCTCAATCAAAAACAAATCTGTCCTTGAGTGTCTTATGCTCTCCATTCAGAAAATGAAGATGTAGTTAGCAGTGACTATGCAATTCAAGTGACGTGCTCAGTGGCAGAGCAGGAAAAAAATCCCGTCCTTCAGGATAACTTCCAGTTTCCCATACATGGAAGCCAGTGCCTTTCTTCCTGCACACTTTCTTCTTTCCACCACCTCACTTAAATTGCACATTCTGTAAATAATACCATGAGGATCCCACAGACAACAGACCCTTTACTACATGTCCCTGAGCTTGATCCATCTATTTCCCATTGAAGAGACCAGGGATCTTGTGGAAGAAATTGTGAAGCCACCTGATTACAGAGAATATCATAAAGCATAATTAGGCTCCCAGCACAAGTAGAGGCCTACATCTACATGTCCATGGTTTGGAGATGACACCCATCCCTGCTGATGGCAAAGCAATGCAAATTGAGGGTACCTGCATTCAGTGCCGGGTGGGTGCTGTACCAAAACCTTCTCATGTGATAAGGGACTCTCCTGCCCCAGAACCTAAATTATTTCTATCCCTCTTATACACATCTAAACTATTCTCTCCTTTCTCCCAGCCTTTGATCTTGCTTTTTATAACCAATCCCTCTGTGATTCTGTTTTTCTCCAACCCATTCATGCCTCTTCTTCCTTCTTCTAAGAGCTGAGCACTACCATAGTATTGGAGAAACCACTGGAAAAATAGTCCTTTCTGGTTTTCCAGTAGGAATTATATGGAAAGGGCACCTGCAACCTCATTGGTGTTCATGTAGGAATTGTGGGGACTTACTGACTACTTGACAGAAATGGAGTGCCTGGCAGCCCTCTTCTGCTCATGGGGACCTAAGAAATTGTCTTAATGTAATTAATTTTCAGTGGACTTTCAGGTAAAAGTCACACATCTGAAAGAGCAGCAAGACCTCTGCCAACTTCCAAGCCCCTATACAGATTGCAAAAACCTGTTAACAGTGAAGCAAACCTTGGTTTTGTTTAATGTTGAAAAAATAATGCATTTTCCCCTAACCTCCTTGCTGAAAATTGTTCTCATATTCCTAGGTGAAAATCTGAAAAATCAACCTCATCTTAAGGCAGAGTCCTGGGGAAGAAAAAGAAAAACCAATCTTCCCCCAAAAAACTTCACAGTAAATACAGAAACCTTAGAAAGGTACTAAGAAACTCAAATGCAGTACATGTTGTAATGTGTTGAATGACCTTAAGCATGTGTTTCCTATAAATTGATCCATTAAGCTTCTCTCAAATGTGCCTAGTATAGAGCCCTTGATTGCTCTAATTAGCCCCCCCAAATAAATATTTAAAATGCATGAAATTTTCAGTTACCCAAATTTATAAAGCAAAAAGCAAACCCTTGTTTTCCAAAACATAGACAAAAACACCCCGAGTGGAATAAATAATAGCTCTGACTGAATTATGGAGAAACCTGGAACCAGCACAGAGCTATTTGAAGCAAGCTGGCACTTTGTTCAAGACATAAGTCAAATTACTGGAGGAAAATGTATTTATGGGAAAGGAAATCAGAAATTTTCTATTAGGAATTAAGACCATGGAATTAATTGCAGAAATAAGTAATGTCTCTTTGGTTTCATTTGCTTAGCAAGGAGCAGCAGCTTCTATTTTATTCCATCACAGCAGGGTCATTAATAGCGACTCTTTAACTTTACTTAGATTTCTTTTAGCCTGTTGAGACATCCCCACGATTCTTAGCTATTTTCAAAATTATTTTGACTAAATGCATTAGGCCCCATGTTGGAATCTTAACTATATTGTAAATAACTGGGATTTCCATTTAAGGGTATAACATGCTGCTGTTTCCAGCCCTTATCTGATGACACTTGGTTGTTGATGTTTTATTAATAACAGCAGCTGCAGCAGTAATTCACTGATTCACAATGATTTCAAGGGTGATACTGGATGCATACTGTCTGAGAGTTCTGCCTTCATCACTTGGATGATGCCAACATTGTCAGTTATCATATGCCCATTCTCATACCTTGATCCACCCCCTCTCTTGTGTTGCCAGCGCCCAGGCGTACAGGACAGCTCTATGTAGAGAGATTCAAAGCCTTCTCACAACCTATTTCAACCTCTCATTGATGCATTCTGGATGGGTCATCACAAGGTAGCTCTGCTCTCACAGAAGAAACTGGCTTCTCTTTGTCCCAGAGTGAATCCGTTGGACTGGCGATCCAGCAAGGCTGCCAGCTAGCAATGAGATCAGCAGACACCTGAGCTCAGGATGCCCAAATCTGCTCTGATATTTACTCTTCTTTCAGAAGGGACAAGTTTTCTCAATTCTCTGCAGAATAGCAGAAAGGATAACAATCACTTTTTTTCTCCATCTCCCCCACATTTTTTATAATGCTTTTGGCATAGGTGCCCTGATAGGCACAGCATCCTGAAATAGGACATGGTTGCACAGCGCAATGTGCAAGATGGGTTTTCATCACAGCTAAGTCACCCGTGCTTTTCTGAAATGCATTGAAGAACAGCAATGGTCACCTTCATGAGCTATATGTTGGAAAGGAAGTTCTTAGCCTGTGACTGGCTCACAGGGATGTTTTCTATATTAATACAAGCACACATGAAAAAAAAAATGTACATTGCAATAGAGTCTGTTAAACAATGGAGTACACAACAGCTCTGCGTATGCATGACACACTTGCATATGACCCTGTCCTGAATCTTTCTTTCTCTTGAACTTTTATGAATGGGGAAAATTGCCAATGCAATTAAAACTTTGGCTCCTGTGTCATTCTTGTTCCTTTTTCAAGGGGCAAACCGCTAGCCTAATCAGAATTCTGCCTGCTACTGCTATTGAAAACATAATTTCATAAACAAGTCTCCTTCCCAGGAGAAAGGAGAAAAGGCTGATGGGCTGCAGATATGTAAGGTCATCTCAATCAGCATTCCAGTGTATATGGGAAGCAGTGATCTTTTCAGTAAGTCAAGGACTTTGAAAACTGCTTTACCATGCACCACAAAGAGAATAGCATTTGAAGTGCAGATGCCTTGGCTATTCAGAATAAAATGAAAATCCTTCTGTAAATGTATTCCAGCTAAGCTTAAAAGCTCATTTCAGAAAGTCCTGCTGGTTAAACAAAAGCAGAAATTCCTGACTTGCTGATCCTCTGAGTTGGTACCATTTAAGACAATTGGAGAACATGGCTTTTATTTCAGACAGTGATCAGTCTCAGTGGTGCTCAGGTTGGGAGAAAGGCTCATATTTATGATGGAAGAACATGCAAGGTTTTTTGAGCTTTGTTTAGCTGCAAAATCTCCTTACTCATTATGTATCTTGTTATAATGATCTTCTGAGTGGCTTTTTCATCAGTCACAGATTCCAATTCTGCACATGGTAAGGATCTTCATCTTACATTGTCTCCAGTCACTCACAGGTTCAGACCCGAAAGGCAGAGCTGTAATGCTTTAAGAGGCACAGGAATGCCTAACCGAAGGTGCAAAACCTGGGTAATTTACCATGGGATTTCAGCATGTCCTGCACCTAATTCTGGTGCTGTGCCCATGAAAGGTGGAGTTTCTCAGCTCAAGTATGAACCAGAAAAAAATTAAACTTTGCAAGGAAATGAGTCTGCTCCTCATTAACCATGCTTCAGCTCCGCCAGAACGTCTTTTACTTCCAGCAAACAGTAAAAAAATTTTTTGCAGCAAAATTTTGTCTTTCTTTTTCACTATCTAACTCTCCTGTTGAGGAGGTAGAGCAGCTCAGTAGGGGTCTTGCAGCCCACCAAGGTTAACCCACTGCAACTCATTTTGAGAAATAATCACTCTAGTATCACAAAGAGATTCGCATCTTTATTCTAGTGGCAAATAGCTGGAGTATTATTGCAGTTAGAGGAGATTGAGGAAGATCCAACTTTATAACATAATATTTTTGTCTCATTAAGGACTCGAAGGTCATCTTGTTGCCACTGTCACAGGCATTCCAATTGTCAGTCCTTGGGCTCGGAGGCCAAAAGGGTCTGAAGTGGTCACAGAGATGACCTAAAACTCACAGGGGATTGTTGTCATTCCACTGCCTTCAATTGGCTTTGGATCAGATTGACCTTCACATCCTCACATCTCCCCAGAGATGCCCATTGTCTTCCCAGGTTATGTGCTATATCTAGTAAAATGTTGTCTTGCTTGAGGCCCCACAACATAAATAACAATACTAATTTCATGGAGCCTTAGGGAAGTGAAGAATTATGCCAAAATGTATCATGGTTTGTAGGGAAAGAAAGACTCTCAATTTTCATGATATAATTAAAAAACAACATCTCAAATTTATGTTCAGGTATATTAAAAGTAATAAATGCATTTCATTGCATAATTAATGTTGGCCTTGAGCAATAAAGTTTGGGCAAATTCTAAATTTTCCTGCTATATAAAAGGCACTGAAATTGCAGCTGGTAGAGCTTTTGAACTCCTACTTTCTAAGGCTGGAGAGGAATCACAGACGTGAACCTGTTGACATATTTCTAGCAGTTGTAATTGATGACTGAGGCTCCCTCTTCTACACTGCTCCTTCAAAGCAATCTGCTGTAATAGATGTGCTGCTGAAAGCACAGACCTCTGATGATGTATTACTTACCCGCTAAAGGTTGTCACGAGAGGGCACTAGAAAAAGAAATACTTTTGTAGTTCTCTAAAATAGCCATATTCAGTTTGGGTTCAGAAAGTCATCTGATAGCATTCTTTCCCCTTCTTTATATATTTTTTTGTTTAAGAGACAGCATCAGCAGTTGCCTTTTAAAAAAAACAAAAAAACACAAAACTTTCCTGTGAAATGGATTGTAGGACATGTTTTGCCATTTAACTATATGCTCAGTGTGCTGGTTTTGCCTCCTTCCAGAACTTGGAGACTACACAGTAATATTCTAGTCCCAATGAGTGGGCTAGTTTAAATGTTAAGACAGAACCTTCTGCTAATAGACTTCAAATCCCTGTCTTTGTCAAAGCAGTCCCTGGTTGCATAGCATCATGAAAAAAAAACAGCAAAAGAAAACAAAACAAAACAAAACAAAAAAACCAAAAAGAAACAACAAAAATCCAGAAAAAACAACCCCCAAACCCCAGAGATCATGAATATCACTTTTCAGTGAAACACCTGGTTTTTTAGATGTGGGAATTCAGACATGTATGTCAATATTCTGTTTCACCATTTTAGGATTTTTAAAGTGACAAGGGAAGGCAAATCTCAGGCCTCTTTTAAGCCTAGTTTTTTCTCCCTTTCCCACACTGTAAGTCTACATCCAGCAATTACTTCAACCCAGCTTCCAGAACTGGTTGTAGGAAGTGAACCTCATCTTTTAACTTAGGTCTGACTTTCATGCATGTGGTTAAGAAAAACAGTATGAAGGTTCAACATATCCACACAGCTACACTGTGAGATATACCAAGTTCATCTCTTCCTAAACCCAGCGTGGATACTTTTGTCCTATGATACAGGCAGTCTGAGAAACAGCACTAAGGACAGCAAAGCAGAGAGCATGGGGAGGACAACACAATATTGTCAAGCTTATCCTCAAAGCTCTGCACCTCACCACATGGACCTGTTCTTAGAGGCCCCAAGGATGGTTTGGTGTTTGGTCAAAGATAAAGCTTAAATTGGATAATGATGTGCCCATGTGTGTCCTCACATAGTGGGCAGCAGGTCATGGATTTTATCACTTGAATAGCAACTTTCTTGGCAAACTGGTCCATGAACCTTCAGCATCCTCTCAGAAAAGTGCCATGAATCTCAGGAACCGTAGAGCAAAGTGTATGGCTCCTCTTCTTTGTGAAAAGCAGCTCTTACTGATTTTGTCAACTACCTAGCTATCACGGTGGTGAGTAGATACAGAGATGATATGCTCCATTGCTGAAGCAGAGCTGAGAAGCGTATTCCCAAAGGATTTCTCACATAGTCTGAAACACTCAAAGCAATGGAAATTCCTCCAGATAGAAAAGAGTAATAGTCTAACAGTTTTCTCTCCTGAGAAGTAAGTTCCTACTCAGCCCTCAGTATTTTGTTTTCAGGTGTCTTTCTTTCAATGTGGAGTAAGGACTATACTCTTCAATAAAGGTTTACATAATGTTACAAAAAATATCAGGGCTTTTTTTTTTTTTATAAACAAGTGTGAAGTCACTAACAAGCTCATCTGTTATTAGAAGTTAGACAGCCAGCCTGATTTTTTTTTTTTTTTTTCCCCCCCAAATAATAGCATACCAGCTCTGGAACTTTTACAAATTAGATCTTATAATTATATTTCAAGATAATTACTAGAAAAATTATTAAGAAGTTATTCTGGGACAACTGCTGGAAATCAATGAAGTATACAGGTGTTGCTTATATTCAATATACATAGCTGGTTAACTCTTTGAAGGTGAATTTCTAATGTGCATAAAACCACTTTAGTCTAAACTGATAAAAAACCAAATAGCTATAGCACACTGAGGATCAATATTACATAAACTTAATGCATTAGTATTATTGCATTGTTGTAATAATCATCTTATTAAAACCTTCATTGAACTTTTTTACTAAGTAGTCCTAAAGGAGTTCATGCTGAAGAGAGAAAATGATGATTTTCTTGGGGGAAATAAAAAAGGCCATTTCACTATGCAGGTATTTAGGAAAATCTACAAAAAGCCCCAGTGGTTTATATCAGCTGATGAGGTAAAAAAACCAGGAGGCTCACAGTGTGGCAATTATTAATCTCAAATTCAGTGTCCCTGAAATATGTTGATTCATGGACTCAGTATCCTGTGGCACAGAAGGAACCTCTGTCTGTGATAAATTTCAATCAAGAATGGGAGAGCTTGTTAAATGAACGATATCAAGTGGCTACTGCTGAAAATGTAGTCTGAAAACTGTCTTTAGAAGGACAGTAATTTGGAAAGGTGAATCTGTGCTACGCAGTCAAAGTAGCCATGCATGTTGTAGCCATTGTTGGAAGAACTTAATGCTCCACTCTACTCAGACTTTATTTTTACCTCTGGGGATTTTTTGATCTAGATATTGGGTGGTAGAGTAGTACAATGGAGAATATAAATCACAGTCACTTCAAAAGCAATGAAGAATTTTTTGCTATGCAATAGTCAAAGTTATCCAAATACAAATTATTTCACACAGTCTTGAACTGTAGCTGTGTCTTGTGTGTAACTTGGCTGTACCTCAAATACTTTGCTTAAGAGGAGAGTGAAAGAATGAAGCTGCAGACAAGAGCTGGTGCAATACGTGTGGACATATGACTTCTTTTTTCTGAGAATGTGTTGTGTGACAAGATACAAATGAGTTCTGTACCTCTTACAGATTTTCACTGTATCAGACACATTGTTCCCTTTTTATCCTGTACAATAGGAACAGCACAGACATAAAAGGAGTAAATTAATACTTATAAATCTTCTATTTAGCAATGAGGAAATTAAGAAGCTATAAGCTAATGTTTGGCCTCTGCGCCTGCTGAGCTGAGAATATTGTTTCCTAACCAATGAAGGAGCTCTGCTAGCTAGAGAAAAAAACAGAAACTTCAGAATTTTTCACAATCCCTTATTTCATAAACACAAGGTTTGGACATCTGTGACCACAAATCAAGCAGTAACTCAGAACAGCAACAACAGGTCCTCTCTCTAGATATCAGAGGTTATAAAGTATGAAGATAGCAAGAAGTTAGGTAATTTATCCTCCTCTGTTCATTTAGATTGAGGATAATTCAGTGCCCTTCAGCTTGAGAAAAGTGAGTTGGACTACACTTTTTTCTTTTTTCTTCTACCAAAACAAAACCAGAAAGGAGTAGAAGTTGGTAAGTAATAGTAGTCATCCAGTACCTGCAAAGGAGGTTGCAGAAAATAGAAGATATGGATTAAATCTACCTGTTACTGAAAGGACGTGCTCAGATCTCTGTGAAATTGCAAGGAAACTAATCTGTGATCTCTATCATGTTCTGCACAGAAAAATGTTTCCCAAATGTAGATTGGACAAATAATTCAACACTTCCCTCCTGTCGATGCATAGTAAATGTCAATACCCTACAAGCATCTTGTGGTACAACATTACTTCTCCAGCTTTTAGATTTCAAGTTTAGCTGCTCTGAATCACATTGGCTAAAATGGATTGTGATTATGCCTTCCTTTTGCTTTTGGCTTTTGACATCAGCGTTCTTTAACTGTATGAATGCAGATCACCACAACCCAAAAAATCACTCTTTGACTAATAACACGCAGCCTAAGTCTCTAGGACCAGTGCTGAATATTGGGAAAATAAGTGAAAGTACTTGAGAAAGACAGGAGGGTGTTGGATAATGAAGTGATGCAAAGAGATCTTGATAAAGTGACCATCAAGGAGGAGATGGGACTTCCTTTGATATTTCCCTCCTTTTCATTCAAGTGAGGGGAAAAGACATAATTCCCATGCAAGTACAAGAGAGCAGTGCAGTCAGCATCTCCACTCTGGAACAGGCACTTATTTACAATACAGAAGTCAACGGACAGAGAAATGCAAGGACAGATCTGAATTCAGGTGGAAGAAGACTGAAAAACTTGTTCTATACCTGATTTTACTCAGAAAGATGACAAATAAGAGAGTACAGAGTGACAGAATGTGCTTGTGAATGTTATACAGAAGGCAGACAATGGAAGTTTATTGTTCCTTCTTCAGCATACGTAACAGGAAAATTTCCAGGAAACCGAAAGCTGAAAAATTAAGAACTGACCAAATACAGTTTTTATCCAATGCCCAGCTGAGTTGTGAATTTCATTGTATGAGATACTGTCCATGTAATCTGTTTATCAAGACTCAGGAAGCATCTGGTACCCATGTATATATTTTATCTTGTAAAATAGCATGTTAACAGAATGCAAAAAATTTTTTTGTTAGAGATATAAAGGGTGAAGTTGAATTGTAGCTAGTGTGTTGAACACACACAAATATGCAGGAAAAGTTTCTATCATTCCCTTGGTTTGGACCAAAATTTGAGGCAAGACATTTGAACAGCTAGACTAATCTAATCCTGGACAGCAATTTCTACGTTTCACATAGCTTTGTATATACCACAAGTGAATTTTGCAAGGTATTGTTCTCCTGCTTTGCATAATGTGATAGTGATTCTGAAGCTTCCAGAGTTTCCTTGTAAGCTTTGACAAATCTATATTCTAGCATGTCTTTTTCAGCTTTGGGGAATACCACAATAAGATCAAATTTAGACTAGATAATACCATGAAGCCAATAAGAATAACATTACTTTACCAGTGAAGGCACTCATGATAAAGGCAACATAAAATACTAGAAGAAAGGAGCGGTGTAAGTTTTCTGCAAGACAGGTGTTGTCATTTCATTTTGGTTTCTTTTTCATTCCTGCTTCACAGCCCTGTGCTTAGGGATAAATATTTGTCAGTGTAACATATCAGATGTGCCCAGTTTAAACCATTCAACGTGTTCCTAAATTAATATTACCACTTTTCTATAAATTTTCCTTCTCTTTGGACAACATAGTTCAGCTGTATACAAAGACCTCTGAAGTCACCCAAGGACCTAACAACTATGTAATAACAACATTCACAATTTGCCACAAAATTTTCAACATTTTTTTGAGTTGTTAGGGAAATCCCTCTGTCTCAATTGATATCCCTTTAAACAGAACTGTGTTTTGACACTTTTATTACGTAACATCTCTGGATGCTTAATACTCTTCTCAATTTAAATGATGCAAGGAAACATAACTAAGTTTTAAGAACATTTATTTAAGGAAGAAAAAGATGAAATATCTTCTTAAATTACCTATACGTCTAGAATGTTAAAAGTCACTTGTTCGATGAATTGCATTACTGTTTTTACTATGATTTGATCTAGCCTAAGGACATGGACCCTTCTAATAGGCTAGAAATGGAAGAGCTGATATTAAAAAATGTATTTTTGCTGATAAAGTCTAACTTCTATCCATGTAGAGTTATATGTGCAGTCTAAGAAAGTTTCTAGGCTCTATCTGCAGTCAATGCAGATAAAGATGAACACTTCCAGATGGCAGCTCATTCCAGTCCCTGGCAAGGTGTCTGTCTCTCCTCACTGACTGTAAAGAGAGCTTGAAGGTAGAGTTTAATGTGGGTGTTTTCTGTGTGGGCATCACCTTTTAAACAAGTTACTCTGTGTTCCTTTTTATAGTTGAGGAAAGATAGTCATAAAGTCATTAAAGTGTGGATGCAATGTATCTTATCCCACAGGGTATGCCTACATTTGGTCAGAGGAATCACAGTCTCACCCTATAGACTACATCGGTGTCCTGTGCCGCCCTGCCTAGCTTCACATTTTGTTGTCCACAGGGATGTGGATTCCCAAAAGTCCTGGTCATATCTCCTTGCTCTGTGCAGATGCCTTGGATACAGCATGGCATTGCCAGTGGCACTAGATACCCATGTGTTCAATGAAGCTCGTCTCTTCTAGTAGGATTCTGGTGGAGATTAAGGAACTTAAATTTAAGGGTCTACTTGTGGACATGTGTTTATGGTCCCTCTGTAATAAATGATAATGTAGCCAATAGAGTCCAGGGGGCACTTCAGCTCTGCTCGAAGTAGACACTCACTGCCTGGTCACCTGGACTGCTCTCTGGGCTTGCTTGATGCATTGACACAGCTTCCGAGGGGATGGAATGATGCTTTAAGATGTATTTGCATTTCCCTCTTCCTTACCACTAAGGCAGGCCTCACCAGTTGAGAAGCACTCCCTAAATCACCCAAGACATGCCAGCCTTTCTGAAGTTACTCCAACCCATTTCTACCAAGCAGCCCTGGGGAAAATCATTTGCAAAATCAGAAGGTTGAAAGCATCAACAGAGTCTCTGGTAATTTTGACTGCAGGGGCTGCCCAAGAATTTATATAAATAGGCAGCCGGCCTGTTAGTTTGAGGACGGTACTCAGGATAAAAGTCATAGGTCTTCCTAAGTGTAGACACAATCTGTGCAGAGCATACATAAATTAGAAGTATCAGATGAACACAGAGAATTATGAGTTTTAGACAAGTTCAATTCAGCTCTTTAGCCCAAACCTCAGGCACCAACAGGACAAGCAGCTAATCAGGTTAGCCCGAAGGCCACCAAGGAGCATTGTGAGATCAATTGGCACATCATTTTAATGCTCACTGGAGGGAAAGGGAGTCAGTAAATTACGGATTCTTGTGCTGCCTGGGACATCGCACATTGCTGCTAATAAACATGTTATGGCGTGAAATACGGTATGGCATGCGAATAATAATAACTTGGAGCAGAAGAAAGGCTATAAAAAGAGGGAAGTTGCTGTGGGAGAAATGGCTTAAAACCCTAAGTTTTCTTTTTTTTGCATAAACTTTTTTCAGGTAGATAAATGGATGCCATGCATTTGAACAAGTAAATATTTATATCTCAAAGAGAGAGCACTTTGTTGAGGCTAACAGAGACCATTATCTTAAATAGCCACATTCTGGTATATCATACAGCATAGAGCCTTATACTGTGGTTCTTGAATACAACCTACCAATATGGGCTTAAGGTGAAAGATGTATTTTTAAAAAGAAAGACATACAATCTGTGTGTAAGGGCACAGAATGATACTGAAATCCAGTCTTCGGAAATTATACTTAACAATACTATTGAAAACTAGCAATGTGCATACTGCTTCAATTTTCTTGTTGTTGATGTCCATTCAGTGCACTGGCTTTTGCTGCATTCCATTAGATTAAAGTGTGCTCTAACATTTAGTATTTTCTCTCTGTGAATATACTCAAAGACTGTGATTAAACCATATCCTAGATCCTTTAAAGCTAAATGGCATCTGTCTATTTATGCCAGGGATAATACTTAGGAAGAATAAGAGTACCAGGTTTATTTATTAAACCTATTCAGTATGGATTTTGAGTACCACAAGGATTATGGGCATTTTCAAATTTATTTTCATGCAAGTAGTTTGTTGAAAAATCAAAATCCTATGACTCCAAAGAAAACTATTCCAACAATATTTGATCTGCTTTATTCTTGTAGTAGCATAAATCATAGACACATATACTAACTTAGGTTACAGAAGACCTCATGAGGTCATCTGTTCCAACCCACAAGGCAAAGCAGGGTTGGCTAATATTAGGTCAGGATGCTTGGCACCTGTATTATAGTCAAAGTAACAATCCTGTTGCAAAGTCTGAAGGTAATAACCTATAACAAATAACTAAAATGGGTACATTTCCATATATGTTTTGTTGTATTGGCATTTTCAAATGGAAGATTGTTCCATCGGAAAATTTTGAATCTCTTTATTCACTTTCTCTTTTTTAACTAATAGATGGTGAAAGCAAAAAAGAAGATAGAAAATGAAGAAAAGGAAACAAAAAAACCAATTTTGAGAAACAAAGTGGTTTGAATGCCTAAATTTTCTTGGGAGTCAATGAAAGTATCTACACAGAAAATTCCTCTTTTCTGGGACAGTTATCTGATTACATACATCTAGCGTAGGTGTTCAAAGGAAGGCAAACTCCTGCTACTACAGCTCAAACTTACTCAAAAGAAATCATGTTCAATATGAAATTAGAAAGAGCGAATGCCAGGTTATGACCCCTTCTCACAGCACTGATCTTCTACACTATTATTAAGAGTATATTAGTGATCTTATTTCGTATCTGTAATTCTCTGAATGATGCAATGCTACTGACACATACACAGTTGCAGTAGAAACAGAATTCGTAATTGTTGCCTAAATGTGGCATAGATTTTTGTAAGAAAAAAAATTGTGACTTTCACTTCTATGCCCAAGAGAACACAGAAATTGACAGGAGTCAGATGGAAAAGTCAATTATAAGAATGATGAATTCTTTCTGTAAGCATCACATGTTCCAAGCACTCAATTAAGCTATTAGCTAGCAAATGTGGAACAACTAACTGTAATTACCCTTACTAAAGACTTAGAATCTGTTTGCAGAATTCAGTGCCATAGGCTTCACTGCGCTGATGATTGTATTTAGTCTGTTTAGAAGAAAAATGCATGCTGGAATTTAAGATCAATATTAATATTACTTATTTTTGTATATGCCTAAATAAAAAAAAAAATCATAAAATTCCCCAAGGAAAATTGTTCAGAATCTAATAGGCAAGAAACCAATAAAAATACACCATGATTCTTTAAAAGAATATATATATAAAATATATACACACATATAAAACATGTGTGTATCTAATAAAGTATTATATAATTAAATAACATGTAAATTTGTATTATAAAATGATATAAAATGTGTATGTATACTTACATATATAATCATATAATATATAAAAAAATATACACATATATATAACTCACCAAAAAAATCCTATATTTTTTTAACCCCCTGCTATAATATTTCAGAAACTGTACTGTGGATGTATCGTCTGAGACAGATACCTGATCTAGTTTTGATTAATTGTGGCAAAGGTTCTGAACAAACTACTTCATGTTTGTGAAGAAGGAATGTCTTGTCTGTTTATCCAGCTTAAAGGGTGACATGATTGCAATGCTTCAGAAACCAGACTGGATTTTCCAGAGGTTGTCTGGGCATACTGTATCCTAACAGTTTAATCTCCAGGATGTTCCAAACTACAAGAGGAAAATCATCACTTGCTATCCAGCTGTCTAAGACTTTCTATTGCAGTGGACAAGAAAGAATCACAGTCCTTACTGCAGAATAGTTCATTAAGACTGCTTTGTTTAGTTATTCACCAAAACAGGAACAAAAGTAACAGGAAACTTTTCAAATTGTGCAAGTTACATATTTGAACTGATATTTGCACCGAGCATAATGAGGAAGACCTATGCAGCAGGATGCACTTGAACCTGTTCTCATTTCCCATTTGAGTTCCCTTCCACTCCTCAGCATCATGAAAGGACCATAAAAACAGTAAATTAAGGAAATATTGAATTTATTCAAGCAATTCCCTGTTCTGATTTATGGATCAGGATGGAGGAAGAACAGAGGGAAGGGAAAGGAATTACTGACTGACTGTAATTATTGCATTTTCAGTCAATGTAAAAGTCTTAATCCTGATACCATTCCCCATCAGAAGTATTCACTAAAAAAAAAATTTAAAAAAAATTAAATGTGATGGCTTTGGAAAGTGTCTTTAAAGCAATACTTTCTGCAGATAAAAAACCTATGCATATTTGAGCATCTAAGACATTTTGAGGTGAACTGGGAACTGAAAAGAATGTTTAATTCAATGGTCAAATGGGTATCTGAATATAAAATATATCCAAGCAGAAATCTCTGAACATTTTGACAAAAGAAGTACCAGGTACCAGCTTGCTAAAATTTATCCTAAATCTGCAAGTTTCAAGCAGTAAAGTAGGGGTTGTTCTTCCATCATCCATGGTCTTTCTCAGCCAGGTGTTACAGTCATCTGCAGCAAAATTGATTAACCATGTTTTCTACAAGTTTATTACCACTCTGTGCAGGTGTGTGTTTGGACTTTGGGACAAATTTTATATCCCTCTCCGCAATAGAAAGTTTAACTAGAAGACAATAACTGGAATTATGCCACTCGCAAAGAGATTTGGGGAAATCTGAAGAAAAGTTGCAGACCGCTTATGTGCTACTGAAAGCAATACAACATCTTGCACTTCCAGAGCAGAAATAGCTTACAGCAAAGTCAAATAAAATTAAGTCCTTAAGCCACATGTCCCAGTAAGTGCCTAACCATTCACTTCATGAGATTTCCCATGTCTTTCAGGGCTGTTGGATCAAGCACCCTTAGAAGAAGAAATATTCAAGGAAACTTGAATATTTAAGATTGTTCCACTACCTTAGGAAGAAGAAATGGGGGATGGACTTCTCTCCTATGACAACTTTCCCTACTTAAACAGATTCTTGCTAATTTGCTTTGGCACAATGGAGAGGTTCTGAAGTGGGTTGCATTAATCACAGTTTTGAATTATCTGGCAATATCCATAAAACATTATAAATAATAGCCGAACAACTGGGCCTTGATATATTGCCTGAAATCCAGACAAAGTGACTTGTTCCCTGCTAAAATCCAGGCTGTTATTGCCTCATAAAATGGGGCATTCATCTCTTCTGTGTAATTTACTGACTAGCTAAAAATGAATAATAGAACAACACCAACCTGTGACTGCCGTCTATGGGCCCAGTTCTGCAGCCCTTCTGATGGCAAAGCTGCCATGGAAGCCATGATTAAGTATTACAGGAGAAGACCCCAGTACTACTAAAATGAGATTTATTCTTATATGACTGGTTTAAAATACATACATTTGACAGTGCCGAGGCTATTATTTTCCCCATTAAAGGAATATCATTGTTTATGGAGTGCTTAAATCCAGGGCATTATGTTTATGATATCCACCCTCCCCTTCACAACAAGAGTCAGCTGCAATGAGGCTGAGAGAAGAGAGAGCAAAGGCATTTCTAGGGTATATCCTGGGCAGTCAACCTTTGTTTCTTGTGTGATCAGTTCAGAGAAATGTCCCCCTCTCTTCAGAACCCTTGATGAAACTGCTGCAGAGTGGAAAGAGCTATCAATGATTCTTTGTCAAAATGGAAGGGTGTATGCTGAAGGGCTCTGCTGAGTCTGTCAGTTAACTTTGTGTATTTTTTTCTGTTGGTGTATCGGGTTTGTGTGGCGGGGTTTTGGTAGTGGAGGAGAAGCTGCAGGGGTGGCTCCTGTGAGAAGCTGCTAGAAGCTTCCCCAGCTCCAAGTCAGACCCACCCCTGGCCCAGGCTGAGCCCATCAGTGACAGTGGAAACACCTGTGGGAGAACAGATTTAAGAGGGGAAACCTGCAGTGAGTGAGGGGATTGGGATGTGAGAGGAATCCTTCTGCAGATCCTGAGGTCAGCAAGGAGGAATAAGGGAGAAGGTTGATGCCCCCACAGCCCCTGGTGAGACCAGATGGCAGGCTGTCCCCCCCCAGCCCATGGAGGGGAGTGGGGGAGCAGATGCCCCCCTGCAGCCTGGGAAGAGAGGAGCCCACATCGGAGCAGGGGGATGGAGGCCCCACAAGATGGCCGCCGCTCCATGGGGAAGCCCAATGCTGCAGCAGGCTGGGACTGAAGATCAGCCCATGGGAAGGACCCACCCCAGGGAAGTTTGTGAGGAACTGCAGCCCGCGGAAAGGGCTCATGTTGGAGAAGTTCATAAAGGACTGTCTCCTGTGGGAGGGACCCCACGGTGGAGCAGGGGACGAGTGCGGAGTCCTCCCCCTGAGGAGGAAGGAGCGGCAGAGACAAGGTGGGATGAACTGACCCCAACCCCCATTTCCCGTCCCCCTGTGCCACTGGTGGAGAAGAGTTAGAGAAAATCAAGAGTGGAGTTGAGCCGGGAAGGAGGGAGGGGTGGGGGGGAGGTGTCTTAAGATTTGGATTTACTTCTCATTATCCTTGTTCTGATTTGATTGGTAGAAAATTAGATTGATTTTGTTTTTTCCTTGAGCCTGTCTTTTGCCCGTGACCATAAGTGGTGAGTGATCCCTCCCTGTCCTTGTCTCGACCCACGAGCCTTTCTTTATATTTTCTCCTTCCCATCCCAACGGGGGGGAGGAGTGACCAAGTGCCTTTGTGGTGCTTAGTTGCCAGCTGGGCCTAAACTGTGACCATTGGCTAGTTAAAAACGAAGCACACTTACTATGCTCATGGACAATGCCAGGCTAGAAATACTTTGGAGACCAACATTAGAATTCCAAATCATCTTGGTGAACTGGTGCAAGAAAGAAAGATACAGTAAGGACAAAAACAAAACAATACAGTTGAGTTTGGACTCAGCCTGACCTTATCTGAACCACCAAAGCATTAAGTCTCTAGTCCAATTTAGTCAGCTGGATCCCTTATAATTAATGAATACTGACTCCTCAAGAAAGTGAATCAACCTTCCCATTTAAGATACCTGTCCTAGGAAGGAATAAAATTACCCTTTGAGATAGTTAAGTCTTTCCAGGATGACCACTGAGACAAGCATGTTACACTGGACTAGATGCTGGATTCTAGCTGCTTTAAAGCTGCTGATGATAGAGTGAATCTCTTCCATTGTTTTGTAACTTAGGGGATATAAGTAAAGAAGTGACGCTCTGGGCAGCAGATTGTCAGCAAAGGATTTGGTGATTAGAGTGGATCAAGAGCTTAACAGGAATCAGAGTGTCATGCTGTCACAAGGAAGGGAGGACATCAGAGCTAGTTCTTCCATTCTGCTTGGCACTGGAAAGCTGTCGGGTGAACATCTGCATTGATTTCTGGGCACTGAATTTCAATAAAAATGTAAATCAACTGGAGAGGTTCCAGGAGACAACACTAGGAGTGATCAGAGGTCTCTAACACATGGCCTTTAAGGGAACATTGAAAGAGCTGGAATTGGTTTTGCTAAAAATGGGTAGAATCGAGAGAAAAGACATGATAACAAAAATTTAGTTAGACCTAAATAAAATCTTTCAATTAGTGAGGACGGTTAAGTACCAGGGATGCTTGCCTATATGGTGGTTAAATCTTGATCACTGGTGATTTTGATAAGTTGGGCATCTACATATTGTTTAGCTATAGATTATATAATTTCAAGAGGTGGAACAGTTCAGTGACGGTATTGAAGAATTATCTTTTTGGGGGAGTGAAAAAAGTTTGTCTTATGCTGTGTTGCCGAAGTGGTCAATTAATCCGTCAAATAAAGATGTGTTTATAACTGAAAGTTCATTAATTACTTTTAAACCCTTTGCCTTCATTCTCTTTGCTTCTTTCTTGCATGCAGGAGTGTGTGCACTAGTGTTTAAACCACTTGTGTTTGTTTTTCAGATCACCTTCCAATTAAAAAATTCACAGAAGCCGCAGTCCACAGGCTGACCAATGCTGGACTACATGACCTCTTGAACTGCCTTTTAGACCTGCCTTACTGCAAGGTCACATTCAGTAAAAAGGCACAAGAGTTTTGTTCAATCAGTGGCATTACACAGGTTCTTAAGTTCACCACATGCTTAAGGACTTTGCTCAACAGGAGACTAAAGCCACAGTAATTGAGTGGTGAATCAGGCTTCACATTTGATCTGTATATAGAAAAAAGGTGAATGTAAAATTCCCTTCTCATGCCAAAAAAATGGCTATTTCTGGGCCTTTATTGCATTTTTAATCCCTCTAAATATTTCATCTTTATAGATTGTATTATTTATATATTACAATCCTTGTCATCCCCTCAAGCTGTGTCAGGACACTACTTCTCCCTGTACAAAATAAATTGCTTATAAAATTTTTCTTCAGGGGAATTCAGACACAAATAGTAATGTGCACTCCTTCTAAGTCACAGATAACAGGCTGATAAATTGTTGTTCTTAGCACCTGTTTTGAATTTCTTGCCTTCAAGGATATGCATTCCTGTGTATAATACAAGGTGGCTCATTATAAAACATAGACTACTTTAGGAGAGAGTTATCTCACCTAAATTTGAACAACTAATTTTGGTATGCCTAGCCTTAATTAGTTAGCTAGGTTTCCCAGATACTCAGAGGAAGACAAGCACTTCCAACAGGTGTTTTAGCCCAGCTGATCTGAATTATCCTCTAGAGATGCTTGGCAGAGATCACAACCAATGTAGACATCTTACTTTATTTCCTAAAGTGTGGTGGGAATGCATCCAAATCTTAAAGAAAGATTGTTCCCTAGCTCTGTCAGATGGTTAGGCATGTGGGAGTTAGTGGTTATATTAAGGCTTCACAGATAGCTGCTCCCAGACCATTGATTTTAATGGAACGATGTGAATTCATCACCCAAGGAATCTGCTCTATTAGTTTTCTTCTTCCATGTCTTACTCTTGCTGATCTCATGCATCAGCTCATGTATCTACTCCATGAAGAAACAATTTTCCAAAGATAGATGTCCACAAATCAGGAAATCCCAAAAACAAAGCTGGAAAAGCACCCTTAATTCTGCTGTTTCAGTCTTCCTAACTTAATTTCTTCCACAATCATTAACTTTGGCCAGACATATTTGAGAAGGGCCAAAATCACAAAGTTAGGTCCCTTGAAAACCATGGGAAAAGGTGACAAGAAAGAAGAGAGTTCCTATCAATGCTCCTATTCAGAGAAAGATGCAATAGCTGATCATCCTTAATTAGAGAATCCATACAGGGAAGGGGCTTTATAAACATCCCAAACATCAGAAAAAGACTTAATCAGCCCTTATGCTTTATTAGGTAACCAAGAATCTAGAACTCAAATCAAGTAGAAAATAGGCTTCAACAGCTTCACTGTTCTAGGCATAGCCTGTTTATGCATGTTTTCCATGTTTGTCAATGTATATAAATAACATTAATTCATCGTTGAGAGAAGCTGGCATTGTGCATAGAGGTCCAGTTTCAGGTTTCAGCATGCTTTGAGATGTGAAAATTGCCTCTCTTTGAAAAATATTTTCAAGGAATTGGGATGCTGAGGCATGTTAAATCATGAAGGACAGATTAAAACTGAATATCAATGTAGAAAGGATGATAGAGTGAGAACCAGAAAGAAAGACCATAAGATAATAGAATAAGAAATTATTTCCTGCTGTTCTCATTGCAGAATTACTTTGATCATGAGTGTGTAAAGTATGAAAAAACTTAGGATACTGGTTACCAAGCTGGGGTGGTTAGATGCTCCTGACTGATATGGCCTCTGAGAACTCTCAGTTATTCTACTTCATCCAGAGTCATTCTAGCCTTGAATACCCTTTGCCACACAACACTGTATGTCTTAATCTTACCCATCTCACGCTCACTGTAAAACTCCATCTCAGCACAGCCATACTTCTTGTGCTTCTTTGCTTATATAGCATTAAGTATGAACTCCTGGATGAAGTCCCAAATCGTGAGATTCACTAAATATTGAAATGGATGCCTTTGGCATTTGAGTCTGAATAGCTACTAGGATGGCTTCTTTGGACTGCTGGCTTTTGAAAAGTTTAAAAGAGTTTAGAATGCAAGAAGCTGTTAAAAATTTATTCTCTCTTAACAGTTGTTTTCTTCCAGCCACCTAGAAAATATATTCCTCACAGTCTTTCTTTTAAGGTTACTGGGGTTTGCAATTAAGACATCTACTTCCTTCTCTGCACCCCAGATAATTCCTTTTTACTGGAGAAATTCTATAATACTACTTAAAGTAAATACACAAAACCCCAAAAGTAGCTGAGGTGATCAGTGGCTCTTTTGCAGGATCAGTAGAAGAAGAAAGTTTGGTCTGAATGTCCTTCATTTATTTAACTCTACTTGGGAGCCAAATAAGAGCCCTGAGATATCCCAAAGACCACTGAAAGTAAAGGCTTGCCAGAAAGAATATTCTAGTGTAATGAGGGTCATCTCCTGGAGTCGTCTGGAGAAGCCAACTGATACAGAACTGATTTGTAAAGAAAATGTGGATTAACACACCAGAGTCCCTCGGGAGCAGGGGTATGTTGGAAGGGAATTATGCAATACTCAAGGCTGGGAGAATCTTCTCCTGGATGCATGCAGATAAGGCAGTGGATGGTTGGGTGTTGTCACAGGAGCATGTTGAGCTGTCACTAGAAGGAAGAGGCACTCTTCAAAAGCTATACTGCTGGCCAACAGCTTCAAGTGGTCCACCAAACAGCACAAGCATGCATATAAAGCATGAAGTATAGACAATATGTATCAGCAGTCAGTGTGGGGATTGCTCAGGCCACTGTGCAGGAACTGATAGTTCACTGGATGGCTTTTAGGTGTTCCTGATGTCCCGCTTCCCCTGACAGAGCAAAACCAGCCACAGCCCTGATCCAACCCCTCACCCTGTGGGGATGAAGGGGAACCTGGCAGTGGAGGCAATGCAAAAGGCTGAGAGGCAGCCCTTGGAGGTCTCACAACCAAACACATGAACTCTACAATTTGTACTGTTGCAATCATGCTGTAGCGACTGCATCTCATCATCCTGAATCTTATGCTTTGGAATCCTTTCCCATTATTGTCAAATGCCAGAATAGTTTCCCTACTTAGAGCATTTGAAAGGGATTTTTCCCAGGTAGAGCCAATGACCACCATCATTACTCTCTCCTCTGACTGCCAAAAGTGGAAATTGGTTTGTTCAATCACTGAAATTACACACATCTCTCTGTGCAAGACAGTAGATTTTTTTATTTTTTTTTTTTTTTTTTAACCCCCTTCCACATATGTGTTAGAATCACATGATCATAGAATGGCTGGGTTGGAAAGGAACTTCAAAGATCATATAGTTCCAGATTAGTCAGGCACGATTTGTCCTTTGTGAAGCCATGTTGGTTGTCTCTAATCTCCTCCCTGTTTTCTGCAAATAGTGATTATTTCATTTTTTTATATTTTCTCAACATTCATTTAGAGAGGGGTGTGAAGTATAAATTTGTTATTACTTCATTCAGGTATTTACAGGAAAAAATGTATATGGTAGTTCCTTTGGGATGGCTTGGGTTTTCTTATTTTATGCAAGAAAAAACTATTTATTTTGGAAAACAACTGTTTCACCAGTTCATTTGATTGAATTTTTTTATCTTTAATTAGCTTCCAACTGAAATAGGAACATTTAGTTGCTAGAAAGCAAACAACAGAGCTCTTAATTTTCAGCTTTTTAGTGGAAAACATTTCACAATTAGTTGTAGTGCTGTCATGCTGCCTCTGTTCATAAAATTGTTTCTTTCTCTTAATTCCGAGGATTGCATCTGCAAATAAAACTGTGAGAGAACTGCTCAACTGGATCAGTCAGCGGTCCCTTCTGCCCAACATTCAGTGTCTGAAAGGAGAATGTAACAGATATTGATGGAAATGGCATCAGAAACAAGGCAAGTACAGATTAATATTACCCTATGTATAAGTCAGATTTAGACCTGCCCAAGAAGTTGATTCATCTGAATCATCATACTTCACAACTGCCAACATACCTGTGAATTTGTCCTAATCCTTTTTGAGTCTATGTCTACCATTGCCTTCCAAAACAGCCTCTGATGATGAATTCCATGACTGAATCATGCATTTTGTGTAAAACTATGTAAATTATTCATTTTAGGTAAAACTGTGCAAAATTCTTTTATTTATTTCAAGTCTACTACCTGATCATTTTGGGATTTATGCCAAAGTTAGGTACAAACTTGCACAGAAAAGAAAGGGAACTATGTTCAACTGCATGCAGAAAAGTCTGTTGATCTTTGCCATTGCAAATCTGCAGCAGGATTTCCTGTGAGTATGCATACAGCTGCTGTGCACAAAATGTGTTTAAAATTAGTCTTTTATGTCATGGTTTCTCACCCACTCTTGTCTCTTAGTGTCATCCCTCATCATTCTCAGAGTATTCCAGAAAACCTAGAAATGATCTGTTAAACTGTATAACCTGCCTTTTGGGGACAAACTACATTAGCTCCAATAGCCAAATATTTCTCACCTTCAGCAGTCTTTTGCCCATCAGCCTTCATTTTCCTGTGGTTCATGTCGTATACCTCCATTGGTTGGGTTTGGTCTAGATGAACTTTAAAGTTTTATTCCTACCCAAACCATTCTGTGATTCTATGTTATTCTTGGAATGTGATAGTCTTATCCTGGCATATAAATGGTCTCAATTTTCACTGTCCTTCTCTACCATTCAAGTTGCTTTCGGTGTGGTTTTTAGTCAGGATAGCTCACCCTGTTTACCCAGACAGACAAAGTAACATTGATCTGCTTATGCACCTTTAAGTCATCATGGTGAGGATGCATCTTGCACATAGAGTGGTGCTGGTCATGGCAAGATTTCATTAGATGAATTGGCATCCTGGTGAGTCTGGAAGCATTGTAAATATTGGAAATGTCCTGGAGATTATTTGACACCCCTGAGGCTTGCTTAGCCTTCCCTTGTGAATGTTGTTTGCAATACCTAAACTTTCTGGGCAATTTTAGGCATATATTATTGTTTAACTTTATAGTTCAATTTTAATTGTGCTCTTATGCAACTATGGAAAAGCAAATATGACATTCCTAACTCTGAGGATTAGCCAGTCTGTCTGCTGTATAAATAGAAGCAGCTGGGGAACTGTTTCGTCTTACACTTTTTGGTAAATGGTTCATAAACCAACAAAGTGCCAAAGGTTTCTTCTGGACTTATGGATCTTGAAGGGATCCCTTGATGTCTGCTAAGAGTTCAGTTTATGGAGCAATTTCTCTCTAAGCAGGGACATTAACACATCTCTCTCTTCAATTAGGCTGTCTATTTTCACAAAGTATTTAAGAATTTGATGTTTCTGACTTCTGCCTCTCTGTTAAATTTGTCTGAAATTGGCCCATATTCCAGATATGGCTGAAGTGGGTATAAACAACAATGTTACTTACAGATTACTTTGAGACTGAACTCCTGGTCCATGTGTGGACAGTATAAATTAGGAATCTGAGTTGGTATAGCTGACCTGGATTAAAATTTAATAGGAATGAGCACTGTGCAAATCTTTTCTCACATCGTGCAATTGAAGCTGTGTTACTATATGAGTAACAGCACCAAAACCTATTCTTCTTCCCTGCCATACCCCAAAGCTGGATAGCTTTATGTGGAAAGGATGGCTTGGGAACCTTACACACATAGGTCAGAAAGATGAAAAGCAGCAGGAAAATCAGCCACGAATAAAATTGACAAGACAATTTTTCAGCAGAAAGTGCAATTTAATCTAAACATTTCAAAGTAATGTGCCCCATTTCAGTGGCTTTTTTAACACAAAAATGATAAAATGAACCATCATCACTTCATCTTTTAGTTTTGACAAAGTCAAAACATTTTCTTTTCAATAAAGCAAAACCACTCCTTTTAATTTTCCTTTAAATTAATATCTTAATATTACTATTGTATATACTCCTTTCTGTTGTGCAGAAAGTATTGAATAAAATATACTGTACACTAATGAAACATAGCTGATGATACTAAACTGCATTTTTTATCTCATGTGGAAAAATATGATTTTTTTTTTTTTTCACTTTTTAAGAAATCAAACATTGCCATGTTGAAATTCTGGAGAAAAAGGCATGGGTTTTGATCTACTCTTGGTACTAGACAGGCATGAACCAGCATGCTTCTGGAGAATACTAAGCAGCAGACACAGGACTCAGCATAATGACTATGCAAAGTATCATGGCTAGCATTTTGGCTAGCATTCTTTGTGAGCCTTCATGAATTCATGGATCTAGTGGCTCTGTTTCTACCACATCTTACATGTGGTCCTTGAGAAAGTCGTCTGTCTTGTAGAAAAGCCTGAAATCACAGGCACCAATGGAGCATCTCCCTGGAGTGTGTTAGGCTGCATATTGTCAATGTGACACCTGAGCACCTGCCTCGTTAGCAGGATGTGGCAAGAAATGTGACACATTAAGGGTATTTAAAACTTCCTCTGAGATTATTCTTTCAAGGGATATAGATACAGCCAGTGCAACAGGAACACACTTTCTCTTCATCCAAGGTCCTTTGAAATCAGCAATGCCTTTTCATTAATTTGGCTGACTTCAGCTCTGGCTCAGTCACACAAAAGGTGCTTCTCCTTCCATGGAAGGAACAGAAGGCTCAATTGTTAGCACTAGAAGGTTAAGTCAACAGGGTCTGTTCTCCTTTGCTTCTCTACAGAAAGTGAGAGACCAAAGACATTTCACCTAAGTCTTTTCAATGTGCACCCACACTGCTCTCCAGCCCTCTCCTTTCCTTTTGCCCCTGTTAATCCAAGCTAACAGTCAATGTAATCAAAATATGACCCCTACTAAAATGTTGCCAGCAGGTTAAGAAGGAAAATTAAGCAGAAAAGATTTGTTTTGCTGGCTGTGTTTGAACAGCAAGCCGTGTCTTTAAAAATAAACTAATGTAGCCTCAGGCTGTTTATCTGAACATGATTGGAGCCAGGGGATTTGTATGGGTATCCACAGTTATAAATAAATGCACCCAGTTTTCAACACATGTCAGATTTTGTGGTCATATAACTGATCCCAGAGCTCTTAGATAAGAGGGATGTTCTGATAACTAGGGCTCTCACTGTATTTTCAATTTTTCCCTCATTATTTTTAGACAAAATCCAAAGGAGACAATTGCAATAAATATGATGAAAAGTCCATTGAAATATAACAGGGAAACCAACCTCTGAGTAGGCTGGGCATTTAACTAATGCTGCAGGAGATACTTGCCAAGAGTCCACTGGGTGAGAAGTTGGGTATAATTGCTGGGAATTATAAGTATTTTAAGAGGATTGACAGCGCTAGTGTGCATAGTTCTGCTTTCATGGTATGCAGACCTTGCCTTGCAGTCTCAGAGCTTCCTGGCCAGCTGCCAAAAATAAGTGTTATCATGGAAGATACTTTTCAACCTATTTTCACTTAAGGAAAAAAGTGAATAGTTGACTCTGCTTTTTTAAACCTAACTGTACATGTTGGACATAAAAGCATATTGGAAGCAGGGATGCAAGGCTGAGCTCATAGGACTGATGACTGTTTTGGAAATGATCCTTTCAGGATGGTGGAGACAAATGTATGAAATCTCCTACTTAAGTATCTAAAGCTCCTGTGACTAAGGCAGTGAGATGGAAGGTGAATATACTGCAGAGCCACAGATAGCATTGGGTGTCCTTGATCGTGTTGTTTAGCTGCTCTGGGGTTCTCTTCTCCAGCCATGAAAAGCAGTGAATGCATCCCAGTACAGAAGAGCAATGCCTTCTAAAGTTGTGAGGACGCTTCCACACTTTATTTTTCAGGTAACACTGTCTGAAGGCAACAGTTGTGTGAGGGAGAAAATAAGTACTGCATGGTCCTCTTCTGAGGCACTTCAGACACTTACTTTTCATTTTGTTTATAGACTGTGAAAAGATACTTATTTGGAAGAGAAAAACAGATGAGAAAATATCATATCTATCACCCCACCCTAAGTAGACATTGTAATGTAGAATCAAAGCCAAAGAAGTCTTCTATATAGTCTTCTCTGATTAAACTACCAGGAGGGCCAGGATCACACACGTTTTGCTTTAAAGGGTAAAGAAGTCTGGCAGAAAATAAAGCCCCTTGCATTCCAGCTTATCCTCAGATATCAGAGAGGCTGGGGATGGCTAGGCTTAGATTCTGAGTGATGCCCAATTGAACGCTATAAGTCCAGTCATGTTCAATATATATTGAACTACTACGATTACAGATGCACTAATAGTGCAATGTACTTTCAATCTAGTTGCGTTCAGTGAACTATCACAGCCAGACTTAGGAAGTTTGGTTGCATTCAATGAACTATCATGGCTAGATTTTAATGAACAGTACAGTTTATTAAAGAAACAGAAGCACAGTTTCTTTTGGATTGCCAAAAGTGATAAATACACTGTCTGCAAAGCACCTGTAAGTACCAAGAATATGAATAATGCAGTTGACTACAAGCATACTAAGTTATGGAAAAACTCTACAGAGATTTCTAAGTTTCGAGGGAAGCACTCGGTATAACCAAGGGTTCAAATCTTACCCAATAGGCATCCCTATGGGGAGGAAGAGAGGTTCAGCCCATTGACTGATCCCAGAAGTCAGCAATGTCCTCCTGACTTGTCTACAATGGTGTCTTCCCTAACATTCCTCCTCTCTTAAGTCCTTTTATACTATTTTCTTATTTTTAGGTAGAGCTTGAGTGACTCTAGTCATCCATACCTTTATTATGATTGGTATAAAATCTCCTCGCTTTACTTTTAAAGGTATATGCTAGGGAATATTCAGAGCGCATGCTCAGTGAGGGGTGGTCACACCTTGAAGGCGGGTAGCTTTTGGGATGGAGGTGTGTTTTGGTATTATAATGATGATATAATGAGCAAAGTTCACCCAGAGGACATGATTTTGCATGTCACTACTCCAGACACTGGGCACTTATGATATAAATCAGAAGTAAGGCAACAGTATTGACAGAACCCCCATTATTTCACCTCCTTGCTGTAGTGGATTCAATGCAGGGACCTTCCATTCTTGTTCCGGTAGTTCCAGTTCTCCATCCCTCTGGTGATATCACAGAACCTGGCCACAGTGTTTCCACTCCACTCCACCTTCTGTGTTCTTTCTCAGAGTCAGCATACCAAGCTCCCCTGGTGTTGCTAACATCTAAGGTTGCAGGTTATGTTGTTTAGGGAATTATTATGGAACAGATTTTGTGTATATCCACTGCATTCCACCCTGGAGGTTTACCTTCCCTTAAAAGGGGACATATCACTAAGTCACCTCCAGCAATCATTCCACAACATATCCCATCTGCTTCAGTATGTGAGATCCTTTCATGTTCTCCCTGAGCAGGGAGACTGAAGGCCTGTCTGCATTACCTTATGGGAGGCTGCCCTGAAGGATGAAGGAGTCCAGGTGAGCTGACTGATCTCTTAGGACAACCTCTTAAAAGTGCAGAAGCTGTCCAAACCAATGTGAGGGAAAACAGACTGGCATAGCGGAAAGCTAGGCAAGTAACTCTTGACAGAATACAAACCGCAGAAACAAGGTCTTCCACAAGGTGGAAGAGGGGCCATGCTACTAGGGAGGAACATACTAACATCATCTAAGACTGGGCTGGATTAAGGAAAGCCAAAACTTTGTGACAGCTGAGAAATCCTTGAAGATTTTGAAACCTCATTGGACAAGCAGATGCAGAGTTCAAGCGAGTCCTGCTTTGACTAGGTCAGGTTAGAAACCTCCAGAGATCCCTTTCAACTTAAATTTCTCTATGATGGTTCTGTGATGTTATGACTACATTGCCATGTCCTGCTTATGAATATAAAAGCTGAAAATGGATGTTCAGAGTTTAACATTTCCTTTTGTAAGACCAAATTAGGTCTTAAAAAGATTTTACTCCTTGTAGGAAGCACCCAAAAAATGAAACTTGCATTAAAATCTCAGTCAGTAGTAAGCATTGTAAGGAAAGAAGAGACATATACCAGCAGGATACCTATGGTTTGCAAGTAGATAAGATATTGGCAGGAAGAAAGAACATGCCAGAACCTGACCAGAGGCACAAGTCCTCTGTGCTAAGCATGGAGCCAAGCCTACTTCTGACATGAGTGCTACTTATACTATATGGCCTCCAACCTGTGCTAAATGAGCACCTCAGTTCTCTGAGCAGCCAGTGCCTTGATGGTGTCCTCTGTGCATGACTACCAGTCCTCCAGCACTTTCTTTGGCTTCAGTTCTTCCAAAGAACAGTCTATGTGCTTGACCATAGGTGCACCCATAGGGATGGAGGGTGCACACAAGGTATGGAACTCCTATTGTTTGCATCCCCTTCTAGATGTCACAACCCAGACTGGACAGACCAGGGAGTCATGTTGAGTTCGGAATTCCCTCGGGCTAAATTAAGGTGAAACAACACCAAACAATCAGTTAAACATTTTATTCATGGCAGAAGCAGCCTGAACTTGGGAGGTGTTTACAGCAGGTGGTGGGGTTTCTGTCAACAGGAACTGGCATGAAACTACGTCAGTAAACCGTGTAACCCATGGTAACCATATACATAAATTCAGGGAAGAAAATAAGGAGATCCCTCCTGTTGAGTCACGAGGTTCAGAGTGGACCCCTTTGCTTTCTAGACTCCTTCTCAGAGAAGAGCCTAGGGGTAGCTGGATCCGCTCCTAGTCCCAAACTTGGTCAATGATTTTATGTCTTAAAGGGGTGTGTGGTGTAGGGATTATAGAAAAGGGGAGAGAGGGAGAGAGAGAGAGGAAAGTAAAAGAGAAAGATTTCACCTGGGTCCTGGGTCCAGCATTGGTCCAGTCAGTCTAAAGGTCCATTTCCAGTGGCCATGCACATGTGGGGCTTCAATTCGCGCCCTTTTATCATCTCCTTGCCCCTCCTTCGGGTGGGCACTCAAATTCTTTAGGCTAATTAGGTGTCATGGGCAGTTTGTGAGCCTTTGGGAAATGGATTGGTGTGCTTGGGGGTCGTTTGGGGAGTAATTTCTCCTTCCTTGCAGACATGACCATTGGTTGATCTTTGTCCAAGCATGATGAGCTGCCCTGCTTAGCGTATCAGAACAGCACATCAGAACATGGAGCTGCGCACCCTCCAGCACGCTCTCGCAGTCTTGTTGCTGATGCCCTGTGCTGATCTGTGCTGATTGGCTGCTTTTTACCTGTGGTTCTTTACTATACAGGGTTGTTATATAGAGTTTGTTAAGCAGAACTTGCCCCATCTCAATGTTTGAGACATTCACTCTTTCAGTCTCTCACGCAGACCTGCTCTTCAACACTATTTAACATAACTCCATGTTAGTGTTTGCTCTTGTAAGCATGTGGGAACACCACAAAATGACTAGAAAAATGCATTCAAATGATGTAAGGGACTGTGGGTGTTTTATATGTCCTCTCAGGGGAATAGAAGAGGGACTCTGACACTCTCAATCATTCCTCTCCTCTTCCACAAAATAATCAGAAGGTTTTTCCCTCTAGCGTTGCATTCATCTTGCATTAGGTATCCATCTTTCAGTTCATTGGTGAACTTTGCTATTATGAGAAGGAAAAAGGTTTTTTTCAGTAATCGGTTGGAAGAAGGAAGAGTCAAACACACAGAGACGCAAACATGCAAAGCTCCGGGAGGGAGAATCAATTCACGCTGAAGACCATTTGCTCATCTATCTATGTTTGCTAGGTAATTTAGGCCTTGAAAGCAGTACAGTTAGCACACTGAAACAGCATTACTTGTTACTGTTCAAGGTGAATAATGTGGCCTTCTAAGGCCAGGGTCATTATCTCTCTGAGCCTGCTTGTGGCAAGGTAGAGGAAAGAAATATAGTGTCTATCTAAGAAGACCAATATTTTCAATTCGGATGTGCTTTGTATGAAAGAGAAGCTCAGTATTTTATGGGGTACAGCATCATTTCCAGTATATCTTTCATAATATTTGCTTGGGGCTGGCAGAAAAACTGATCCTGTTGAGCCAAACCCCAGAACTGGACAAGTTAACCACAAAAAGCAGTTACACTTTTCCATATTAATCATAGGATATCTGCCAAGGATAACAGGCAATAGCAAAAACAAAGGAGTCCAATATAACCAAGTCAGAGCCAGGATGATGGTGTTAGAGCTGAGCTTTCCATTTGACCATTGTTCACAAGGACATATTCAAACTGCCTGAATTCAGTCTAAGAAGGATTCATCCACACTACATTCACATGCCTACAGCGTAGGTGTCAATGCTAAACCAAGTTATCTGAGATTCTGTTGTAGCTGGAGGACATTGAGTCAACAGAATGGCAGGAGTACAATTCCTCTGATTCAGTGTGTAGGTACCTACGTTAGGAAGACTTGAATTACACACTAAAATCTATCAATTCTATTGACTACAGACTCAGTTAAGGTAGCTAAACAAAAGCAACCAGTGCTATTGGAGATGCCTTAGCATATCGCTTTTGGAGGCCATTTGGTAGTCCAGAAGAACTTGAGTCTCCCAAAGGTCTGGCGTCCTATCTGTCTGATGTCGCAGATACCTTAAAGCATTTCATATATTACTAGATGCCAGTGCTTGCCCAACTGATTTAAGCCGCAGCTCTTCACTGGCAATAAATGTAGCTTAGGGTGATTTTTTCAGATGTAGACAGGTTTCAGTAACTTTTCAGATGGATTTCACCTTCTTATTCACCAGAGGTTTTACCACATCTAATGTCAGGGCATGACTGAAGTATTTGTATCTCCCACTTCCCACAGTGATGGCACTTTCACTCCAAGCAGAGAAGGAAAAACATTTGAAACATGTAAGTTAAATGGGTCATCTAATAAGAATGATGGTAATTTTGATATTATTTACTATGGGGCAACATTGACAAAATTAGTATTCTTCTTAAATGTTTTAATACAATGCCTACTATTCTCTCCCATTCCCTCCCCTCTACTGGGAGCCAAAGCTTGCCTGCCTTAAGTAGCAGACTGATTTACTCATCACTTTCCTATTATGTTATTGTTGTAACCATCACTAAGTTAAATGATAATTCGAATGTGGCCCAAAGTAGTTCTGACCAATGAGATTTTAACTTTTCCCTTGGTGGGCTATAAATAGGAACTGTTTCCTTCTTCGATGAACTGTAAAATAGTCAGGTCATCTGGAGGAGAAAAGATCCTAACAGCAGAATTATCATTCTTGCATGTGAATAAGGATAAAAGATCTGGAAGAAGTCAGAGGTCCCTCTGTTCCCCACTTTCTTTTTGTACTAGAAAACAATGGAGAGACTGAACCAGGATCATGACTGTGTCATTGAAGAAATCATAATACACATTCAGAAGAGAAACAATTTCTTACTGTAGAAGCAATACTATTTCAGGTACTTCATAACTACTGAGTGCTTGACTATTGTCCTTGACATTCCTTTCAATAGGGCTACTATAAAATTTATTTTCATAAAAAATGACTAATAAAAAAAAGAAACAAATATGATAAGAGTTTTGCAGCTATTCTAAACGTTGCAGGAGTCATCAGCAATCTTTAGGTACTTGACTCCCCAGAAAAATCATCTTTCCCTGGAGCCAATGGAATATTTCCATTCTATCTTCACTGATGGCATGATACTATAAGCCCATTTTACTGTAAAATACATCAAGCCCATCTTACTCTCCCAGACTCTTTCCCTTCATCAGCCCTCTTCTGCCTTTAAGTCTGTCCCCACCTCAAGGCTACCTCCTCTTCTTATGTCCTAATATCTAAAGACTTATAATTTAACTATGTTTGACAATTCATCATCTGAGAAATACAGGCAAATCTCTGACAGAGGTGACACACTAGATTTCAAGTCCTCCCTCAAAAATGTGGAGGAACTAAAATGTCTAAATCAAATCAGATCTATGCAAATCAGATCTTGGCATCATTTATTTCTTAACAGAGATGCATTAGGAGTATTATTCCATAATCATGTTCTTAGGAAAAGATTATTTAATTGAGTATGGCAAAATTTCTATAGAAAGCCAAATAGACATTCCCAAATTGAGAAATCATCATTCTATGTGACATTACTTGTGCCTTGACTGGAATTAAATATATTAGCACTTAAGCTGTTCAAGTTCAGCTCCTGAGGCTGTCTCGTGCTGGCAAGGTGCTGATTCTTAATCCCAGTTCCCAGCTGTCAGAAAAACTAAGCCAACAAGAATCTGCTGCTGTGGACATGGTTGATTTTCTTGAGATTTAGCTGCATACTCAAATCTTGCATAATCCTACAGAGGACTGCTGGGTTTACAGTAAATCATTGTCGCAGCCCATCTTAAAACCATTCCTGTAGCTGTCTCAGCCCTGAATTCTCCTTCATATGTGATACCTGCCATGTGGTTTTCAGTCGTCTGACAATTTTCATGTGTGGTTTGTAATGTCAATAATATAAACTACTTTACCTTCAACTATGTCTCCATAAAAAAGTAATTATTATTGCAATAGAGTTGGATTCAGCTTTAAAACTGGATAATTTTGGATTTTGGAGCAAGCTAAACTATCATCCTAGCTTCACAACTACCATTTCAATGCTCTATTGAGGTGGAAAAGGGCTGAAAAAAGCCTGTGTCATTTTGCCCCCCTTCCATAGAGCGTGCACTGCATACAAAAATTCACTTTGCATTCAGCACAAACATGTCATTCTGAAAGGACTGTGTCAGCAGCCTTAATTGCTTGGCTGGTGCCACAAGACTGATGGATTGTAGGCTCCTGCATTTCTAGAGGAAGGATGAGAACAGATGGGATTTTGCCAATTTAAACTTCTGTACATGTTTAATGTCCTATTTAGCTCTTCCAGTGAGCCTGAAATGGTAATAAATGAACTAGATTTTTACTGGAATCTGTTAATGTCATGAGAAGTGTTTGTGAAGAACAAAAAGCTCTATTAGCCTACATTGACCTGCAAATAAACAACAGGCTGTGAGGAGTGGTTACCACTTTCTAATTTGCTTAATGGCCTTTTAATGAGTGGGCTTATGGCTGTACAGTAAATACACTGGTCTAGCACCTTAGAGGCCTCTATTCATGCTATTTACTGCAACTTTGAGACACCTCCTATTGTTTCTATTCCTCTATTTTTCATTCAGACGAGCCTAACAGTTCATCCAACCAATCCTTAAACTATGTTAGGGGCCGGAATACAAATAACAGTACTAAGACATCCTTGTTTCAAGTCTAAGAATCTCAGTGCCCCATTCATCTGCCTACCAGGTGAAGTTTCTGTATCTAAATCCAAATCTAAATCTAAATCTCTGCCTAATGAGTTTCTGTACCTAAAATGTATTTATATAGAAATGCAGCCTATTTTTGCTGCTGCAGAGATTATGGTTTACTAGGGCACAGAGCTGTAAAAACCATAACATAATGGAAACATTATTGTCTGGGAAAACAAGAAGAGGAGGCTGCACACACCAGGATGACAAGGAGGGAAACAGTTTGTGTTACCTTTAAATTTGCCAGCTGAATCTGCAACACATTTTAAGCTTAGTACAGGTACCTTCTGGTTGTAAGATGTTTGTTTATTCTAGCTTAAATCCCTTGGGCATGGAAATCACAACAGAATTATCTTTCTGGTACTGCTGGGTAGAAATTCATGGGAAAACACCCTTCTGTTTGGTCTATAGGAACACCTTCAAGAATCATAAACTCAATTACTTCTGAGAAGGAAAAATAACAGGGGAAAACAGCTTTACATCAGTTTTCAAAACTGAAAAAGTTTGGATGAATTCCAGACAATTTTAAGTGATAGAAATATTTTCAACATTGCACATGTTTATAAGGAAAGTATAGCATATCTATCTCATGGGTTTTAGGGCTTTATGAAAGAATTACTTCTCGTAGTGCACAGTCTTTATACACTATAGGCACACACAGAGGCACACGAATTACACCATTAGCCTCTTCTACTGAAAGTCACATTTTTTTCCAGGATTACTTACTTTTTAACTAAAGTAAGGGCAGCAGCTTTTGAACCCCTGAAAAACGAAGCCCTTTTTAGATGCCCTGATTTAATCATGCAAATTAGAAAATGTTGGTTCAAATAATTTAAGACCATACCATTAACTTTCAGGAGTGGGTAAATCTCCTGAATCCCCCAGTTTAGTCCCCCCTCCTCCAATGAAGAGTATTAAAAAATAGCATACAAATTACCTTAAGAGGTCATTTGTTCCACCCGGCCTTACTGAGCACCTTTGTTAATGATTTAGTGCCTGAACACTAAACCAAAAACACTTAGCAAGAGCAAAAAGTCTGCAAATAAATTAAAAAATAGCAAGTTCCAGTTAGTCTCCAAATATAGTTTATGATTAAATGGTTTCTATTTAAGCAGCAGCAATATCAAATTCTTCTATGCAAAATTGTTAAGGCTAACTTAACTAAAGAGAGAAAGGAAGGAAGGAAGTGTTTTCTCAGCTTAGATAAAATGACTTGTATTTCAAACATCAGTGTACAAATACATTTACCCTTTTTGCTTTGCTTTCAGAACAAGGTAAGTAGTAAAGCATTAGCACTTATATGTTAATGGACAAGGACCAAAAGAAAGAGTAAAAAGAGGTAAAAATATAACTAAATGATAGAGATATTGATCTAGAGGTCACTGATTTAATCTACTTGAATGATTTTTATAAACAGAATGCCAGTTTATAGGTAGGTGCAATCTTTCTGGGAGAGATAGTGCTGGAAGGAGAGGTAGAAGGATCACAGGATATGACAGTGGTATTTAAAATATCACAAAATGACATCTTCACAATGAAGACTGTTGACAAAAATATCTGGAAGGAGGAACATAAAAGACAGCTTTGACCTACTCTCTTTCTTTGAGGAGCTTAGAGAAAAGGAGGCTGCATTATATCTACAACAACATTTGCAAGGTCTAGAATGGATGGTGGGCTTTCAAATGAATCTGGAGTCACTGGAATCTCAGTGGCTACTGAGATTTATTTTTTTTTTTTAGTTAGTGTTATTTTTTATAAGTTCAAAGGTAAGGTAAGTTGATAACTGTCACACTACACCAGTTGACAAGGTGGCATGAAGTTAAAATCATAATCTAGAAATGCAGATTTTTTAGGAATTGTTATTCTTATATGTTAGACATAGGGAAATTTGGACTGTGCTAGCCCGAGCACAACTCAGAACTGAGGTAGTTCACTGACATTGTACAACCAAGTTACACAATGAGTTAGACACTGGTTCTTCAGGTGTCAAAATTTACCAAAATGTTTTTTAAAATCAAAATAAACCTAACAGTCAGAGATCACATACTTAGAGTACTTATGTAATGTGGGTCTCTATCCAACAACCTGTGCTTGGAAAACTATTAGCACACAGAATATTATTCAGACATAGATTAATCCTATTTAACTTTCTGTACCTAACTAAATCACCTTGTGAGCAAGGATAGTGATCTATGCTCCATCTAAATTCAAAGGAGACGAATCTACACTTCAGAGTGATTCATATCTTAGATAGCTTCAGTTGCCCATGGGAATTATGCAAGTCTATCTCCACTGACTGGAAAGGAAACAAAAAAGAAGGAATCCTAAGGCTAGCCAAGATAAACCATAAAAGTACACAGAAATAAAGGCTTCAACATTTCCTTAGTAGTTTGTTGTATCGTCTGAAGCTCATGATTAATTTCTGTTTACTGTTTGTCTTCAAATTCCAAATTTTGAACCTTGTGAGATCAAGCATAATGCATTGAGCGTAAACTGGGAGCTTGGAGTATGCAAGAGGTCTCAAAGGTCAGGTTAGCACCTTATGGTCCGTAATATCTTAGCCAGCAAAGTGCATAGGTTTCTAAGATGAAGCCATTCGGCAGCAAAAATAACCAGTGCAATCGGAGGCACAGCAGTGCAGAAAAGTCCATTTATGCATGTATAAATTCAGTGATACTGACTGCTAAAAGTGAAGAGTTTTTAAAGATAAATCAGGAAATCCTGACATCTGAAGAACGTCTTCACAGTCAGCGGAACAGGGTTTCTAGTCTTAAGATATCGAGAATTAAAATAGTGAAAAGTATGTATAATATTGCCATTAATGGAAAGTGTCCACTAAAATATATTTTACATAGTTAAATGAAAATATATTGCTACTAACTTTAAAAGAAAGGATAAAGCCTGAGGGTGAAATTCACCCCATATAACTTTATTTGCACTAATTATTTTCACACTCAGATAGAATACCTGAGGAGTTGGGCTGTCATCTATTTGGATGACTGATAACATGTGATGACAAAGACCAATCATTTCATCTAAATAGTGACTATCAAAATCAGTGCAAGCTCAGGTACTTTGTGAACATAAATCATTAATGAGTGAGTGCATGTGAATAATACAAGAACAGAAGAGGCACTAACACCCTTGAATTAATTGCTGGCGTGGGATAATCCTTTACTCTGTAGCGAATAATGAAGAATGAAAATAACTAAAAGGGAATTTTATGACCAACAGCAAGATAACTTTCCAATGGCTTGTTTCATTAGTTGGCAGGAAAGTCTTTGCAGCAAAAAGGTTCATTTTTTAATTTGAAATTAAATTTGAATACAAAGAAACATGTAAGTAATTGGAAGTGATAGAAAAATAGATTAGATGTTAAACCTTGGATTTCACAAATAGTCCTTAGAATGGGGAACAAGTTTTCCTGATGTCCAAGATTTCTGGGGTCAAATTAAAAGACTTTTTTTTTTCCTAAGTTAATTGTATATTCTAACAGCTTCTAGGTAAATATATGGAAGTCGCCCTATAAAAAAGCTGTGTTAGGGCAGATAAGAGAAAAGACGGCTGTGCATTTGTTGATGTTGCCTGCACAGAGTGGAAAGATACAGGGAGTCTCACTGACATTGTTGTTCATTGGAAATTTGTAGCTCAGCTCTTCAACTGGAGAAAACTATCTTCTGAAATTGTATATGCTTGCGCAAGCATTACACACCTTTTTTTGTGGGTAATTAAGCATTGGCTGCTGAATAATAGAGTGAGGTTTGATGTAGTAAGGTGCCTTGTTCCCTTACATATCTTTTATCTTGAAAATGAAAATTTGAAATAGTGTGTGCTATCTGCCTGTTAGCAAAGTTAAGGATTGGATGGTAATGAGAAAGACTAGGCAAACCTACAGTTCTGCTATCAAACCTTCTTAGTCAGTCGGTTCAAGAAACTGTTACTCCTGAGCTCCTAAATATATGTTAGGATGCAGATTTGTTTCAAGTAACTTCAGCAGTCTGAGTTAGATGTCTAAACTGTCTACCTATTTTGGTCCCTTTGTAGCACTGGGGAGACATGTCTGCTGAGTGATTCATCCCACTTATATTAGACATCTATCTTAGATTGGGATGAATCACCCTCTGGAACTACCAGTCCCTCCTATGTGATTGCTGGGGAACTTTAACTAGTTAAGAATTGTTGTCTACTTAGAGGGGAACTTTTACGGACTGCAGCCATATGTGTGTTATCCTACTATTGGCTGCAGACCTTCCAGGATGGTATAGATTACAGCAACTGCAAAGATGGTTTTTTTCCCCTAACTTCTCTCATACTTTCCTTAGAAATAAACTGACTGACCATGTGTGATAGCACCTGACAGCTCACCAGAAAGGAAATCAGCAGACCTTGTTTGCATGTTCACTTAAAGAGGTAAGAATTACCAGATAGCTTAAGTAAAGCAAGGTCTACCAGGTCTTACAGTTGATCCCAAATAATTTTGCCTTTCTGTCTCTTGAAAGAAATTTATGATTGGAAATCCTGGAGAAGAAAGTCTCACATTAACTCCCCTTGTGCAACAGTAATCAAACCTCCCATTTATGCCCTACCGAAGTGCTTGATCCTATTCTGGAGAAAAGTAACAAAAATTCGGTACAATTTCCACAATTAGAATTAGGATTTCACCTATTTGCTGAGACTACCAACAAGAGGATGATTTGGTGCCACTTACAGTCTCAGCTTTTATGCCATGAATACATTTCTCCTGCAGTTCCCAGTTCTGTTTCAGTTAAAGAGTTGATGTGTGATAAAAATTCTGAGTCTGTACAAGTCTAGGCTGGGTTGGAATCAGATACCTGCAAGTGATATTTCCTACCTCTCAACTAAGCTTCAGTAAATGTTGCCCCCAGCATCAATATGATTGCAATAAATTACTTATTTAAGTGTCTTCAAGCACCACCAATACAAAAACCAGCTGCTCCTAAAAACATTCTAAAAATATTTCAGTTACTTTTAATGACAAATAAAATTTTAAAGGAACAATATTTAAATACCTTAATTTAAATTGTAACTCACAGTAGAAAATGACTAGCTGGTCACCCTTCACTTAGAGTTAGGAGGTACTCCACTTAACACTAAGTTTATTAGATTGTTTTCCATCTCCTCCAATTTTAGTCATTTAGCCTAAAACTGCAAAGGGAAAGCATTTCTCAGGCTTTTGTTTAATCAAGGCAACTTGAGATTGACCAAATGTTTTTACAGGCTTGCACCAATTTGTCCTTTAGAGATAATGGCAATGACACTCTCATATCTGTCCTTTAATATGCTTCTATTTCACTTCTAATATGAAGCTCAATTAAGAAATAAGTAAGACTAAAACAGGTATAAGAAAATATCCTGAGCCTCCATCTAGCCCCCAGATTTAAGTAGGAGAGAACACTAATTTAAGACTAGAAATTATTTATACATTTTACATGGTTTCCTATTAATCAGCATCAGAACGAGAGCAATTTGCAAAATTCATGTGGCTTCTATTAAACATTTTCTTCTAAGTAAGTAATTCTGGTAGACGCTTCATGGATTGGTAATGGGTGAGAGATACTAAACACAGAGGGACATATTAAATCTGTACGAAATGCAAAATACTCCTCAGATCTCAACTAAATTCATTTAATCCATTTTTGCATGGTTTAAGGCCTGTCAGATTTTATAAATATTGACACAATTTAGTGAAAGGTGACTGCAAAGAAAGGACAAGCATCACAGGGAAGTATCGTTCAGCAGGACCACAGTGTCTGCACTGGAGTTAGACTTCGGGACATTCTTCATTTTCACTGTGACTCTAAATCTGGCTGAAAAGGCAAGTTTCGCTGAATACTCTATTCCGGGGTGGGAGGAGGATGTCTATTTTAGAAATACCTGGGATTCGAATAGCTCATTAGAAGCTATGAGTTTATAGATATCCAAATGAAATTCATTCAGACGAGATTTAGAAAATGTTTCTGAGGTGACAAGCAGCACTGAGTAATGGTTTAAAAGACAGTTTCCTAGTTTTTTGGACCAGCACCATCAATGCTCAAAATTCCTGCTGGATCAATATGAACTTTTGACATAAAAGGTTCAGTTAACGAACTTGCTAATGTTTCTACTCTATCATATCCAGTGAAGCACCCACAGAACACACATCAAGGCCTCATCTACCATGAGTGTTCTGTGAATCACGGTGCTTGAACCATGCTCTGTCCTGTCTGTGGCTTTGATGTACCCTGGGGAAGTCAACTTCTTTTCACTTGTTCTTGGAAATCCCTGGTCTTTTAGAAGTCCTTGGTCTTACTTTGCTGACCTCTCTTTGCTCGCTGGTCAAGCTCTCATTTTGTCAGGAAGAAAAGCTCATCCACTCTTATGATGTTACCATTTGTATTGCTGTAGCATTCAAAACAGCAGTCAGACAGAAACTGGTAGTAAGAAACATGGTCACGGGTAGGTCAATAGCACTGACTCTGAGTGGGTGTGTGGGTGCCACTGTAGTACAGCTGATAAACAAGCTGTGCTTTAATTGTAAAGACCCAATGGCAGTGAGGAGAAGAGGAACCTGTAGATGGGTTTATGATTGGAGAAAGCACTATGCCATGCACAAAGGCAATCCCTGGCTGTATGATGGGACAGCTATGTTCACAGCGTGTTCTTCAGAGAGACAGATGAAACCCAAATATTGGGAAGTGTTCACTTAAGCAGCTTTGCAAACTGGCCTTCAAATGCATAAACCCAACCAAATCTGCGTTCTACCCAAATCTATAACAAAATTCCCACAGATTTTGATCCAGTTCCAAATTAATTAGAAAACATGGCACAGTTTTCAGTTTTCCCAACTAGAAAAACTGCTTTGTAATTAAACTCTATGTCCATTTGGGCCAATTGGTGGCTTCAACACAGATGGAGATGAAAAGTCAATTCTTGCGAAGATAGTGGGAGTTTATTCCTGCACAAAACAAATGTAATAAAAGAAACATTGACTTGCACCTTTACTAGAGGAAGGTGAGGATGTTATTGCTTCCAGCTGTCTCCCCACCTTTTCCTCCATCCCAGTGGATGGATAGCTGAGCTATCGGTAAGCCTGAACTGCCACAAGCTATAGCATAGTATTTCAACATAATCCAAAATCAGATGAGGTTTTTCTGGAATTCCTGATGGCATCTGAAGCCACTTAGAAATGACTGAGTTGCATTGCACAAAGGGAGGGAAGGGTGGATGACTGGAGGGTTGCTTCCTATTAGCCATACCATGATATGCCTCCCTCCTTGTCAGATAGGACAGGACCCTCACATCACTTTGTGGGAATGACCATGCAATGATTTAGGGAAATGCTAGCTTTGCAGAAACAAACAAACAAACAAAATCCTGTTTCCCCTTTGCTTATAGTCTCCCAAACTTATTTAGCTTTAGCTGGCAAGAAATGGAATGAGTGTAAAATTCAGTTTTACTTCATGGTTCTCTTTCTTATTTGTTTTATTCAGCTATGCAGTGCTGTGGTGCCAAAACATTATCCCAACTTATGCATTATTTACTAGTTAATATCTCAAAACAGATGTCTCTAAATAAAATAATTTTTTTCCTCTTGCTTCTCTGCCTGAGGGCCAAACCTGAGGAACAGAACACCTCCTTGATAATTTGCAGTATAATCAAATCATGACACTGGGATCACCAAACCCCTGTCAGATTTGGACCCGGGGACACTGAGAAATCTGTAGCAACATGTGTCTCTCCAAGTCAGTGTCAGTATTTCCCAGTTCAGATCTCTCTTATACCTCTGGCTTTTCATCAGCCATTTTAGCCCTGCATACCTACTGATTTTGAGGATTATATATTTCTTGTAGATCTCTGTGTCATAAAGTCCATTTATCAAGGGATGGTCTGGCTGGGTCAGAAAAAAACATATTCCCTGGAAGCAGGCAAGTGCCCATAAGAGCAGGCACAACTCTGTAATTAGCCAAGTGGAACATGCATTTAACCAATGTATTTGACTATGTATTTAGCACATATTGCCTTATCTCTGTGTTTTTCAAGCTGGTGCAGAACATTTCATAAAATATTGGGATAGGGTCTTTATGTTTCTTTTTTCCCTCCATGGGTAATTATTTTGTATCATGTTACTGATCTTTCCTTTAGGTACTGGTGAGATTTGTGGAGTAGCAAAAGGTTTCACAGCAAGAAATTTCATGAAGTTGAAATGCCCCTGAGAACCCTGTTCACAGTCTTCTCCCTACCACACAAATGACATGTCTATTAAGTCTCTGGAAAACATATGGGCTGCAGGGAAACAAGTCCTCAGCTAGCATGGGCTAATTCTCTGGAGGACTTTGACGTTCAGGACCAAAGACATGAATGGGGTTGGCATTTCACCGGAACCCAAAACACATCTGAGCTGTGCCTTCATCTTGTTGATGAAAGGATGAAGGACTGTTCAATGAATTCTGGTAATTGGACTTTCTCCACAGGTGGAGGCTTTACCCTCAGCTTTAATGAACAGTAAGAAGCACATATGTAAGTCAGGACTCTGTAGTTGCCTATGACTACATCTGCATTTCTGTCCAGATAAGAATTAAAATGGACAGTTTTAGGGAGTCTCTAAAAGGGTGCCAGAGAGAATCTAAAACTGGTCGTTGGTAACTTGATTGCAGATATAGATTTTTCCTGTATTTGTTCAAATCTGAAAGTCGATCTGAAGGGCAAGAAACCCAGAAGGTTTTTAATTTGTATATTTTTTCATTTATCTGGTTTTGGGGGGCATCACTTACCCTATATTCTCATAGTTTTCACAGAGAAAGTGGGTTTTCTTATAGTCTTAAATGAGTGTACTAGGAGAAAGGTAAGTTTCTTCAGCACAGGATCAAACTCCCAAACTCTCTAATTTTATCTAAACAAAGCTTGAGATAAGTTATTTTATGAGATATTTTGACCTATGCAAAGCTTTGTCACTATACATAGTAAAGACACCTCCTGACCTGAGAAGGTTGCAATTTATGGAAAAAAGAAGGTCATGAGTGGGACAAAACAATCAGTCCTGTCCTTATTTTAAAGAATGGGACCCAAGAGACTAGGCACAAGAAGGCCACAGCCACTCTTGTGGCCTTCACAGGAGCTCATGGTGTGCCTGGAAGAAAGAGGATGTATTGAGTGCTTGTAGGAAGTGTAGAAAATACTACACTGTGATTTGGGTGGTAGTAGGTAGGCAGGGCTTATATTCTGGGTGCTAGAAAGAGGAAAAGACAAGCATCTACTGAATAAAAGAAGAGGACGAAAATATGATGAAGGCAGTGAAGACAGCCTAGAAAAATATATACTTTATGATCTACTGCTTTGGGTACAGAAGAAAGCCTGAAGTGATTAATTCATGTGCCAATAATCACAAAGCAGATAGGAAGCAAGGCTAGGAGTAATACCCTGCTGAGTCCACAGCCAGAGCTGTAACCACAAAGCCATTCTGCTCACAGCTGTGCTCTGCATCTTACAATTTGCATACCTTCCCTATAGATTTACTTGCCCCTGCAACACTTGGCAAAGCACATGTTCTGAATTTCAGGGAAATTTGCAGAAGCAGCAAAACACAGCCATTTCAGAGCTTAATAGCTAGCTGGAAAGAGTGGAAAAAGGTAAAAAAAAGGAAAACAACAGTCAGGGTACCTCATCACTAATAGCAAATTATCTAATTATAAAGGAGTCAAGACCAAAGTTAACTAATTGTTCACAGATTTCTCATCCTTACCCCTGCCAACCTCTAATATACATATACCCCTAGCAATTACCTGGCAGTTATCCACAACATTTACAAAATTAAGCAAATTACAAATGGGCCTACTATGGGCAGCGCATGCCAGGCTTGGCTCTCCAGTGAACCACATAATGCTCTGCAGCATTTGGCTTCTCTCAGCAGGTACATTAGTTAGGGTGTATGAACCTAATCAGTTGGAGTGAATGCACACCAGTAAGCAAGCTTGGAAGAGTGGAGACATTTGACTTTCATGAGAGATGAGGAGAAGGAGAAACTCTGACTGCTCTGCTTTGGCTTTTCTCCCCTCCAGCGGCATCTATGCAAAATGGAATCCTGTCTTCAGTCCCATAGAGAGTGGGGTAGTCTCCTTAGGCTGCTAGCTTTGTCTCTATCGTACATGTCCAGAGTAGGCAAAGATACCTAGAAAGGGACCTGAAATAGAGTAAGGCAGTTACCAAGCATTTTCTGAAAGAACTGCTGAAACTTTAGAGGATGTTGTTGTCATTTCCCAGTCAGCAACTGGGGATTTGTTACGGAGGCTCACACAATCAAATCCAAGAGGTGTTAAAAAATCAGTTTTATTTTTCAGTAAAAAAGTTAGTTAAAACTCCGATAACATCAGTGAACCACAAGCTCAATGATGTAAGGCGAATTAGTACTACACGGCCGACTTAAGCATTCTTAAGGTTTAAAAATGATGACTCAAAATGTGCATATCACTCACCTAAAAAATGAGGGTTCTCAGCCTCAAGGAGTTGCCTAGGGTGGCATCCCGATCCACTGGGAGAGTCCCTGACTGCAGACCCACTGCTCCAAGGAGAACTGACTCAAAATGTCCTCCAGAGGGGCCCCATTTGAACCCTTGCCGAATCTGATCTGTGGTCATTCTTAATCCCCTTTGGCCAAAAGGTCAACACGTCCATGTACCTGACGCGTGTTGGATTGGTCAGTTCAACTTTCAACCCACGGCCTCTAGGGTTTTGGTTTTTTTCACCTCTCCTCCCTGTCCAGAGAAGTTTTGTTTCTTGTCGGGGCAGGTGTACCTGCCACAAGATTGAACCAACTAGAGTGAGAAATGGTCGTAAGTGTTAGAAAATAAAAACAAGCCAATTGAGACAAGACAGAGATGCCTATGTTTCAAGGGCTGGATTTCAATATCTAGTCTCTGCTGAGTCAGTTCAGCCTGGTCTGCCTCTAAAAACCACAGCTGGTTTGTTCCTGAGCTAGCTATTAAAGATGGCTCTGGGAAACTTGAGTGTCTAATGTTTCTGGTCTCTTTTGAGAGTTGTGTTGTTCTTACTTGCCCTTGCTAGTAGGTCCTCTTGTCCTTCCTCTTGCCTTTCTTCTTTGCAGAAGGCCCAATGCCACCACAGAGGAAGAAAAAGGATCAGTCTCTGCCTCCAGCCCAGCTAAATGAACAACTGATACTATTTCTGACAATACCTCTGCCCTTATCACTTGATCTAGGTGACCATACTTCCAACTTCACATACTAGAGAAGTCTTCAGCTAGGGTGACGATGTATTTATTTACTGTGTACGAACACTCATCCTTCTCTGCTAAAATTATTTAGGATTAATCTCCAGCAAGTACTAGCTTTTGCAACTGGTACAGCAGGAGAAGAAAAGGTATTTGTATCCTTATGTCATCTGGAAAACATGGGATAATATATTGAGAAACTCAGAGAGATCAAGATAACATATTCTGCATATGCAGAATGTTTTTACTGTATCATTCTGTAGCAATAGCTATATTGTCATTTTACCGTCAAATAAACCAGATACTAACATGAGATGTTGTAATCTCTGAAGCTCACTAGATCTGTTTCCCAGGAGAGCTCTGAACTGTTTGGAGAACAAAAAGGCTGATATTCCTCTCTGGGGATAGATAATTCAGTCACTTTGAACGCCAAGATATCTCTGACTGAAGTTCAGAGGGGAATGTATGGATTGTCAGTATCTAAAGAAATGAATCATAAATATTACACTCAGAACTTGCACCTGAATTGATGCAAAAAAATGGAAGGAAGAAAGTTCATATGAGAAACCCCTATAACTGCGAGATAGAGTCCATGTCATCTATCTTTTTTTTTCTATCTTAAAGTTAGGTGTTTACTGTTAGCTTGTCAACCAGAATCCTTCTATGGTCAATAGAGATGAATAGGCACCTACAGAGAGTGAGTCATCCCATCTATCTTAGGAAGGGATGAATCATCCACTAGAAGTGCATTTCTTTCTCCATCTTTGGTTTCAGATCTGAAGAGAAGTGTGAGCAACTGAAAGATGTGTTCAAGTTTTTCCAACTGCATAAAATGCCATAATAAAAATTCTACCTCTCCTTACAAACTCTGTCTTGCTTATATCTTCAAACCATCATAACGGCAACAATAATGTTCTTCTCTGTAGAGAGAGTTCAGTTTAGCCTAGAGGCTTATCTGCCTGGTAGATGAAGGTAGGTGACATGAATCCCATGCAAACTGTTTACAAACTTTTGTCTAAAAGTTACACATACTTTTCCAAAGGCAATGAAGGAAGCTTTGAACACTTTTAAGTGTTTTTTCAGATATGTTTATCTGATTAGGAGATATGTAGTTCTCTTTCTTTGAACGAAAGTTGTCTCGGGTACGTTAACACTTCTTATCAAGCTTTGCATACAATTGCCATGAGATTCAATGTGATTAAAAAGAAAATGTTTGTAAATGCCTTTGCTTTGTTGTTTTTTCCTTCCCTGTGGAATGGAAATTGTTTTCTGGCCAGTTCTGAGTAAACAGTGTAAGAAATTCAGCTTTATTGAAATGTTATGAAGGGAAAAAAATCATCAAAGAACTGATATTATGTCCAGACATATCCTTTAATTCATTATCAACTCTCCCAAACAAACTTAGGAGAAAACTGAAAGGATATGTTTCTAGTTGAATTAATATGAAAGTTATCCTCAGCAAGTTTAGCATACATGGTCTAACTCAGTCAAATATTCTAAAGGGAAAATATTTTTTTCTGTTCCAGAAATATAAGACAACATTTCTAAAATCTGTTCTACACCAGAGCTCAAATCAGATGATTGTTGTTCCTGGCCACAAAACACATGAATCATGAAAATGGTCTCATGACATTTCTAGCCCAAGACTCTAAATCCTAAAGGCCTTGACATGTAAATAAGGCTTGATTAAGGAAAAACAAGTCTACAAATCCTTAATCTGCCTAAATGGGAATGTATGTGGAATTTGGGGGAAACATCTAATTTAGCCAGAGTGAAATAATCCAAAATTTCAGATCATGAATTAATTTTTTTATTGTTTTTGTAGTTTATTGCAATTGTCTCTAAATAACGTTTGCATGCATGGCCACAACAGAAACTAGCATATACCTGCTTTTTCTTCTGTGTGACCACGTTTTCCAGTGTGGATTGCAGTTTTTGTCCATTTGCCTATGGTTATCGGTTGACCAGAAATCATAGGTCAGCTATTACTGTGAATGGTCAGGAAACGCACATGAGATTAGAATGAATCCAGAAATCCCAGCACATGCATGACAGCATAAGTCTAATGATCAAAGTTTCAGATCTCTTACGCATGTCCAGAACTGCACAACACAAGTGCAAGGAAATTTACTATAAAGTTATGAACGTGTCTCTTTTGTTCATTTTTCTATCATTAGACAAATATGAAGACAGTGTGATCTAGTAGTATAGCTAAGTTCTTTTAGACCTATTAATGAAAAGCGCAACAAGGTTCAGCTGGTGAAAAGTGACATATTTCAACTGGCTCTGTAGGTGTCACGTCAACATGTACCATCTGAAATTCTGGCATAACAAGCAGAGATATTAAGATATGGCCTGTTCTTTCATGACTAAAGCCAGGATGCTAACCCAATGAAAATCTGTGGAACAGACATTAAAAAGCATTTTAGCACTTTGGAAACCAAGAGACCACATTAAAAAGTTTAAGTGGACTAATTACTTGAATTACATTACATTACAAACCTAAGCTGGGTTTTTACAGCCCTGTATTTCAGTCCTTGCTGTTTCTTGCTAATGAAGTTAGCTATAAAATAAACAGGATGATGCTCTGGTTTTTACTGACCTGCCAAACATAAAGACTTTTTACGGCTCAGAGCAGGGGCAGAATGCAGGGGATGAGGACTGAGTTAACAAGCTCTGTGAAAACTTGTGTTCTCCAAGCTGTAGGGAGATGCAATATTTGTACATATCACAAAAATTTGGCTCGGCTCACAGTCAAACATGTCTGTCCCCCAATCCAGCAAATATGCAAGTCATGTTTTGGCACTTGTCCCGATGCCAGATGGTTACATGTGTGACAACTCTAAAAGCAGGATCGATGTGATCTCTTAACAGTTAGCATAAGGAAGGCTTTGTATGACTAAGTGGTGGGGCATTAAAATTCACTATATTTGATAGTACAGACTATAGACAGTTCTCTTTATCTCTGATACTGTGATAATACATTTCTCATGCAGCATTATTGATCATTGTGCCTCCCCTCTCATTTTGATGGTCACAGGGACATGTAAATAGAGCCACGGTACTAAAATCTGTTCCTCAAAACATAACTCCATTTCTATCCAGCAACACCTTTCCAAATCCCAGGGAGAAAAATTTTCTTGAGCACAATAAAGAGCAAAACAGTGTTTCAGAGAGTCCAGAGTCCTTTTGCTTGGGGGCTGCAGGATGAACCTCATTCCTCAGGTTTTGAGCACTTTAAAAAATACAGCTGCAGTAATAAGGTCTTAGCTATTAAACTATTAGATTCGAGTAGTGTTAAAATTCATGCCATCCATTACCACAGAAAAGGTAAGCCTGTTAATTGCTGTGTAGCATATTTGTTTTACTCCGCTAAACAGACTTCAATTTTGTGAGTAGAGTGATTTAAAAGAAACAAACATCACCTGATGGAATCTGTTTAAATGATGGAGAATCCACTGGCATCAATACGCGCATGCTGAGACACAGCCAGATCGTTTTACCATCATGGCATTCATTAGCAGACTTGGATCATTGCTAGATTTGCATGGACGGTGTATCATTTATGACACATTGTGCATAGTAACAAGAATGCTTTTCTCTTCAGGAAATGGCAAGCTTTTCCTCTGGGCACAGTGTAACTGAGAGCAGTCTGCAGCCTGTAGTTTTTGGATGATGCTTCTGACAACCTTAGAGAAAATGCTGCAAAACCTCTCCTTGACTTTTGCTGAGTTACAATCATTAGAAGTGCTGATGTTCCACAAAAGAAAACCGTATAGTAAAATATGACCAGATTGGCCTTCAAAGAATCCCTAAGAGAAATTCAAAGGTAATTTTCTTTTTATGACTTACCTGATAGTATCATAATTACATTTTATTTATCTATTGTTTTTAAAATGAACTCAGGGCACCAATTCAAAAATTTTGGTTAAACTTTTGGATGGATACTGCAATACTGCAATCAGCACCTTGAAATCAAGTTCTTATTATATGATTTCTATTGCAGTTTCTCCATGATGTATTTTATGTTGTACTGCCAAGTTCCTGACCATTCATTAGTGGTTTAGCACAGATTCAAAGTTTATCCACTTGGCTTGGGAACAAATAAATCCTCTGGTGTTGTATTAAAAACTTCATATTCTACTTTGAGGAAAGGAAATGTTACTAGTCCTTTCATAAGGCAGCAAAACTGAGGTTCAGACAGGCCAGGCACTCTTTAGAAGTTGCTTTCAGTGTTTTGAATTCAACGGGAAAAGCTCTTGATGTAGTCACCCAAGTGCTTAGGAGAAAGAAATTGCTGACCCCACATTCTTTGTGTTGACCATGCTTGGAGGTTGCTGGACTGTGTTCAGAGAGTTTGTTTTCAACGACACAGCGTTAAATTACATGTAGCACTGGGGTTCAGAGCATTTGGTTTTGTTCTCTTATTGATGCCCTAGTATTTAATTAAACCAATACCAGATCAATGATATAGGAGAAATAGAGAGGATGTCACAAGAGAAATAGCAGCCAAAAGAGCTTGTCCTGGAGAAAGAAATGAACTTTTAGAAAGCAGTGATAATTGTTCATCTTCCAGTAAGTTTTGGGAATCAAGACCATGACATTCACTGTTGAATTTATAGGCAGCTCAGATGAAAGATCTAAATTGTTTATTAAAAATAGAGAAAGAAAGAGAAATTTTATTTCACAGTCTCTCTGAATAGATTATTTAAGTTTGGGAAGGTATCCAAGACTTTATATGTATCTTGCAGTCTTTGTGAAAGGAAATATGCCCAAGACAGACTGCTTGTAGGATGAGAACAAAAAGAATAGAATGGCTCTTGTAGTAAATTACAGGAATGGTGTGCAGAAATTATCGGAGAGATTAATGCATGGATGGCTATAAAAATGCATACAAATGCTATTTTTCTTCCTTGGACTGCAATGCATAGCATACACCAAGCCAGTCATGTTCTGGTGTTCATTATCTGTAGACAGTCAATTTAGTTCAAATGCAGAAAGTAAAAGTAACCCCAAAACACCCAAGGAAAAAAAAATAAAAAAAAAAAAAAAAAAAAAAGACTGTTATGTGTTGCATATTCACCTGTGAAACAGATACTACTTAGATCAGTAAAGTCGAGAAACAGGGGGCTGGGTGATGTTAGACCTTCCTATGTGTTCACTACCTCTAGTGAGAGAGTTGGTGTCTTTATTTGGATTGTTATATATTCTATCATGTTACTTCACAGCTGTCTCGTTGAACAGACAGCAACATGACTAAATGCCTCTTTGTCTAATGATCATGTTGGAGTTGGATTAGAAGGAGGTGTCTTTGGAAACATGTTTGCCAATTATATAGATGGGTTATGCATAAAGACATATGCATGATGCTATTGATCACTGTAAATATAATAATGGAGAAAAGCAGGATGGTAAGGACTGTCTTCTTGGGTAAAATGCCAATGAATAATCTACAGTGAATTCACAGTCCACGGGCATTTAACTGGGATGTGAGGGTGCTATTCACACTTTGAGGTCTCTCTTCTGAATTCCTGTAAACACAAACCTCCCAGACTGTGTGTTCTGGCTTCATGGCTGAACAAGCTTATCCAGCCATACCAGACCTGTGTATTGCCCTGGCTTTCAGCTGAGAAAAATTGATGCTCTTGTCTTACCTTCAAAATTGCTGAGATCCTAGAAGCAATGACATCCAAGAGAAATTTCCTAGCAATAATTTACCAGAAAGGATGGTCCTTGGGATGCCATCCCTGAAAGTACCATGTTCATGAGTAGGTCATTTCAGGACTGGCAAGATGCAGCTTGTTTGAAGAGAGAGTTGATCTAAACACATAGAGGTTTAGAAACTTAAGTTGAATTTCTAATTTTTGCAATTTTTTTTTTTTTTAAGGAAAACAGCTGCCACTTAAACTCAGATAAGCAGCCCAACAACTCTGATAATGTGTCTGAATAGACATTTCAGAGGAATGTGAAAAAGAAATAACCACCTCACAGTGAAAACATTTGCCCTGCAGGAAAAAAAAAATGTTGGATGAAACATAAGCTTCAAAGTTTTGTGGCTGATGAGTTTTTTCTGAATATTTCCTATTTAAGCACTGATTATTCTATTCAACCATTTCAATGTTAATCCATTATTAAATGGGTTAAAGAGGCTCTGAAAAATTCATGACAGACTTTGTAACTGCCAAAATAAGACTCTCAGAAAGTGCTTTTGGAAGGAAGGAATCTAATTAGTTCATTGGTTAATGAAGTAAATCGAAGGAGATTGGCTATGGAACCAATCTCATTCATTGCCTTCACTAACTCCTAAAACAGGGTGGGATGTTTCTCTTCATGGCCTGGTTATTGTCCCTGTGCAAAGCAAGAAGAAAAATGTAATTAGCATCTGGGCTAATCGGTGACACATTTTGTGACATGCTGCCCTGGCAGATGCATTATGATGGAGTGTCATTCTGTGTTGTCAGAAAAGAGGTATGACATGGCCATTTATGTTATAAAGGGGAAAAGGAGGAAATGCTCCAGTTTCCATTGAATTTCAGTTATAAAAGGTTGCTGGAAGCACCATCCCATGATTACATTTGAAACTGTTTTTCTGTATCTGTGCTAAAGCCATTTCTCAGTATGGATACTGTACGTCGACTACTGTTCTATACTTCCGATAATTAAGAATTTGAACCAATCTGCAGGCTAAATGTTTCTCTCGTCTGAGCAGGTTTAGTGATACAATAATTCAACTGAGTCCACATGAGGACTGGGTTCAACTTCATTTGCTTAAACAGTCCCTATTCAGCCAGTGATCTTCCGTCCCAGGAACTTTAACAAGCCACCAACCTCCCGAGCACGAGTGACACATACAGTATCATAAACCTCTCATACATAAGTGAAAAAGCTGTATAAGCTGGTATCATTAATTTTATCTTTCATCTGAACTGGGCTATGGAAAAAGGGCATAAGGATTTGGCCAGAACCAGCTGCTAACTGGCACTGCACATATTTCAGTACGGACAGCAGGTGAAGCCCAAGACTATTGATATGGTAGCAACCACTTCACTGCCTTGTGGGCTGTTGTATACAGAAACAATAGTCAACTGTTGCATAGCCCAGCGTAAACACAACACTTAAGAAGGACCTTTGATCCTTTTTTAGCAAGAGATGCTTCCCAACCACTTGAAACAAAATCCCATCAAACATGAACTAATGTTTACTGCTTGGGAGTGACCCTTTCTAACACAAGTTTGGGTAATTTTTTACATGAATGACATGCACACTGGAAATTTTGCAGGCTGGCCTCCAGAGGATTCATCAGACTTAAGTATTACTGTAGCACTGCATTTGAGTGAAAGGCCAAAGAAAGAGCACATTTATCTTATCGGGATATTGACTTTCTTGCAATACTGTTGTGCTACTTTCTGGGGATGTAATAACACAATGTAGTGTTTGCATAGCAACAAGGTAAAGGTTTCTTTTTTAAATGCATGGTTCTGCCCTGAAAAAGAAAACCTAACACCATGGCAACACATAGTGATTCCTCCATCAAATACACTGACAAAAAGTGCTTTGCTAGATTTAGGCATAATTATTATTAAAAAGAAGAGAGATATTAACAAGCTTGCTTCCAGGTTTTTTACATTCACAAGCATTATTACCTCCACCTTATTTATTAGCTAAGTATTTATATCTGCACAGACTCCTACAATATTCTTCCTGCTAACCCTCCTGCTCTTTTACCATCTGTCACTTCAGTTGCAACAGTAAAACTGAATTTATTTTTTTTTAAGCCTGCTAAAAGCAGTCAAGTTCCACCCATCTGAGCTCTTAGTTAAAAAGCATGTGCAAGCCTTTATGTGCATATCTAAGAATAAGGTAGACAATATGTGCACATCTGCACCAGGAAGAGCAGTTCCTCCACTGGTTCAGTAAGTTCTTCGCCTTCCCACGCAATCTGTATGACTGCAGAGTCTGTGCATCAGCCTGTGAAATGGAGTTAAGAACTGCTGAGGAAAACCAGCTCTTTCAAAAGCTTGGATCTCCCTCCAAGTGACTGACTTCAGAAGCTAGCAAGACCAGTGTTTGTCAGACACTTCCAATCAAAAAGCACCCCAAAAAACTCCAAACAAACAAACAAAAACCCCCAAGTCCCCAAACAAGCAACAAAAAAAACCCTAGCTGATTTATTTTTCTAGATAAATGAAACGAGAAAGTCTGAAAATCATCTTACTTTGATAAACTTTAATGGCAAATTACTTTCACATTCAACCAAAAAAAGATATTTTTTTTTCCTCTTATTGAGCATGCATTTCTCTCCTCTATTTGCATGTGTGGGGAGGTGCATGAACCTCTTCATTTATTGTTTGGCTGATCTTGGCTCCTGTGGACTCCCTTTGAATGTCATTGGTTGGATATCACTGATTTTACATTCTGGTCAGCTGTGATGGAGAATCATACAGACAAGTGCAAAGCAGGACTGAAGAAGAGAGGTTTCAATGGTGACCTCTCTAACTAACTCTTCAAAAATGTGATCTCCCTCCAAATAATTTCCACAGTCTGCAGGTCAGAGCCTTCATGACGGTGGCAGATCAATCTCCGTCCAGGCTTTCATGATGATCTTGCAATCAGTTCGAGCTTCACAACTGATGCTGCAATCAGATCCATGGTTCCTGTTGAATTTTGATTATTTTTGCCGGCAAGTGATTAGGGACCAAAACCCAAAGAGAGCAAATAAAAGGTCATTGAAAAATGCCCCTACTTATGACAGCATTTCAAAGTCTTTCAAGAGACAGTATTATGGTACTTAGCTTTCCTTTGCATTCTTCCCCCTCCTCTGCCAGTCTCAGCTTTGAATCGCTGACAAGGCAGAGAGGGGAAAACAGAAAAAAGAAAATAGGGCACTTAAATCCACCACCAAACTGTCATTGTTTAGCAGATGATACTCTCCAAAGGTTAACTGTAAGCTAATGTGAACTTGTTTAGCCCATGGTGGAAGGGGTTTAAGCTAAAATGGATCTTCCTGCCTTTGCCTGGTATTGGAACTGCCTGCACAGCCAGTTACTGAGATTAGCAGAGGTGTGAGAATTTAACACACCATTAAAAATGTTGATTGTGAGTCTGAGCCCTTGTTCTATTTCTATCCCATTCTGCCACCTCCCAGCTAATCCCACATGCTTAGTGATCAACACTTCATGCACTAGTAAATGCTGATGGAAAACACTAGCATTTGCATTACTGCAAGTGGCGGTTCATACCTAGGACTTCACGTGTCAGGCTGCCAGAAAACTGCACAGTTATTCTCTGATCAGGTTTCGATAATTTTCTTCTAACGTCAGAGACTGGCTTTTGGAGGGCACTTAGTCCTCAGACTCTCAGCATGTATGCACACACTGCCCCATTCATGCATTTTTGTGACAGTGAACAGTCTGGTACTGAATAGGTTTTTTTGCACACCCGTTGGAAGAAATTTCCCGAAAACCAGTAAAGGAAAATCTGCTCCCATTCTGAACATATTCAAAAAATATTTTTTAAATATAATCCTTCCCCCAAGAAAATTGAATTTCTGTGGAGCTAAGCAAGCCATGCAGGCAACATGGCATAAGAAGTGATCATAAATAAGTCTGCTTTTTAATATAATCCATTTAGAAAGATCTTTTATGGAGCATTCATATCACTGCTTAAGGCAATCGTTCTTCTGGTAGGTAAAGCTATAAAGTATATACACAGTGAAAGCAAAAGGACAGAATTATCTCTAATAATGAGTAGATTAATTGGCAGTTTCAGCCTTCATATATGTATATGATCAATGCTTCCAGCCAAGACTGAGCAGACATCACCTCCAATAAAATATCATTGGTCAAGCCCTACCAGTGATGAAGTTTGGAGTCTTGTACCCAGCTATTGTAAGGAACTCTGAAAGGTCAGAAGAAAATTGGTCTCCATATAAACTTGTCAAGCAGGAGGCAATTCCACAGCTTTAACCCAAGCTCTATTAGCATTTGAATGCCATTGTTGCAAACATGTAATTTCCCAGAATTCACAAATTTCTGTAAAATGAAAGATTTGCCAGATTTCTAGAGGGAGTATTTCCATGGGGATCAGATTAAAACACTGTTTAGTATAACACCTGGCCTTTTACCACAAAAATGTTTGCATCAAAGTACTGCATATTCAGTACATTTGTAATTTTTATTCATTGAGTTTTTCCTGTACTGAAGTTTTTACTCATCTAAAAGAAAAAATGAGTGTGGGAGTTATAAAGAGGATTTAGCCAGTATTCTGAGTCTCTGCTGGGAAATATCATTCAGAGATTTTTAAGAGAAACTGCTATTCCAGAAAGATTTTGTTCTGCGATGCATTGCTTCATTTCCCTCCCTCTATTTTTAGGTATGAGCCACCTTCTTCTCCTTCACTTAAGTAAAACAGGACAGTTCTGCTTTCTCCAAATGGTGCCTGTCATCTTGCAGTACCTTCACCAACCTCTTGACCTTGCCAACTGATAACTCTTGTGAGACAGCAAATGCCACCAGCTGCCACTGACCCAAGTCATCTGGAGAGAAGCGGACATAAGGAGAGGACACCTTGGATGGGAAAAGCTGACATTACAAGTTAAACTGTAACATAACCTCACATGTATGTCTCTAGTACAGATATTTACACTCGACCTAGTCATCCCAGGTTCATTTTGTAAAGCAATGGAGAGAAATATACCCTTTCAGGGTTCAATTCAGCTGAACTGTTTTGCACATCAACTTTAAAACAGGGTGCATTGCATCTCATTGTACCTCAGCTGTAACATTTAGACCTCTCTGAAGAAAAAGGGAATCAGTTTCCAGCTCACGCGTTGAATTCCACATTCCACATCCACAACAGGAGGAATGTGACCAGAGAGAGGAAAGGACTGATGGGCAGAAAGCAATCTGCAGCAGTGCAGCGTGGAATTATGGCTTCTATAGGCCTGCTCCATAAAGGACTCCTGTTGCTCTACAGTAAATGAAAAGGGAGATTTAAAAAAGGGAGGAGAAAGAGTGAAATTGTGTGAGTTGGTTTACCTCTGTGCTTTAAGCCGTGCCACTTCTAGGGACTGGTGATTGCAGCCAGCTTCTGGGACAGGGATGGACCAGGAAGGTCCCTGTGCAGTACTCCAGAAGAGTAGGGCTGGCCTACACCAAAAAAAAAAAATCCTTAATGCTCTTTTCCTTGTACCAGTTCCATGGAAATAACCCTGACTTACTTGAATAGCGAGAGAAGAATCAGGACCCTGATTATTCAGCGAGTGCTGAAACTGTGAGTGCATCAGTATCTGGAGTTGGCACAAGCCCTAAGAGATGACGACTATCTTTCACATAGGTCCATGTGCCATACCGAAAGGGAAATCACATGAGACAAGGTGAACAAAGTGTTAACAAATACTGGGCAGAATGGATACATTCCTACCCAAAACTAATACCCAGTCCACCACAGCATTTGGATTTCCATTCGAGGGAAGCTGTGGATTCTCTGATGTAAATCAATTTAACTTCCTCCTCTTTCTTTCCCACACAATACAGAAGGTAATTTCTTACTTCATGGTTAATTTATTGGAGCTCTTTACTATTCTGCTTTGCTATGATAAATTGCCTCCTTAAATCTTTTCTTCTTTTTACATCATCAGTTGCCCATTCTCAAAACGCAGTATTGTATCTTTCTGGGTGCCAGTGTTTAACAGAGATGTGTGCAATACTCTGTGGCTCTCCTGATAATGTAAGTATGGTACTGGCTTTAACTTGCCATCTAGCAGCCGAATGTGTATATATATCTATAAATATGCTAGTGGGTGCTAATAAAGCCCAACATAAACTCAGCTTCATGAGTCCTTTGGAAAAAAGGAAAACAAAACAAAACTGTGATCTTCTTTCAAAGCACATGAAAATATAAAATTTCTACATTTCTCTCCCAATTTCAAGTGCTACTCCCATCCAAAACCAGTGCCTAAGTGGGGTGTAATCTGTCTGATGCTCTGTAAATAAGCAGAGCACCTCTATCCTGTCTGTCTCCCTGTGCTACCAGGTTATTCAGTTCAGATCTGCCATGGCCTGCCTTTTAATTTCCAAACAAATAAGGTCAACAAAGCTGGCAGCTGGTAGTTAACTCAGTATAATAAGATTTTGATTGCTTTCCTAGAGCAAGGAGTATACAGGGAGACAAGTACATTATACTTGTAAGTGAAAGCACAAGACCTATTTCAAGGTCTTCTTTAAATGTATTTACCTTTAAAGATAGGAATACCAAGTAATGATGAAGTAAATAATGAGACCTTAACTTCACACGCTGAGCTGTAATAAAAAAGGAGCCAGCAAGACGGGTTACTGAGAAGTAGAGATCTTTCTTTTTTTAATAGGGATGTTGACTAGTATATTTATTCTGGAACAAAATATTGCAGAATAATGCCTTGCTTTGTCACTGTAATTAAAAGTAGAGGTACCTTATTCTGCAGGAGGGACAGGGAAGGCATCCTCCCTACCTACATCTGACTCCACATAAGATCTTCTCTAGTAACAATCATCGTATCCCAATAATTGTTACTGGAGGAAATATTGTTCAGTACCTTTATCACTGATCAGGATGAAAGCACCGGGTGCACCCTCAACAAATTTATAGATGATATTAAATTAGGGGGAAGGACTGACTTACCAAATAGGGTTTCAATCACTGAAAATTTTGATAATTGGGCCAACAGAAAATTCTTGAGATTCAGAAAGGAGAAATACACATCTCTACACCTGGGTGTGACAACTACATTGTGGTTTGACCACGGCAGACAGCTAAGCCCCACACGGCTGCTCGCTCACTCACTCCCTTCCAGTGGGATGGGGAAGAGAATCGGAAGGGTAAAAGTGTGAAAACTTGTGGGTTGAGATAAAGGCAGTTTAATAGCTGTCCCAGCCAAAGTCAGTATACCCATGCACCAGAACAGACTGGGAATCAGCTGCTGGAATAGCAGCCCTGCAGAGAAGTACCTGGTGGTTACAGTGCACGTGAGGTTGACTGCAAGCCAACGCTGTCCTTTCGTTGTGAGCGTGTGAAAACACATACTGGGACATGTTGTGGGGCTTTCTGGGCCTGTAAGGTTGGCACTGAGCATAAGGAAAGCAAACTTTCTTCACTAGGAAGAAAGGCATTGCTGAAACAATTTGCCAGAGGGAGAGTGGAATCTGAACCCTTGGAGGTTTTCAGGACTCATCTGGACCAGACCTCTGCTGACCACAATTAGTATTTGCTACAATCCTATTTTAAACACGACTAGGGATAGCCAGAGGTTCCTTCCAAGCAAAGGATTAATTCTGTAATCTGAATTTCTGAGTCCCAGTGATTCCCTCCAATGCTGTGGTCTATAGCAGAATCATGTCCATTTTGACAGGAGGTGGTTTTATTTGACTATCCCACTGTTTCATTTCATTCAAGGCAAACCATCTGCTATTAAACCACTGTCTTTGCAAGGATTGTTTGGCTCCCAGTTTAGTTTCCAAGACAGAGCAAATCCTTGCTTTGGAGGATGGGATACAATAAGACTGCTTGGAGGCAGTTAATATAGATTTATCTACATGTCCTAGTCTTAGTGTAAACATTATGATAGGTGCTCCATTGTTACTGTTAGGTTTTTCTGCTCCTACATGTGCAGCTTAGAAGTCCCAGGAGTGGAGGGATATTTACTGCTACCCATCCATTTCCAAGGAAAAGAATGCAGTTTCTCTGGACATAGTGTATGATACCAGGAATTTGTTGGGCTGAGATGGGAGCCTAACTGAACTGGCATTTCCAGAGAGGTCGTGCAATTTAACAAAGACAAGATCCTTCCACACAGCAGGCTTTCTTCTGTTGAGCCAATACTTTATGAATTTCCAAGTAAGCAGCCAGATTCCCAACTAGGGCACATTAGAAAGCAGCTATGGACTTAACCCACCATGAGCTTGATGTTTTATTGTTTCTTTTCCTATGGTGGCAGCAATTTTCTTTTGTAAAAGACTTGAGATTGTAGATACTTTCCAAGCACTAATGACTCACAATAGCTCTATGAATCAAATGAAGATATGTTTGCTAATTTAAAAACAGGGAAACTGAGGCATGCATAGGTAAAGAGACAGCGAGAAATGTTCCTCACGGGTACTGTCCTATAGTAGGTCTGAGGTAGAATTATTACATTTTAAGGTAATTAAACATTTTTTTCTTTATCACAATGGACATTTTGGGAGGTTCATGTGAGCTGACATGAAAAAGACCCCAACGAAAGCAAATTAAGATAGCAACATATACTGCTGCCAGTCACATAGTACTTGTTACAGAAAATCAGCAGTTTACACCTCAAAAGGGAATTGGTATATTTTATAGTTAAAACTTAAAACAGTTTTACAATTTGGTTCTAACAGCAAGCAGGATATCATGATATCAAGGCACAACATCTGAGGAAAGCATCAGAGACCATTCTTTTTCTACCTTATTCGATCTATTTAACACACTCATTTTCTAAGCATCACTTAGCCACTGGTTAATACACCTGGATGTAGTTCCTATTGGTTACAGAAATCAAATGTACATCAGCACTTAGCATCATATTACCACGGTTTTAGTGTTATTACAGCTTTGCACTTTGCTACTACCAAGATCAACTACAGGAAACTACTCAGACCATCTAAATAACAGGATTTCGTAATATTTTAGCAAACAAACAGTGTCTCTATGATCTTTGCTAATAAAGTACATATAATGCAATCTACTCCTGAATCTTTCCTCCTTGCATTGCTGCAAAATTTGAAGGCAACTGCTCCATGAATATCTGTGTTCTTGCCAGTTCTCTTCCTGCCACTGTAACATGCACTGCAGAAACACCAGACAGGGTGTGTTTGTAGAGGTGTATTATTATTTCATGGTTTCCAGAGTCTATTTCACCTGGTATTTTCATTCTGTGGACAACTGTGGAAAAAAAATGGAGTTTTTTGAGCTGATTTGAACTGAAGGAAGCCAGAGAGACAAGGAGACCTTTCAACAGGACATCCTATTTTTCTCATCAGTCTGCCAATGGGCACAATATCCTTCTTAGCCTTCTTTGGAATAGTCTGCACCATTACAGTTCCTAAGGAAAGCAAGGGAGAAATAAATAAAATATAATTAAAACAAACAGGAGTGATGTAGGGTCTCCTAACTTCTTTTTTTTCAGAATTACTTTTTGTCATCTGAAGTTGACCTTAAGCTTTGTTTCCATATTTTGCAAGACAGGAGCCAAATTAGACTATGAGAAATATCAAAAATCTTACTTTGTTAGTATCTATTGGACTTCAATTGTAACTCCCTGGGAAGTGGCAAGATGACAAAGAAATACTTAGGACCAGGCTCTGTTTTATTTTACACCATTCAAAATCCAAACTCACCCATTAGTCTTCTTTCAACTGAATTGCTGATTAATACAGAGTGGTGGATAGGTTAGAGGGCAGGGAAAGGCAGATGCAACAATTTCTGCTTTAGCTGCTGCTCCTTACTTGCTGCATAACCTTGAGCAAAAGACTTCAGTCCCTGTGACTCAGTTTCTGCTCTTTGCAGTGCAAGCTCTGCAAGTTAGGAACTGTCTTTTCTGTATTTCTAGAGCAGATAGAGCAGTAATATCCCATTCCCACATCAAGCCTCCAGATATTATACCATGGTGAATAATAGAGAGTGTGAGAGAAATCAGCCCTGAACCATTTTTTTTAAAAAAGCTCCAATACCTCATTCTCATTTGTTTCTGCAATTTAGGAAACATACGTTCCACAGTGCACTGAGCTATTTCTAATATGCCCAGCTGTGCAGGTTGATAGGCTAGAGATAAAATGATGCTGCTAATGAAAAACAGCTGCTCATTAGTCAGGAGAAAACTGGGTAGGATGTTTAGAGATACAATTATTTTTACTGTTCTTGTCCCTTTTACGGTTATACAGAAATTATATTATTATCAAATCATGTTAGACGGCGTCTCAGGTTGAACATTTTAAAAATGAATGTGGTTCATTAACAACATGATGAATATTTAAGCAGGATTACAGAGCATAATGAACTTCCTTTAATTTTTTTTAAATAGAAAAAGCCCAATAAATTTGCTAATATTTCACTGGTTAATGTTGCAATTAGGTGTGCAGCATCTTTTCCCAGCTTTCTGAACATCTCTCTTTTACTGCTGACTCTGAATTTAAGACTGATGCAAAGGGCTGAAAAACTGCATTTTTTTTTTTCTTCCTTGAACATCAATCAGAAACAGGCTGATACCTTAAGTCTAATCTAAGAGCTAAGCAGTTACCTCACCTACAAGAAACCCCTGGTAAAGGAAAGGAAATAAAGCCAAACAGTCTTCTCTGATGCTCTGGATCTCAAAAGTAAAAAAAATTGAAACCTTATCATCTAAATAACCCTTTTTGTGATCTTATGTTTCTCACAAAATTGACTAGAATTTCACTTCCATCCTTAAGATTCTTCCACTTTGAGAAAAAAAAGCCAAGAAAAACAAGAAGTAGAAAGAAACATTTGAATATCATTATTGTAAAATATTCCCTTAAAAAATCTAATTATTTTGTTGTCACAGCCACATTTACTTAGGGTCTAGACCCTTAAGCTAGCAGGTTGGTTGTGGAAATTTGAATCTTTCTGCCATGAGCAGAGTGGGCTTAGTGCTTTTGTGTCTGCTCTGATCAGACAATCTTCACCTCTATTTACTCAGCAGCAAAAGCACCAAAATAAAAGAAAAAGATTGATTGAAGATCTGCCTAAGTCTCTGGGGTCAAATCCTTCTCTCATGCTCCCTCCCTCTCCAGACTTACAGTTTGAAGGGAGGAATATCCCAAGACAGAATTTTAGGCAAACTCAGAAATCCACATTGGATAGCTTGGCAGAAAGCTTTTAAAAGAGATGAACCTGGCAGAAAATATCCTTATGGAAAATGAGGTTTGGGTAGAAAGTTGAGCAAGGCTGATGCCTCACAAAAGTTTTTTGACCACAGTGGAAGGGGAGTGGGGGAACTCTCCACTAAGCTGCAGCTACCCAGAGGTATTGCAGTGTGCTTTGGTGAGCACCTCTTCTCATGAAAGACAGCGGAGGGCTGGTAAGAGGGCACTTTTAGGGGGTATGTCATGGGAGATGCATGGGGGAAAAAGTCTCATGCCTAAATATACATGAAAAGAGAAAATGTGTGGCTTCAAGTGGCTGAAAAAACATAACATGCTTTGAAAACAATATTTAGCACTTTACTCCAAATTTTATTATATGATGACACAAAGCCTGATTATTTTTTTTTTTTCCATAAACCTAAACTGGTGAAATTAGAGAATTATTTCACTGGAACTTGCTGAGGGGGGAAAAAGGTTATTTCCCAATTATCTCCAATAGCAAAATCTACACATCAGGAAATATACACAGCTCCTATATCTGCTGGCAAGAGCAGAACTGGAAACAGCAACTCCATTGTAATGCTAATTCATTTATCTGGAACATTTGGAGTTTACCAGTACATGTCTGTTGTGGAGAAACAGTGAAAAACTGTATCATAAGAAAATTTCAATCAATAAATGCCTTGAAGCAAATTCTTTTTTATCTCTTGTATTACAGGTAAAATAAACAAGGGAAATTATCTGCACTAACTCAGAATCCCAATCTTGGGACAAAGTCTTTGTGCAAGATGCTGTACAAACATCAAATAAAAAGAAAGTTACAGTCCTGGAAATCTAATAGACTGAGTAGTTAATAAAAGACAGACAGGTAGAGATGGAGACCAGGTAAGGATGAGAAGCTATCATTTATCTGGAGATGAAAGACTTGTAATGTGCTGACAAGCTACCTGTTGTCAAGTTTTTTGAGTTGCAGAATGATGGAGAATTTTGAAAGATAAGGAAACTGCTTTGCAGGCACAGAGAAAGAATTATTCCCCCAAAATGAGGGCCAAAACAGTAGCAGGCATAAATCTGAAATGGAAGGTAACACCTGTGTGGCATTATTGAATTTTGCCATGGCTGTGGCTCAGACTAGCTCTGTGTCATCACACTTGACAACACATTTCTGCTATCTTGTTATGTGGCTGACATTCTGGTCTTTGGGACCATTTCAGGTGTCTTTCTGTAAGGTCCTGGTGTTCTTCCACAAACATCACCAGCTTGCCATTACATGACGGCTCATGAGACAGTCCAGCTGCCATAAGAATGAAAATGCAGGTTCAAGGCTGGATTACACAATCCTGCCCAAATGATGCCCAGGTTGAAACACATGTACTAAATTTCCAGGTGTCATCCAGCATGAATATACATCCACATCTACATCTACATCTGCATATGTTACAAATTTGATCTTCTAGCACACAGTAAAGCATGGGAAAAAAAAATAAATCCATTGAATTCACTCTTGGCAGTGCACACCTCACCTGCACATATCATGTGAGAACCTGAGACATCGCACTGAAGAAACCATGTTGTTGCTGCTATTAGTTTCCCTTCTGATCGTTGCCTCTGTGTCTTTCTCTGCTCCCAGATTCAGAGGACTCTGGGGACCTATTGCAGTCTTTCATTATATGTGTACAGCAGGTCCCTCGCCCAGAGCTGTCAGCCCTGTCATGCAAACTGAGAAAGAAATCCCACTGGCCAACAACACTAGTAGACTATTACCATCATGCTGAATCAGATACCAGAGGATGCCCTGGCATGTGGTACCCTGTCACACGATAGCCAAAACAAACAAACAAAAACCCCCCACAAATATAAAAACGTAGTTTTGCATTATGTCAGCTTGAGCCACAATAGCTCAGAACAGGGAGCTACTTATTGCTCTGCTAATTACTAAAAACCTTCAGTTTATGTATGGTGCTGAGTAAATAGTAAATAATAATAATAATCTACTCCAAGCCCATTTAGTCTTTCCTTTCCAGGTGGCCTCATCGCTGTGCTGTAACCTAGAGGAGCGGTCAGTCACCAAGCTGGAAACTTAGCATGGCAATGGCCAATTAGAAAAACAAAACAAAAATGTTGCTAACTTCTGTGGGGTGGAAGACTCCAGCCTGGCTTTGCAGAATTATGCTACCTAGTTGGGACAGGTTCCTTTCACCTTGTAAATGAGGGTGATAATCCTTACAACATTGACGGTAATAAGCAGCAGCTTGCTCTGATTAAACACCTTAGCATCAACTGGGGAAAAAAAAAAATTATAAAAAAAAATTATAAATTATAAAAATAAATTACATTTCTTTTTCCAAATTTGTAATTTGGCGAAGTAGGGAGCTAAGTTTCCCTGTACAATTTCACTACTGGTTTAGTCTTGGGATCTTCAGGAGTTTTCCAACTCATCTGCATTCCTCATTATCTGGTATGCTGTTATTCTCTCCCAGGTTTTACATCAGGGGTCTATCTTGGTACCTTGAGTCCATTCTGTAATAATATATTGACTCATCTAGTCCTAGACCTTAGCCAGCTTTCAAATGACTCATGTCACATTTTGTCAGTGCTCTGAGGGTTGGAGTCAGTCCATCTCAAGCTGTAGCAAGCCCTTGGGGGTGCAGGGGATTCAGACTGAGGTTGAGAGACAGGTTACCAGGCTCTGCAATATTTCAGGGAAACCAGCAGTGAAAGGTGGGACAAAAATCCTGGGAAAGAAATAAATATACCAAAAGTAGAAGATGATTGTAGGAAAAATGATTAGGCCCTGGAGAGGAGCTGGCAAAGCTCTGTTATTTGCTTTTTTCTGTTTTGCCATACTAGAGATGAATTTTCATAGGTCATGAATGCTATCAGGAGGGAAAAAAATCTTAACTTAGGCTAAAATAACCATAGAGAGCAGGTAACTTGGATTTTCATTCCGTCAAGCAGCTAAAATTCAACCTGATGCTTCCCACAGGCAATAGCTAGAACTGTTAAATTGAATTCAGATTTACTAGATTGGTGCCAGGATCATAGCCCTTTTTTTTGTTCCGCAAAGACTTATATCATATTACTTTTCCCTATTTGTCCCTCCTCACAAATCACTGTCGAGGGGGAAGGAAGGAAGGTAACTTCTTTGCTTTGAACATGACATTATGTGGAAATTTCCTCTTAAGAAATAACCTTACCATTGTGAGGAAAATAATGCACTTTAATAAGGCTCTTTCAGTAATCACATTTGTAGGCAAGAAAAGGTCAGAGGTGGAAAAGGAAAATATGCAGGGCATGGGGAGATGAAGATTCCTGATTTGTTTATTTACACATCTAAAATTTTGAGCATATGAACTGAAGACTTCATGAACGAACATAACCTGACTTGTAAAAGAAGTGGATTTTTGCAAAAGGACTGCTAAATGAAGCTATCAATAGAAATCTTTTTCCCAGGTGGATTAGAGTCTCTATTTGTGCTCCCAGAAAGGGAATAGAATAAACCAATCTCAACAAGCACACTTCAAATAAATGGTTTTCAATCTGGTTTTAAATACTTGCTCCTGGAGTAAAGTAAAACTGTCAAATCACAAAATGGGGACATTTCCAAAAGAAATATAGGCTTTACTCTTTACTGTAGTAGTGGTTTTGATATAGTAATGTAAATGAAAGGCCAGGAAAGAGAAATTTGAATATAGATACCTGGTTTGTGTTTAGTGTAAGAGTCTGAAGTGCCCATTGTGTAAACATGAGGGCTATTCATTATATCTTCAGTCTGCAATGCAAGGACCATGTGGCTGAAATGGCTAAATTTTACTTTCAAAAGTGACTTAGGACTAAACCTTCAAGGGAACAGAATAGGTTTTGGCATGGTAATCTAGGCAGTTTTGATGAAAATATGATTTTTTTAGGCAGTGAGGCATGAAATCCTCATTGGAATATTTTTGACTATTGACATGCACATAATAAGGATTCAGTGATAAGACAGACAGGACTAGAAGAAACGGCTGCTGATCTGAATTAATTTTTTATTATTATTATTTTCCCCAGGGGATGCCCAGGTTGTCTTGATAACACACAAATGAAGAGTGTTGCTTCTGCCAACTGCTTTAGCAAAGTGGCAGCTTTTCACCCCTAAAGCTTTCCCTGTGGGGTAACTCTTCGAGAAGCAGGGTCTTGCTGCTCTCTCTTCTCTTCTCCCCAACTATTTCCTATGCAATTAATTCTCAGCGTTCTCCAAAGAAAATGCATTTGGGTTCTGATACCCGTCCTACCTCAGCTGAAAACTGAGAAGAGGAGCTTAGTATGTCTTACATTTGCCATCAAAGCTCCAAAAGTGCTCCAAGAAAGCAGATGTCTCATACTAGTTTCTTCCTTCAAGATCTGCTCCACTTCACCATGCAAGCTTCATAATAACACAGCTCCAAGATAGCTGCTTTGCCCCTTACAAGACCAGAAAAGGAAATCTTGTTAGCCTTCTCTGGATTTTACTTAAGTTGCCCACAAACAGGCATTTTGGTTACTTCAAGTCTCATTCGATCCAGCTGAAGATGTTGCTGCAAGGACCTTTGCAACCAAGACACCTGTCTCCATCTATGCAGCAACTGACCATCCTCTTGGGGAGAATAGATTTCCAACATGAGCATTATCTTATGCTGAGATCCCCCAAATTTAGAGGGTTTTTTAACAAACACTTTATATGTGTCTGTGCAACAAAATTCTGGGTAGCAACACTCCCTATACTAGCACTGTCAAAACCTTGGCTGATGGAATAATGACAGATAATAAAGGATTAAAAAGTTCCTTAAGAAAGAAGCCCATACCAGTGACAGTGGCATTTCCCTGTTGGATAGTTCAGGAAGAAGCCTTCCTTTTGAAACTAAACCTAATTGGAGTTTGTTTGGGATTCAGCTCTCCTACTGACTTAACAAGCTGCTGGAAAGTCTAATAAATATTGACATGATCCTTTCCCTTTTGGCAGGGCCTTGTAAGAACTCTGCAGCTCAATGATGCCTCCCTGTGCTGCCTGTGTTATAATGTACAGTAGAGGAAAAAAAACATGGTCAGCACCCACTTCCACATGGAAATTTAATGACTGTGTTTCCAAATTTTCTCCAACCAGTTCAGCTGAAGTAATCATGAACTTGCTTCCAAGCAAAGAGAGATTCAAGCCCCATTTCACAGTGGGCATCTGGTACCTGCATGGGTTTCACCGTCCCAAAAAGGGAGGACATAGTGTAAATTGGTTATGAATTCCAATGGTTGCACTTCGGTTTTTGCCTACTTACTTGATATGCTTCCTATTTTGTCAGAGCCCACCAGAATTAAAAGTTAAATTAACCCTAGTTACAGCAGATGAGAATACTACTTGCCTCTGTCACAACCTGGGCTGGACAGACCAGGGAGTCGTGTTGAGTTCAGAATTCCCTCGGGCTAAATTAAGGTGAAATGACACCAAAAGGTCAGTTAAACATTTTATTCACGACAGAAGCAAACTGAACTTGGGAGACGTAACAGCAGATGGTGGGGTTTCTCACAACAAGAATTGGTGTGGAACTACCTCAGTAAACCGTGTAACCCAGGGTAACCATATACATCAATTCAGGGAATAAGGAGATCCCTCCTGTTGAGTCACGAGGTTCGGAGCAGACCCCCTTGCTTTCTGAACTCCTTCTCAGAGAAAGGCCCAGGGGCGGCTGGATCCACTCCTAGTCCCAGACTTGGTCAACGGTTTATGTCTAAAGGGATGAGGTGTAGGCGTTATGAAAAGGAGAGATAAAGAGAGAGTGAGACAGAGAGAGCAAGAGGAAAAGAAAAGAGAAATATTTCACCAGTCCTGGGTCCAGCGTTGGTTCATTCAGCCGAGGGGTCCAGTTCCAGTGGGTGCGCACACATGGGGCTTCAATTCGCGCCCTTTTGTCATCTCCTTGTCCCTCCTTTGGGTGGGCACTCAAATTCATCAGTCTAATTAGGTGTCATACCCGGTTTGTGCTTTCAGAACCTTTGGGAAACGGGTCGGTGGGCTTGGGGGTCGTTTGGGGAGTAACTTCTCCCTCATTGCAGACGTGATCTTTGGCCATACATGATGAGTTGCCCTGTTCAGCACATCAGAACGGTTTATCAGAACAGGGAGCTGTGCACCCTCCAGCACGGCCTCCCCGTCCTGTTGCTGATGTCCTGTGCTGGTCTGTGCTGACCAGCTGTTTTTCAGCTGTGGTTCCTTGCTGGGCAGGGTTCCTTGTTATGCAGAATTCATCTTTAAGCAGAACTTGCCCCACCACAGTGTTTGAGACATTAACTCTTTCAGTCTCTCACAGCCTCTGCGTGGGTCACAGGGAGTGGAAAAAGAGAACGGAGCAAAGGGGGGAAGCATGGGAGGGAGACAGCAGAGTTTGTTTTGAAGCTTAATTGAGTATTATTTGCTGCTGGTTTGGAAGGTATAAAATACAGCAACAAATAACTCTATAGATAAGAGTAAGTTTATACTTTCAGATAAAGACTATTCAGTGTCAGTTTAAAGAGGTGATAAAAATTCACAGTATAGTAAGAAAAAATAAGTAGAACGAAATTGGGGTGAGGGGCAGCTTGGAAGAAAAACAGATGCTGTATAATCTTAGGTGATGATTTAGGAGGAACGAAAAGAATAATCATACACCATTTTACAAGGTCTTGGTAATTCCCCTCTTCTGTTTTCATATGTATCCTGAGCTACACTCTCATGTTGCTTATTTCTTCACTTCTGTAGCTGCCAAGGTCTTGCTCAGCCCCATGCCACTGGGCTATGTAGTAGTGTCTTTGGGGTTGCAGCTGTGGGGCAAATAAGTAACTGATTCCTTGGATACAACTGGTAGAGGATGGGGATATGATCTGCATTTAAAAAATAACAGTTTTGTCCTCACGTATTGCTTTTCAGCTGATAACCTTTCAGCTGATTGCAAATCAGCTTTTGAAGGAGTTAGTGGTCTTGTACATAGTTCACAGATGGGGGGAACTGCATTAGTGGGACGGAGGATGCCTGGCCCAACATGTCTGGGCAGAAAAGGAGTTTAGACCTCAAGACTTACAGTCTAGTTGTGAGATGACTTCCCTGCTCTTTCACGTGCCAAAGAGCCCAGCTTTGCAGCATAAAGTCAGTAGCATATGTCTAAACTTCCACCTACCAGAGTAGGAACAAGCAACACTGAATGATGCGATGCTGCTGAACTTTCACAGTTTTGAGGTGAAATGTGAGCCCATGACACGATTAAACATTGCTTCTTCTCCACAGCATGTGTGAGGCTGGTACAAACTCTGACATAAAACTTCCCCATACCATGCCTTGCCCCACCCCAAAAAAAGCAGCCCAGTTCCCAGGTGAGCCTTGCTCACAATGTGGCCAGAGCAGCATGAAGCTCCTTGGGGAGAGCAAACCAGCAATGGAGAAAAGTCTTATACATGTTTATCTCTAGGCTCGTGCAGCTATGCTGCTCGTAGCACAGCACAGAGCCTTTCTGAGGAGTGCTGGAGTTACTGGAGGAATACCTGCAGCTCAGGCACAACCTCAGCCAGACGGTGCTTTGCTGCTGATTCAGCCGTGGTCTTGTTCTACAGTGGCTTGATCTACAGAGAAATAACTGCTACAGTGCATATCAGTGGCACTTTGCCCCTCGATAGGTAGATGGTTTCAATGAATGTGCTTTAGCTTGGGTAAGAGTCCCTATAACAAACAACAGATGCAAATAACAGTACACAAAATTATATGTATAAAATATATATATAAAATAAAAAATACACATATAAAAATTATGTACAATGTAAATGTTTGGGGTTTGTGTGGTGGGGGTTTTGGTAGCAGAGGAGGGGATGCAGCGGTGGTCTGTGAGAAGCTGCTAGAAGCTTCCCTGGCTCCAAGTTGGACCCACCCCTGGCCCAGGCTGAGCCCATCAGTGACAGTGGAAACACCTGTGGGAGAACAGATTTAAGAGGGGAAACCTGCAGTGAGTGAGGGGATTGGGATGTGAGAGGAGCCTCTCTGCAGATCCTGAGGTCAGTGAGGAGGAATAAGGGAGAAGGTTGATGCCCCCGCAGCCCGTGGTGAGACCAGATGGCAGGCTGTCCCCCCCCAGCCCACGGAGGGGAGTGGGGGAGCAGATGCCCCCCTGCAGCCTGGGGAGAGAGGAGCCCACGCCGGAGCAGGGGGATGGAGGCCCCCCAAGATGGCCGCCGCTCCCTGGGGAAGCCCGCGCTGGAGCAGGCTGGGACTGAAGGACTGCAGCCCGGGGAAAGGACCCATGCTGAAGAAGTTCATGGAGGACTGTCTCCCATGGGAGGGACCCCACGCTGGAGCAGGGGATGAGTGAGGAGTCCTCCTCCCCCTGAGGAGGAAGGAGCGGCAGAGACAAGGTGGGATGAACTGACTCCAACCCCCATTCCCTGCCACCGGGGGGAGAAGGTAGAGAAAATCAAGAGTGGAGTTGAGCTGGGAAGGAGGGAGGGGTTGGGGGAAGGTGTTCTAAGGTTTGGTTTTACTTCCCATTATCCTTGCTTTGATTTGATTGGTAGTGAATTCAATTGATTTTGTTTTTTCCCCAAGTTGAGCCTGTCTTTTGCTCGTGACTGTAAGTGGGGAGTGATCCCTCCCTGTCCTTGTCTCGATCCACCAGCTTTTCATTATATTTTCTCCTCATCCCACCGTGGTCGGGGGAGGAGTAAGCAAGCAGCCTCATGGTGCTTTGTTGTCGGCTGGCTTAAACTAGCCTAGCTATAGCTAGCAGGTCTCACCACTCTTCTCCTCACTATAATAACAATCAGTCCAGCAAGTGTCTCTGTCTCTGTGCCCTGGTGATGAGTGTACAGAAAACTTAGTGAAAGCTGGAGTCAGAGGGTTCTTTCTGCTCTGCCCTCTATGCCAGAAAAAACTGAGAACCCTGTGATGGACCACTTGGTTTAATGAGAGTGTGAGGCATTTTGTTTTTCAAGTCCATGAAGTTAAAAGCTATTAAAAGGCAGCTGCTTATTGACAAGCTAGCAAATAAATTTGGAATGCATCCTGCTGTGTAGCCATCTGATGAAGCTGAATGGGAAAGCTAATGACCCTAGCGATATACTTGCTATAAAATATGGCCTTTATTTCAGCACTTGAGGCTTATTCTGTAGTGAGGTAAGGAGGGCAAATGTAATGCATCCCATTTTCCTCCAGCACAGAACTGCACATGTACATATTGGTTACAAACCACCCAGACAACTTGGTCTTTATAGCCTGCCATGCACTCCTCCTGCAAGCTTGGTAGCGAAACAGAGCTAGTAGTCTGCAGCAAGCAAGGCAGCTTATGATTTCCTTGATTTTCTGTTATTTGGAGTTATTCCTTAAATATGGAGAGGAACATCAGTTGGGGTATATCAGTTAATTAGCTCTGCCAGTTTTCTCCTGCTGAGAAGCTGACCCAGTTGTTATAAATAATTCAGAGCATTTTCATGCTCCATGTGCTGCAGTGGTGCAACTGTCTGTAGAGTTTTGCTGATAGTGACATCTCTTATAGTCATGTGACCACCTGGGATAAAATCAGAGATTTATTTTGATTAGCATTGCAGTTTACATGGCATCGCTTGTGTCCTCTAATTGGTTGAAAATAACTGAGAACATGATTTCTAATAGTGAAAATGTAGCTGGAGATAATCTTTGTGGCAGAGACTATTTTTTTCTCCTTCTTTGTCTGTGTAGCATCCAACAAAATAGCAGCCTAGTCCCTGACCATGCCTTTAGTGTTAGCAAAATTCAAGTAATAATTTTGAACTAAAATACACCCAAGTGCAAAGGGTAATCTACTGTTTAAACTCTCAAAGTGAAGGATGTAACCCATTTGTTCTTGCAATGGGATACATTACACATACTGCAAACCTCCACTATTTGCTGAAGTATTGACTGTTTTCTTTAACACCGCTGCACAAGGTAAGAAGCAAATAGAATGAAGGCATTAGGCACACTTTACTCCTAGACACCTAACTTAAGCTGACAGCAAGAACAAACACTCTTGTATGTGTAACCATACATCTGTCTCCAATCCCTTACACAGTCAATAAAACTGGCACTTAAGGCCATATGTTTCAGTAGTCAGCTCAATGAAAGACCAACACATCCCACTGTCCATGTAAAATGACACAACAAATGAACTTATTTTTATTTTTCATCAATAACTGAGCAGCTGATGAGAGGGCCCAGTGGCAGTGGAAGAGATGTCAAACATGGAGGTGAGATTTTGGAGGAAGGTCATTTCTGGGGAGCAGAAAGAAAAACAGGGGAGAGAGAAAATCCAAAATCTTTATCTGTCCAAAATCCCACTCATCCTTCTTAGCCACCAACCCTCATACTGCCTCAAATCCACCCCAGTTTCCCTCATTCACATGAACTCCTTAAACCTACTTGTTGCTGTGCCAGAATTCAGTGTTATTACCCCCTGAATGAAGATGCAACATATGTTACTGTGAATCTTCGGATGACAATAATCAGTTTACATCCATGTCTGGATGCAAAAGAGCAAGCATGGTGAAGGGCAAGCTTATTAGACTCTATTAAACACCATGGTCTGAAGGAAATCACTATCTCAACAAATCTCCAAGCCATTTGCATGCAGGAGCTGGAAGGCTTTATACCAGGGAAGGAATATTATACTCAAAATACGCCTTGCTTCCTATGCATTTTTCCCTAAGTATCCATTACCAGCCACAGTCAGGGATAGGCTAACTGAGTATTGCACCCCATATGGCCATCCTGATGTCTTATATTCTCACATTATGCAAAGTCAAGTTGGTGCTGAATTAAATGGTATTTCAGCCTCTGTAAAATTCATCTCAGCTAGCTATGGCCATCTAAGCAGACTGTTAGGACCTTGCTTATTTCTCACACAACCACATCTGATGTCTACAGCATAGGCATCAACATCCACAAGCCACCTTAGGACTGTCCTACAGCCAGCTGGAGACTATTCCCTATCTCAGTAGAGATTAGGGAGAGATTCCTGATTTCCCTAAGAAGTTCTGCATGTTTTAATCAAATACAAAAGCACACTGACTGTGACTAAATACCTTATAACTATAAAGGGAGCTTAGATTTAGACACCTAAAAACAGGTGATGTGTTACCCTTAAACTAATATAAGCAACAGAGTGAAAAAGATATTTCCAGAGATCAAGACATCCCACCTTTGATGCCTTGTGAAGGATGGAAAGTAAATGACATCTTTCTTTGGTATCCTACAAATCTAGACTGATTTTTAATGATTAATTTATTCTTTTTAATGATTAGTAGTATTCCCTTTGTTTAAAATAAAGAACATCATGAGTCTTCTGGCCAGATATTTCACTGTAGAAGTGGAAAAGAAAGGAGGTTAAGAACGAAAGTGCCCTTTAAAACCTGGTCTTTTGGGTAATAGGATGAACTGATGAGATCTTTCCCTACCTATTGAACATTCTGTGTCACATCTAAAATGAAATGCATAAGCTTTTCTGTAAATGTCCTGCTTTGGGCAAATTTAGGATTCCACTTCTTGGGAACTGAGTGTCTATTTTGATTTCACTGCAGGCCGATCAAACACAAGTCAGCTCTTTTCTGGGCTCCCTCCATGTTACCATTGCTAAGCCCAAGTTAATTAGAGTGGCTGAGAGGCTCATTTCTCTTGGGTAACACCTAAGGGCTATGAGGGTGAGTGCAGACTCCAACCAGTGTCTGCACTGCATCACTGGCCATCTCATCCCTGGAGGCAACACGGACTGAAAAAGGCTCTGTCATTCTCTATTTGAATGCTTGGCTCCAGTTTGCACCACTTGGTGTCCCAGCAGTAAATCCGAGTGCTGTAAATACGTACACCCCCACACTTGGCTTTTATCTCCCAGCAGGCAGCTGCAGAACAGCAGCCCCTGAAGGAAGAGCATTTTCGAACATTCATCGCTGGAGATTGACTTTTGCCACAGAGCAGGCACTTTACAGCCCCTCCTGGTCACTGGGGGAGTGTTTTGTGCCTCTGTTTTGTGCCAGTTCCAGCTGTAATGACTTTGCGTACCCTAGTGCCAAGGGCTGTAGCTAAAACTGTGTATTGCATGCATCTAAATTAGTAACCACATTTTTTTCTGATGAGGCAACATCTCAGCAAGTAAATTAAGGAACCCTGAGAGCATTTTCCAGCACTGAGGCCAGCAATGACCTGTGTTTATACAATTAAACTCTTTTAGTCTTGTAAAGCAAAGTTGCCGCGTCCAGACTGCCTATTGGGATTGGTTTGGGGGCTATGCCAGCAGCTATCAACCGGTGTTCAGGAATTGTACAGACAGTGCCCAGGCTAAAACCACAACAGGGATCATTGTAAAAATGTTTATCAGCAAATTGCAGCACCCAGCAATGTTTCCTGACACTGTTTTATTTCCTAGTATAGCAGTAGTCCACTTATAGCTTCACTATATGACGACGTGGGTTCTGGACATCCTCCTAGCAGGTGACCTGTAACACTCAACATTTGTTTGAAAATAGATGTTACAGTAGTTGCAACAACAAGCTGAGTTGGTGTGCACAAGGGCCGGTGGCTGCCTGTGAATCTTGCAAAATGCTTCAGGAGCACCCGGTGACTGTAAATTCTTCCAGGCAAATGCAGAATTTCTGAGGAGTGAGCGAGATGACTTTCTTTCATAGATGTTTCATATACTAGGTGTTGCCTTCATAAAACACTCCTCTTTCTATGTAGAATATTAAGTGATCAAAACATCTCAAAGCAAATGGACTTGCAAGTATACCCAGTATGTTGCTATGCTATTATCATGCTGAAAGCCCTTTCTGTCATCAGGGTTTTTATAACTGATTGGAATTAAAGCTCTACAGAGCCAAACTTTGAAAGAAAGTGACTGTTTATTTTATTTCAATTTTTTCCACAAACTTTTGTTCTAGAAACTCTCACAGTGATAATTGTTAAATAATGAAAATATATAATAATAATTCTGCTCTCTCCTGTGTCTTGAGCTTTATATAGCACAATATTATGAATATTCTATGGGATTTTTTTTCAATGTGATGGAAATGTGAAGTTATCTTAAGAAAGCACAAAGAGTCACGCATTGTTATTTTTAACCTTTATGGGGAGATGGAGCAAATAGCCCACCCGCTCAGAAGGAAATAACAATACTTCTTATTAAACATAATTGTTTCCATGGGATTGTAGGGCTGAGAGTATAGAGACAATAAAGTTCCTAGCCAAAACGTCACTTCATCTTCTTGCTTTATAATCGCCTATTGTACAGCTGTTTAGCTCACAATGCGGGTGGCAGATCTCTCTAACAGGGCTTTAGAATCTCTAAATTTGCTAATGAAAAGTATTTAATCCCTGCTCTCCAAGACGAGTCTTTAATTGGTAAGTCTGGTGGTGCTGCTGTGCTGCAAGCATTATGTAAGAAGCCAGGCTCCGTTCGCACGCATTCGGACACCATGGTTACCAGTAATGCTATGCATGAGGGTGGGGAGCACAAATCCTGAGCTTCCATCACCACCAGCACTGGCAGGATAATCAATGATTTGTATCCTTGCTCCACAAGTAGGCTTCCATCTCCTCAGTGAGGCAATTACTAAAATACCAACACAGCCCTTAGAAATGGAGCCGGTTCACTCTTAATTTATGGGCTCGTCGTTATACATGCCGTCTCCCGACTCCTCTTCTGCTGCCTTAGTCACACCACCAAAAGCAGACAGGATGTTTAGAACATGCTGGAAGTTAGAAATCCTGCCAGTAAAATGGCAATTATCAAGTGTAAGATTAGAAGGATCATGAATTTCCAGCAGCAGGATGAATTGGAAGGCACAAGTTTTCCACTGAACATTTTATGGAGGAAAACTGAGGAAATAGAGGTTCTGTAGACTTGAACCTAGAGTGTTTCTGAGAGGTGGTGTGCATCTTACACGATCCATCCAGGGCTTTCTTTGGTTCATGAAATGACACAAGACATCCAGAGGAGGGGGAAGAAATCTTTAAACTGTACCTCTGTGTGTTGTTGTTTCCTTCTGACTGCTCAAAGAGGTTAACTGACTGGTGGTTAACTGGGTGCTGCCAGGACTCCCAGTTGAAAGTCAACAGATCCTTGTGAACACTGGACAGGAGGCTGCTGCTAGCCAGCCAACCCTGATGCTCCCAGAGACAACAACTTGCTGCCAGAAGTGGTAGCGTAACCAAGCATGCGCTGAACTCAGATCTCAATGGGCTTGTGGGCTACTTCTCGCCAAATCTGGTATCTCACCTCAGAATTCTGTGAGAAGCAGTCTCTTTAAGCTGCCTGCTCTGCTGAATTCAGTAATAGCGTAGCACCCAAGCCCAGAGAAACATCTCCAGTTTTAATTTTTCTTCATTTCAATCACCACATATATAAATATCTCTTTGCATTGTGTTTCAGATTAAAAGCGTCAGTGAGGAGTAGGAGATCAAAATGAGACATAGAGAATGGAAGAGATGTGTCTCTTTTCTCTAAATGCAGGAGGCTACTTTAGCGTGAGATGAATTGCAGTCCCTCAAGTCTATGGACTAGATTTCTATTTATTATAATGGGAACCTGAACAACTTAATGCAGATGGAGACATTTACTTTATAGACACATAAAAACAGGGGAGGTGAATCCCACTCCCTGTGTCTTCGCTGCTATTGTGGTTTAAGCCCAACCAGCAACTAAGCACCATGCAGCCGCTCACTCACTCCCCCATCCAGTGGGATGGGGAGGAGATTCAGGAAAAAAAAAGTAAAACTCGTGACTTAAGAATAGTTTAATAATTTAAATATAATATAGAAGAAGAAGTAATGATAAGGAAGAGAACAAAATGAGAGAAATAAAACCCAAGAAAGACAAGTGATGCACAATGCAATTGCTCACCACCTGTTGACTGATGCCCAACCATCATATAGTGAGCATGACATCCTGTGGTATGGAATATCCCTTCAGCTAATTTGAGTCAGATGTCCTGGCTATGCTCCTTCCCAGGTTCTTGTGCACCTCCTCGCTGGCAGAGCATGGGAAACTGAAAAATCCTTGACTTAGGATAAGTGCTACTTAGCAACAACTAAAACATCAGCGTGTTATCAACATTGCTATCATACTAGATCCAAAACACAGCACTGTACCAGCTACTAGGAAGAAAATTAACTCTATCCCAGCCAAAACCAGGACAACTGCCAAAGAAATGTATTGAATCTTTACAAATGACTCCCTCTCACTCATTTTCTTTTAGACTTGGTACCTATTTAAATATCTGAAACAATGAGAAGCAGCTCTGCCAGGAAAGGCTATGAAAGCAGTAGCATAGACTATTCAACAGCTTTGTGAGGACAAGTGTCTCTTCAGAGCCAGATGTGAATTCAAGTTCCCACAGGTAGAAAACAGTCTGAACTGACACCTGCTGCACCCTCCGTGAACATCCAAATTAGTAAATTAGTAGACACAGGAATCTCCAGATTTTACTGTTATCAAATAAAGTCTGCCACTATTGCAATAACTGATTCATTTAACATTTATTTGGTTAACATTTATTGATTTATACCTTTTATTTAATATTTACAGGTATTTACCCAGCTATAGATGACCAGACAGTTAAATCCAACTTTATATAATCTTGATGAAATATAAAAAGAAGGTGATAAAAATACAATACATTCAGAAAAGTTATGCTGGATTGACTAGCTAGAAATAATCAGTGTGCTATGTATAGAGATGCATAGATATAGATGCTGCTACATTCATTCCCTTACCAGAAATGATCCAGTGGAAAATAAGGCATGCTTACTCTTCTATTGCACATAATATTTTCTTTTTTTTCCTTCACAGCTCAAGAGAGTATTTCTGTGAATAAACTGGGAATGATAAAAAGTCCCTTTCACTGTCTGATTACTCTTTACTGACACTGCATCCAATATAAAAATAGCCCATAGCCTTTATAAAATTAAACAAAGTGCAGATTTTTGACAGCAATCATTTCTGAATTTAGTAATATTTTCTTTTATTTACAGTCAGGAGTGAAACAAGGCAGAAAAAAACCCCATCCGTCCCTTTTATAAAACCCACAAGTTTCACTGCAACAAAATTAAATGATACAGATGTGACACAGGAGCAAAAGACGTGATAACAATATATGTGCATTTTTTGGGATGGGGGAAATGAAAGAATGAACTAATTGCATTTTTATCTTAAAAAGAAGTTAATAAATTACCATTTCAAAGTGGGATTTACATATTCCATCACTTTGCAAAGATTAGCTTTTTCTTTGATAGTTTTTTATTTCTCATTTTATTATTCCGCCTTTTGGATGAGATTAAAAAAAATAAAAAATTCCAAAACCCATTCCTTTGCAGTCATTAAAAGATCCTGTGGCACTTTCCACAAGAGCTGAAAGTGTTTTAAACGTCAGTGTCCTGGCAAAAGTCCAAGTTGGGTAATTACATTCCATCCTGCCTCAAAGAAACCCTTTCCTCATGCTGTAATTTCTTCTGGAGACATTGTTCCATACTTCTCTGCTTGGAAACGATTGCTCCGTGATCTCAGCTACCACATTTCAGAGAGGAAATAGTTGCATTTTAGGGCAAGTAAGTGTTTTCTATAGACTCACTGTCATTCAGACTTCCACACTGTGTACCTCAGTCCAATATACACTCTGCAAGCTGCCTGCTCACAGTATGCACCTGGGTGAAGCCCTCAATATGCTATATACACTTGATAGGAAGTATACAGAATATTGCTCTATAGTTCACAGAAGGGCAACTGCAGTCATTTGTCATTTGCTGTATATGGGCACCTTAGGGTTGCCACAGTTCGTAGTAAGAAAGTTAGAGGTAAATAGATTTGACAGATTATATCACTAATTTTCTTTCTGATAAAACATTATAATGAATGATTCAGAAATGCAAAATGGCAATAGAGACTTCAGAGAAAAATGTTTTCCTATAAACACAGGGTGCATCATGATACTATCGCAGATTCCTATGACAAGATCTGAGTCCTCTTCACACTGAGCATGATGAGAGGAGATCTCCCAGTGTCTTTTCAGATTGTTTCCATGGAATTCAAGGTGGAGGTTATGATCCTCATCTGCATAATTTATTCTCTCATGGAGTGGGAGCATCTTGTCTAATTGCAGACAATTAAAAGATCTACATCTAATCTAAAGTAGGTTTCAAGATCCACTCTGCCATCAATGGAGAGCAAGAGTCTCACAGGTAAACCATCCCTTCTTAAGATGGGTGTCTAAGAAGATGAACATACTGTCCAATCCTTGATGTTACTACAGATAAATTATGCAAGATGCTGGATTCCTCATTGCTGATGTTGGGTGAGATCAGTCGTACCCAGAATGGAGAAAATTTGAATGTGAATCAAAACACGGGGTGTTAAAATGAAAAAAGAGCCTGCTGTAGCACAGCATGAGTAAATGGTGAAAGCTGTTTCCCACCCTGAAGACAGAAAACTACACAGGAGTACAGTCCCGCCCTCTCCAGGTGGCTGAATCACAGAGCATTTTTATGAGTCTACTTAAGGGAAATGGTCTAGTGATTCAGCAACAAAGTTTGTGCCTTCTGATGCCGAGGTCCTGCAGACATCTTGGCAGAACACCTCTGGCTATGTCAATCCTCAGCTCCCAGAGGTTTCAACAGGGGACTGATGTACTCATGGACAAAGAGATTCGCCACCTAACACAACATATATAAATAGAAAGAAAGATTTTTGACAGTCTTCAGCAGGTGCTACATCAGGACCTAACTCTTAGCTTCATATCTTCAGAGGGAATTTTCCTTTTTTTTGGATGGGACTATGCCAGGGGGATTAAACTCCGACTTTGCCAGTTTGGAAAGATTATGTCCTTGACTTGATGTCACTATTTTCTTTCCTCCTAATTAAACAGAAAACTCAGCACAGGGGTAAGAATGAGAATGAGAGCAAGAGGGAGAGAGAAAAGAATTAAGGAGAAGCTGACGGGAAAAGCCAAGCAGTTCAAGTCTTTTAATTTAGTATTTAAAAGCTTTTCTGTGAGTCTGCTTCTCAGAGATATGACTGTTAAAGAAAATGGATTTTCCTACTTCCAGCCAACCACAATATATGTACATATTTATACACACCCACAAGTGCACACATACAAATGTACAGAGAGGAGGAGGAGAAAAATTTATACTGAAAAAGATGTTGAAGTTGTATCAAAAGACTAAGACGCAGAAAGAATCTTTTTTGAGAAAATCCATTTTGCGAATCCATGACTAATCCCTGCAGAACATGCATACACACACACACGGAAAGGTAAAGAATGAAACACCATAGCTCTACTTAAAAACATATTCGGCTCTTGGCATATATAATCAGGATTGCAGCTAACCCCTTCCGTTTGTAAGTTGCCCATCCTTTTTTAAGCACATTTTTAAATAATGTATTTTACCACTCTGTTAGGAAAATAAATAAATGCATATCCAAATCCCACCAAAAAACAACACAGGCATCTTGGGGGGGGGGGGGGAGCTAAAAGACCAGACCAAGCTGTAGTGGGGAAAGAGAGCTCACCATAGAGGTTTATCAGACATTCATGGTGCCATTTGCAGCTTGAATCTAAATACAGCCTTAGGACCTTCCTCTCACTCTCTGTAGAAGGCATCATTGAAGGAAGGAGAGATCTGCTCAAGGGGCAAAGACTGGGGATGTGTCAGAAGAAAACAAATTTGGGGGTAATTAGTTGGCTGAGATTTAGATGCTCAGGCCATGAACGTGGCTGTTCTCCAAGGAAGCCCAGAGTTATTTGGCAGTCCCTCCAGCCCATGCAGTCTCATGAAGGTCCCCCTTCATTGATCATTTTCATTGATCAAAAGCAGCCAGAGAATCAAATAGCTTGGGCTGTGTGGGATTTCTGGAGGTTTCTGATGCAACCTGTCATGCGAAATAGGGCCAGGCTCAAAGTTGTGTATAGCCCACATCCCTCCTTGGTTCATCTTGGTTCCATAAGAAGACTTAAATACAGGCAGGAGGGAATAATCTCTCCCTTTGCCCTAAGGCATTGGGCTGGTTAATGCAACTGGTTGACTGTGACTTCCCCAGCAGAGGTTTTAAACAAACACATACTTTCACAAATCAATGTATATACACACAGACATAACTTCCTATGTCTTCTGAGAATAGAGATGGACACGTATGCACAAATGAATGGCTAAAGAAATGTGATGCATGTTCACTTGCCTTATACACATCAACAGAAGAATTAACTTTTCCACAGTTTGGTTTTCTGTACAAAAGAAGCCCAGTGCCCACATCAAAAAGAAACTGTGGGACCGGCTGCAGTCCAGGGTCACCAACAGATGAAAACCCTGTGGACTGATCAGGCTCACATTGGTATTTTGGGGAAGGCAGCACTGAGCATAACGGGGCCATACGGTGCAGTCACTGTGATCGCTCACACATATGGCAAAAGATCTCTGACCAGTTCTTTCAGCATTTGCAAAACTCGCTCAGCTGTGGCCATGTTGCTCCTCCTCTGGGAGGAATTCGTCCCTAAATCCATATTTTGTCACCTCATCTAAAACAGCATGATTTCCAGAAGAACTGAAAAGTGGAGAGTAAAAAAAATACAGCACCTTCAGGAAAGAGGGACACCAAGATCTGGAAAATCTGGCTTTTTCAAACAGGTCTGAAAATGTAGGTCACCTGTTGCTGGGCTTGGATGGCTTCCATCCCAGCCCTTTTTCTGCTAACTTTTTAGCTAGGCCCTTTCTTTCTCCTTTTAGATCTTGCTTTTTCAAGCTCCAGCCCGCCTCTTCCCAGCCAGCTGTGTATATGAAATTACTTTTGGACATGCTGGCAGGGAATAGGTTTAAAAATAAACATGGTGATATTCACCAGGAAGACACTGCAGGCTGCAGACTCCTTTCTGGGTGATAAAGATTTAATTATTGCATGCTGGCCCTCCTTACCGTCTTCCCAGCTGTAACAGGTGCCTGAGTTTCATCTTTCTTCCAGCTTTTTCTCAAGGTAATTAAATCTTTATCCTGGAGATAGGTATATGTAAGTATATGAGACTCTTCCTGCTTTAAAGGGAGACATTTTTATTTTTTATTAACTCTACTAATCAGCAGAGGAATTATACATAAACTAAGCTAGGGAGGCTACAGGGAATGCTAGGTTTTATCTAGTACTGTGTTTGCCTGTAAAATAATCCCATTCTGGGGAAACTTGCTATGATTTTGATTTTAAGCATAGGTTGTGTTCATTTTGTGATCCTGATAGCTTTATTCCACCCAACCCTGGGATTTATTTCTAATCCTGAACAAAAGGATTTTTCATGGGAGAGAAAAAGGCTGCAGCGATGAGGACAAAGAACCGGCCTTCAGCGGGATTTTTCCTCAGGCTCATTAAGTGACTTGAGGCATGACCCTCCATGGTACATTTTATAATGGATCTCAAGTCACTTTGATGGCAGTGTGATCAGATGCTCCTAAAGGCTCTCTGTGCTTCCTATCACCAGACGTTGCACTGCATGGTTTGTGAAGAAATACAGAATGTAAAACAGTGCCATTAAGACATCTGGACTCCAGAAATGTGAATTTAACACGTAACACTTTGAAGATAACAGTAGTGAATCTTTCTGGACTCTCTAATGGTGAATGGCTGGAAAAAAAATGGTTGGGAGATTCACACTGAGAAACTCAGGGCAAAGACTGAGGTTGGAATTGGGGTACTGTGTTACGTTAACCACGCACTGCCCTTTTTACAAACATACGTTGTTCATCCAAGGAATGGCTTGATATAGGGTGTCGTTGCAAAAGATATATGAGCTTAAGGGGAGACAGAATATATGTATGAAAGAAAAATCAATTTTGAAGTAGTAAATACATAACAGAAATCATACTCAATCCAGAAAGTCCATGAGACATGAATGACTATTCCCTCAGAGGAAACAGCATATGAGATTGTGCTCTTCTGATGCTGTCAGAGACAAAAGAACTAGCTGAACTGATTTAGTCAATATGCCCATTCTCGTGTAGCTATGCAAATTCTACTATTAGCAGAAATAAGTCAACCATCCTTACATTATTTCCTCTGCATGAGAAAACAGAAGTGGGCTGATTTCTGACAGGTCATTAGGCATACCTCCAACCCCAATATTTTATCTTTATGCTTTGAAAATCCATGTTCAGATCTTTAAGGCATATGACAAATGAAGGCAAATGACACTTACTTCTCCCCTACTGTCCCATGCTTGGGAAAAGAAGTCACTGGTAAAAAAATCATTGTCTGCAGAGGCAACCAGCTTGGGTAGGTAAACTATGGGATTCAAAGGTTTTGCACATAGAGCTCAGAAAGTTAATTTCTTTTCTGTACTAAGCCACCTTCGGTTTCTTTCTTGCCTGTCAGTGAGGTGCCATTTGTACTGGCTACTGAATTAAGACAACACTACAGATCAATAAAGCTTCAAGGAAATATGTTCCATATTTTTCTTCTTCAATGTAGTTGTTACTGGGTCTGTAAACTCCCAAGTTATAGAATTGAATCTTCAACTGTTGTAAACTGGCTTATGTGGATTGTTACAGCTTACAGCTTCACTGAAATGTAGTTCAGCTGATGCACATTCAGTATCGAGGTACCATATTGTACCACCTTGATTTGCTTCAAGAGATGTTTCTGTGTGAAGTTTCTGGCAATTTCCTGAGACCCTTGGGGTAACAGAATCTAGTTCTGTTATTGCAAGCCTATATCACCTGACTCCTAGCAGACTTTTATCAGGCTCCATGAAGCCCCATTTTGGCTTCTTTTTGCCTCATTGTTCCTACCAAAAATCTGTTTCTGGAACATGAGCATCTTAATGTTTAGGAACGTTCTTCTAATTGCCAGTCTAAATTTATTCATGGGCAGTTTATTCCTCATTTGCCTTTCTACAAACATTGTCTCTGCATTTATTTTCTTACTATTACCCCTTCTTGACTTTGTGCGTAGTTCAGACCTTGTAATGAACACTCCCTCTGTTATGCGCATCAATTACAGCAACTTCTCTGAGCAGAAGCTCCACTTTGAGCATGCAACTGGGACTTCAGTAGGTGCTTAGGCACTTTCTGAATTGGAGCTTTAAATGGTGGGATTGTACCAATAAAGGTAAGAAATGTTCTCCGCTAACTGTTTCACCCTGAAAGAGGGAAGAAAGTGAAATAAAGCAATTGGAGCTTGGGGAAAGGAAGGAGATACTGAATTTCTTGCTGCTCTTTCTTTCCACTTTCTCTTAGTTTAACTGTGGTGCAAGTCACTGATTGCAGAAAGGTTAAATACCTTGAGATCTTCTGTCCTTATCCTGTCTTCTGAAGCTGCTACTACTGACCCACATCAGAGAAAAGATACCAGACTAGACGAACCTGTGATCTGACCTAAGCATGGCCATTTTTGTGTTATTCACTTATATCAGCTCACACAGTTAAACCAAATATAGAGAAATTATAATTAAATTCACAGCAGAGAAGGGATTTTCTTGAAAAAAAGGAATACTAATAAAAAAATCAGTTGGAAGTTGTCCACTTTTAAGGAAAAAAGAGACTTTTTTTTGTTTGATGCTATTTATGCTTCCCAAAAGAATCGTAGTTTGTAGGCTTGGTCATAAATAGCACTCAGTTGAGACAATGTTTTATTACAGTGCAGGGAAAGTTGTCATTTTCACATGAGTTTTCCTCTAGAGGTGGCTGGGAAATAGAATTTCTGTCCTCTGGGAAATTTCAGCCTCTCAGAAAGCAGTTTTCATTTGTCAAAGAAAATTTCAGAATTTACCACATAGTGTAAATTGCCCATCAAAACTGATTCAACCATCAAACATTTTTAGTTTGTGAAGTAGAATATTGCAGCTAATCCAAAAAAAGAAATTATGTTAAACATAATTTTGAGACAAAATTAGAATGATTAAAATAGAATCACAGAATCATAGAATCATAGAACCATAGAATGGTTTGGGTTGGAAGGGACCTTAAAGATCAGCTAGTTCCAAGCCCTCTGCCATGGGCAGGGATATCTTTCGCTAGACCAGGTTGCTCAAAGCCCCATCCAACCTGGCCTTGAACACTGCCAGGGATGGGGCTTCCACAACTTTTCTAGGCAATCTGTTCCAGTGCCTCACTAGCCTCACAGTAAAGAATTTCTTCCTTATATCTAATCTAAATCTACCCTCTTTTGGTTTAAATCATTTAGCGAAATGACACAGCCTTTATGAAAATAAATAGTATTTGGGTTTTGATCCATTTTTACAGTTCAGAATTGCAGTATTTCAACAAAAGTGCTTTTTTATGTAAGAAAAAGTGCTTGATCAAAAACTTTTCAGCAAGCTCTGTCTATATGCATAGGGACCAAGACACATATATATATGCCAAAATGGGATAGCACTATGGGTAGTCATTTACAGAGAGCTGCAGAATATTGTTGGCTTTGGCTGGGTCCTCATCTACAGTTTAACTTCATCCACACCAGGGATGGTTGATGACCCTGAAGTCTGGCAGTGGCGTGTGTTCATGTCCTTATCATGAAGGGCCAGCTTTTTGCAGGGCGCACTGGCTACTCCACACTACATGATGTTTGACTTCAGGTCTCCTCCAAGTCCTTTGACAGACCTCTTTGGTCTTAGGATGTATTAGCATATTTGATGTGGTTTTACATTCAGTCCTGAGTGTGTAAAATAATTTAAGAGTTGTGTTATAGCACACCACAGTCACATACTTCTAGCGTGAAACTGAAAGCATGTGCCAGGCAGTGTGGCATGAACTGGTATCAGAATGGTGCTGGGTGACTATATCTGACTGTCTCCTACGTCATCCTACATCATCCTCTCCCTGGCATAAGCCCCAGATGTTGCCTGCATCCCTACAGGTCTTTACTCAGCCTCCATCAGGCTCTCCCAGGTAGCACCCTCAAGCAAATGTGTTTTATCTTCCAGCTCCACCGTTGTGTAAGAAATCATTATGTGATGAATCCTTCCCAGATAAACCTTGGTAACCTTTCTTCTGCCTTTCTTTTTCTTTCATAAAGCCTATGTTGTATTTCTTTGCACTTGAATCCAGCAAACTCCTGTGAGACGTTAGTTAGCCCTGACTGCTTTTTTTTTTAACTTTTGGAGAGTTCACCTTTCTCCATGATCTGCTGCTTAAACAGAGGCTGGGCTGCTCAAGGCAAAAATGATTACTGGCCTGAGGAGTAATATTGCTGAATGGCAGAATAACAGAACGATCGCACCAGCCCTCCAGTACCAGCAGATGCTGATGGAAGAAGAGAAGCATCTACACAGTCTTCTCACAAACTAACACCTCCCTGACACATACCTGTAATGCCCCATTGTAAATAATAAAATCTACCCTAATAAAACCTGGCAGACGTTTAAGAAAGACATCAGCATTGTGATATTAAATCTGATCTCTAAATCAAACCCAGAGCAAGCATTTTACATCCAGCAAATGTCACATGGAAAAACTTCAGGGAAGGTGACTTCTAGGCAACATTTCTGTAATTTTTATCTTCTTCTTTGAAAGACCATCTTAAAGCTACGGACAAAAGCATGAGCTCCTGAGTTCACAGAAACTTGAGTTTTTGAGAGAGAAAAAAAAAAGATGTCTTAATTGCTCTTTCTCAACTCACTCTGCAACATGACTGCTAGTTCTGACATAAGGAACAGCAGGAATGTCATCATTTTTGCCAATGTCTGCAGAAAACATGCAGTCAAACAGCTGGCAGGACTTCCTCAAGGTCTGAATATGACCATCTCATCTCTTGCTTTTCCAGTTGCTGCTCATCTCCTCTGAGCCTCTCTCTTGCCTGTGTGTCCTCTTGTGGCTACACTCAACTCTTCACTTAGAGCAATGGCTCCAGGCCTCAGTGCACATCTTTTCTTCCCCTGCTTTGATTTTAGATGTTCCTGATCCTACTGGTGGCAATCACTGACTCTGAGCCAGTCCAACACTTCCTTTTTCTGAAATATCTACTTTCATCTTTGCTCCTGTCATTTCAGGAGATAACTTGGTTTTTTGCCCTGCTCTCTCATCTGCTGTGACTGCTGCGTGGGCTAGCACAGAGGATGCCAACTAGGAAAAGGGCATTTTTTTCCTCTTTCTTTTCCATTCTGGATTTCCAAATACTGGGGTTGGTTAGCTTACTCTCTTTGGGCCACATATGAAAGCCATCAGTTGGATCGGGGTTATTCACCCACACAACAGTCTCCTCCCTTCATAAACTCCCAGCACAAAAAATCAGCCTTGGTACTGAATTTGTCCAGAATCCTATTTGAAATTCACAAAACCTACTGAAAACCTGCTCCAAACACCACCCATTATGGAACAAGCCTATTGTCAGGTGCTTATCAGGAGCTGACCTAGATATTTTGCCCAGAGCTTTACATTATAATTACTTTAATATCCCTTATGTATGGGAAAGTGACTAAGAGCTAAAAAGCAGTCTTTAAATCCCAGAAGAAAAAAAAAAAGTGCTTTTAAGTCTCAGCAGAGGCCAGTCTGTGGTAGAGTGACAGTGATGCTGCAAGGTAATGATCCCTGCCTCCGAAACCAGAGCAGATATCAGTGACATTTCCTCAGGTGGCATCAAGCATGGAGATTTCATTAGACAGCTTTCGCCACCTGCCTCCTTCAAGGAGAAGGTCTTCAGCTGTCAGTTTGATGCCTCTGTCACAGCATTTTTTCTTTTACAAGCCCTTTCTTCGCTTTCATAGAAACATCCCGTTCGTACAGGTGGTTCGGGCTTCCTCAGCAGAAAGCGGAGGGGATGCGGCTCGTTTCCCTTTGGTGCAAATGCTGGAAGCAGCTGGAAGCTGTTCGGTGAGAGGCAGCGTAGGATTGCTGCACACCACTTCGGAATGTATCTTGGGGTAGCAGCTCCAGGTGATGAGGACTTCTTACAGCACAGTCTGTGGAAGGATTGCTCGTAATTCCTGGCATTTCTGCCTATTTTCCACCTCTTGCGTTATGCTCTTCCCAACTATTGTTGCATTGGGGTTGTTGCATTAGGACATAACAATTTAAGACCTTTTTAAAAAAGAGAAGAAGAAAATAACTTTGTTGCTACTCATACAAAGTGAGGTATGACTCAAGGTACGAAGTGACTTGGGCAAGGTTACACAGGCTTCCATGGCAGAATAAATCACACTCAGATCTCCTTGGTTTCCAACAGAACCATTCAATCACCAGACCACCACTTTCCACCTCCATTACCTGCCTTGCAAGGTGACCTGCCAAGTCTTTGAAAAGTTCAAATAATTGGATGAAAATTAAAATGGATCTGTCTTCTATGCATTTCCAACTAATGAGAGGCTGGCCTAAAATATACTAGCATTGTTTTAAGGAGTTTGGGGGATAATACAGTAATTACCTCAGCCACACCTGCACTGCAGGCTACAAAGACACTTTCTACACTGTGCCTTGCAACAGCAAGACATGAGTGTGGAGCGTGAGTCCAGGGGAAGAGGCAACCATGTCCAGCATTGGACAGGGGGATGGAGCACCTCTCCTATGAGGAAAGGCTGAGAGAGTTGGGGTTGTTCAGCCTGGAGAAGAGAAGGCTCAAGGGAGACCTTACAGCAGCCTTCCAGTACCTAAAGGGAGCCTACAAGAAAGCTGGAGAGGGACATTTTAGCAGGGCCTGTAGCGATAGGACAAGGGGTAACAGTTTTAAACTAAAAGAGGGTGGATTCAGACTAGATATAAGGAAGATATTTTTTACAATGAGGGTGATGAAACACTGGAAAAGGTTGCCCAGAGAGGTGGTGCATGCCCCATCCGTGGGGCTCTGAGCAACCTGAAAATGTCCCTGGTAATTGCAGGGGGGCTGGACTAAATGACCTTTAAATGTCCCTTCCAACCCAAACTATTCTATGATTCCATGAAAAATGAGGACGAGATGCCGCAGCTGGCCTGAGCCACCAATCCTGGGAGGACTTACAGATGAGTGGGGGTAGCTCAGCTCCCTCTTACTCTTTTGGTAGATTCACATGCAATGTCAGCATCATGCTTACAATCAAGCTGGTTAGAGTTGAAGTTACAGTTTAAAAATGCAATTCAGCAAGTGGAAGAGGCAGATGAAATAACTTGAACCTTAGCCATGCTACACTGTAAAGACTGATTCTGCAGACTCCTGCTTTCCCAGGGGACTCGAGATGCTACATGTAATTTCATGCACATTTTAATATTGACAGGGAAGCTTTCCTTCAAAAAAACGTGTATCAGAAACTTCAGCAATTTTGCCTTTGTGGAGTGTGTTGAAAGTGCTCATTGGACTCACTCCTCAATCAAAACCATTTCTGGTGAACTTTCTGGGGAGAAAGATTTTTTCTGGCTCTAATTAACTTTCTGTCAACCACTGGCAAGGCAAAAGGATAAGTACATTTTTTTCCACCAGAGATAAGGCTGAGAAACTGAGAACAGAGCTTATGCTGACAGGCATTAGGCACTATTAGACTGATCTATCAGCCTGAGTGATGATTGCCCCCTGGAAGCAGCGAACACATCACCACTTAAAGCATTTAAAACTGATCTGGACACAGCACCAGGGAATATTCTGGCAGAAACTATCCCAGACTCGACGGAGGAATAAAGTAGATGGTCTAGTGATGTTGGTGTGGGGGTGTTTTGCTTTGGGGCAGGTTTTGTTTCATTTTTAGGGGTGTTCTTTTGTGTGTCTCTAAATGGCAGGAGCCACGTCAAGAGAAGGACTGAGCTTCTGCACCTTTCACAGAAAGTGAGCACCATGAATTTGTAACAGGTCCATGAGCTCAGGAAACCCTCCAACATGGGGTTAACTTCAAGCATATCAGACATCCCAGTGGAGGATATTTTACTGCCAGATTTAACTGAGTATGTCACAGAGCATTTACTAAAGAAACTGAGAAGAACAGACAGATTAATCACTCTGATGATATCTGGGGCCAGTTTTCAAAACATACTTTAACATGTAAAAGTCCTGCATACACACTTTCTGAGCATTAATAACTTCACATGATGTCATTCCCAGGCACAGAAACAATCACCTGAAATGGAACTGGGATGCAAACTTTTGATTTAGACTAGGTAAAAAAGATATAGATACACAGGAATAATCGACACTGGTGCCTGAAAACACTATAGGCAAGAAGAGCTACCAGAAGCACCATATTTCTCAAGAATATTATGATTATTTTAAAGGGAGTCCTAGAAAAACAATTGCTGCAAATTTAGCTGTAACAGGATCAACTTCCCAATCTCATTTTGTTGAGCTCTATACTATTGCCTGAAAGAAAGGAAAATGAAGCAGGCAAAAAGGTTTATCTGGTGAGGAGTTGTGCTTATGAAGGCAGGCTGAGTTAGCCTGAGGGCACCTCAATACAACCCTGTATAACAGGATAGATGCTATTAAGGCAAGAAGATTTTTCCTTCTAATATTCACAGGTTTCTTTTGCTCATCAGGGCAGTGATGAGACTGGATAAATAGTTCATGCATTTTATATCCTCTGACTTTATAGTGGAAGTGTTGGAAGAGGCCTCCTAAACAGAAGACGATGATCCCTTTATCAAAGCCTTTGCTGCCTTTCAGTCAGGTGAGAAGAAAAATCAAGTCATGTACTGGTGTTTAATTCATGTGCTCTCCAGGGCCAGAGGAGATGCAACCTCTCTTTGTATTATTTATTTAGAAATACCTGAGGAACCTAAGGGGAGTGTGTATCTTCCACCATCAGGGAATGAACGCTCTGAGAAAAGTGGCATTGCTCTGCTGGGAGACAAGGAAAAGTTTAATTACACCTCTCAGTCAGGAAAAGAATCTGACCAATCTGCTGTCTGCAGGAGAAGCCCAAGTCACATAAAGCTTCTGACAGTAGAGAAGATAGTTTACATAACTGTTTGATGCTGATCAGGTTTCTCCAATTTTTAGTTTAATTTAATAGGCCCTAATTCAGATCTTCCTTCAGTAGCTTTACACCCCTAGGCATTTTGGCATGGCTGTTGTCACACAACTATATAAATGCTTTCCTAAATCAGGATTATAATCTAATTTAGTATTGATGTATTGTACTCCCGTGCTTTTCTTGCTTTCTCTTTTTTTAAAGCCTGTGATCACTACCAGTTGGAATAGTTTCAATGCCAGCCATGTACAGTCTAAAACCCGAGTTAGGTTTCTGCTGTTGTAAATGAAGAGGGAGTCATGAACCACAACCTTAGGTATTTCGTCTGCATAGGGCTGTAGGGCTCAACAAGATCATTTTGTTATTCCTAAGGTTGCAAACTTTTGTGCTGTTTCCAGTAAAGGCAGCACATTGTGTCCATCAGCCAGGTGATGGTACTGGATTTTGGATGTCAACAGCAGGTTCTGGGTCAAGCGCACAAAGTGTTTTAGCTACTTTAAAGAAGCTTGTGGAAAGAACAAACTTCTAGTACCATCCTTTTGAAATGTACCATAGGTGTACATCATGGCACAAAATTACTTCCGTGCTGATTTCAGTCCTTTCTGGTATGATTCATATACCTAGACACAGCTCTCTGGAGCCATCAGAAGTGCTCAAGGTTATCTTTCTTGAATCTTGAAAGATTTTTCTCCTTTACATCCTCTGTTCTACCTGCCAGCCCTGCAGAGATGTCTCAAACATCCTAAAGTGCTTCAAACTAAAATGCTGATTTTCAGATAGATGATTAAAGCTCCCCAAGGAAGGGTTGGTAGGTCCTGACTTTATGAGGGTATTGTGAGTAGGAGGCTCTGAGATTCCTATATGGAGAACCATAAAAACATCCATCAGGGTCAAATTTCCACCTTCTTCTTAGGGCTGTGTGCCAATGGCAGCAGCTGGAAGGGTCACAACTCGGATACTATGTACAGCAGCAAGGGTGAATGCTTGCCTACATCTTTTACCCAGCTCACTAAGAGACTGTGCTTTTTGCATGCTCAGCAATTAAAGAAAATCGATCTTTCCACCTCCTCTGTTAAGACTAAGATATTAAAAGCAAAGGAAAAACTCCTCTTACATGACACGGGGGGAAAATCCATTCACTTCAGCAGTGCTTCTGGCAGTGGTTTCTGGTCCTGAGCTCACAGACTGAGGCTCTCCATCTGTCAGAGCGGGGAGGCCATATATCCATAACTTCCATTTATCTACCTTCTGCCCGTTCTTTGCCAGCGCTACAGCAATAAAGGATTACTAAGCATGGTGTCAGCTAAAAGCAGATTTGTTGGCAAAGAAGAAACACTTTTGGAACTGCCACAGACAAAAAAAAAACCAAACAAAAACAAACAAACAAAAAAATCCCCAAAGGTAGAACATCTTGATGTATTTAGAGGGTGCAGGGTACAATTACATGGTAATTTAACCTTGTAACGGCAACAGGCTCGCCTCCAAACTGGAAGGCAGCAGCTTTCCTCTAAGCCTTTCCACAATGGTGCTGCCTAGGAGGTGATCTTTGCCACTATCCCCTTTTGGCCGTGCTCCTCCATATATTGACTTGAAAGCCTAGATAGCAAATAGGGAGTATCCATAAATACTCACGAGGAACTTAGAGCACCTTTTCATAAAAATGGCTTAGGCTTTTTCATGCCCTCAAAGGGGTCTAAATTTTTGTCCTGTCCTTTGCCATCTCCTGAGAGCAACATATCATATCAGCTTGAAAGAAATTAAAGGGGGGTGGCAAGGAACATTTGAAATACTCTTTCCTTTTACTTGCTCTGATGTTGTGAGAGAGTGTCTGGGTCTCCTTAGTTAGCCTATATTCTACCTTTATCACTGAAAGATGCTCTGAGTGTAGATCCACACCTGACTAACTCTCATATTAAAAGACCTGTGTCAGCTCCAGTCAAAGTCATGCAGTATCTATAGTTAAAGACAGATAATAACAAGATTATAAATCTATGGAAAAGAAATACCATCAATTTAATGTGAGTTTCTAATGCGAGAAAACTAATAGAGCTTAATCTACAATACGTGTTTAAATAGCACCTGCCACTGCCTCTGTTAAAGACAGGCTCCTGGGCCAAATGGACCACTGGTATCACCCCATAGGATTTTTTTCACATCTCATACCTAACTCCTATAGGACATTTCATTGTAATGTTTGATTAAAAGAGTGGAAAATTCAGAAAGCAACATGGCACAGATCAGACAGAGCAATTTTTGGTCAGCAGATAGTTCATATATTGCAATTATAATGCAAAACTATTTTTAGTATGGTATGCTTCTAGTGGAGTCTTAAAGACTGTCTTTCATGCTCATTGTGCAGTGACCTGGAAGAAATCCTTACTGATAAGGCTGTCAGAGGACCCATGAAGAGGAAAGGATGAATAATGTGGACTCTCCCCAGGGAAGATGTGACTCTGAAAAAGATTTGTCCCTACCTCAGCCAGGCTGAATGGGGTCGAACCCTTGCCTGGGTTTTCCTTCAGAGAGGGATATTTCAGACCACAGTTTATTCCACCAAACAGATAGGACATGCTCAGAGTTTCCACCCCCTCTCAAAACACAAGTATGATGGCTAAAAGGACAAAGGGATCCTTCAGGGCTCAAAGGGTTTTTTAAGGGTTAGAAAAGGTCTATAACATATGAATTTTTACCTACTGTGGCTGCAACTAGACTATCTTTTCCATTTACTAATATTTATGCTTCAAGGATGCTGCCCAGTTGGAGCAACCTAAAATATTCTATGATTCTGCATTTGAAATAAAAAAAGATTTCAAGGAGGAGCTTGATGTCTTTATTTTGTTAAGACAAGGTCAAGGAATGACATAACAGGGCTTGCAAAAATTCAAATGGGGACAAAAGTTATAATAGTAATATTGTCTGCCAGAGAAAGAAAATCCAGTGCCTGAAAATGTGGACAAGGCCAATATGACCTTAAAATAATTGGCCACTGGAACAATGTACCAAATGCTTTCATTGTTAGATATTTTCATCTCTAAATCTGTTTATTTGTGTGTTGTGGGGTGGGGTTTTTTGGTTTTTTACCCTCTAAAGAATGTATCCTGCTACAGGCAAAATCAGGCTTAAGTCCAGGGAAGTCATGTTTATGGAGGTGGTCGGAAAAGTTAGACATTTCTCCTGGCTTCTAAATAAAGTTGTTTTCTAATTCTTTTCTCAGCCACTGCACCTCAAAGCACTCTATGAAGGAGGCTGGTTGCATTAGAAATGGGGATACACAGAAGAAAGGAGTTTGTTCCACAGGACTCAGGAGTCCAGCAGCAAAATTGGGCATGTGCCCTCATCTCGTGCACCCTGTATGGAGTCTTACTCCATTCTGTCTCCAGACCCCAGGTTGCTTATAGGAAGCCCTAGTTATGATATCTCATGCACGCACTAGTCTTGTATATTATTAACAAAGGAAAAAGTCTCTGCTCCAGATGCTGACAGCTGAACTGTAAGGGGGAAGCAGAAGGCAGGGGAATTACACCAGAAATATCAACACTGTTTTGATAGATCCTTGTACCCCTAGGGAAACCACATCTTCATATGCATTTCTGACTCGCAACAGCTTTGCGTTTATTTTCTTTAAAGCCAAAATTACCATCAAACAGGTTCAGGAGTTCAGTTTGGATGCCTAGAAAGCTGAATCTCATTCCAGAGGAAAAATGAGAGGGTGGTCGTGTAGCCCCACAGGAGATGCAGTTGCACAAGACTAGCACAAGTTCATAACACAAAAAGCTAAAATTTTGCAGAACAGAGTAAAACATAGAAACAAAAAAACTCAAATTCTTAAGAAGTGGTCAAATCAGGAGATGCAGATTTTTTTTATTTTTTTTTCTCTCCTGGGACTGGAAATAGACATTACTATTACGCAGTGCTCAGACCAAAAATAAGATGTGACATTTTGAAGTGCATACAATCTGGTAAAATATAAAATATTTAATAAATATGTAAATTGGTCAAGCTGCTTCCCCAAGGAGGAAAGCTTCAGTCGTGCTTTACAGCCCTCATTCACTTACGCAAATACTTTAAGAGGATCAAGGATGGATTTTAAATGAAGTTAAAGTTTAACGAGAAATATATAATCCTTCAAGGAAGAGATTTTGTCATTTTCATTTATAATTTCTTGCAAGTTTCAAAAGTAAGAAGTTGAGGGAGTAGCTTTCTGAAGCTTTGTGCGTGCAAACTAAGTGAACTGAAGCAGTCCACCTGAATCTTGCAGTCAGGGATGTAACAAAATGCAGAAATTTATGATTTCTGGGTTTTCCCAAGGATATATGTAAGTTCACTGCTCAACTCATTTCTACAGGATCCAGAGACGGTCTTCTCACATTTCTTCTTTGGATAGACTGACAACTTGAAGGGACATCCTAAGTCACCAAGACCTAAGTCACGTGTCATATATCCCCTTTTGAAATCATTTCAAGTTCCATCTTATAGTATTTAAGTGTTCTGTTTTGCAAAGCTGAATCTTGCTCCTCTAAAACCTCATTTCTTTAGCAGTTGGGAACTGTATTTAAATTTCCAGATCAAACTTATTCATATTTAAAATACACCCATACATTCATACAGCCTCTTTAAAAATAAAAAGTTCTATGATAGACAGAACATAGGAGAGTTTAGAGAAAGTTTTTCACACTCTTAAACCAGCCCTGACATCAGTCCTACTTTTATGGTATGTTCAGTTTCTGGAAACTGCTTACGAGTTAAAGATAGTTTTGTAGGACATGTACAGTGGCATGTTCTCACGACACCAGGTTTTTAAAAGCCAGTAACAGTCCTGAAAAAGCTGTGAATACTAAGGAAGGTATTGAAGAAAAGAGAAGCGGCTAGGCAAAGAAAATAAGAAAAAAATAACCCAGGAAGTGCCTTTGTACTGGGGAAGACCCAAGCAAAGGGCCATCCTACATTTCTATTTTGTAACCTAGTTCTTGGGTTACAAGGCAAGGTGAAAAAAAAAAAAATACAGATTGAGAATTGTTGAAGCTGGAGAGTGTTTATAACTAATGAAAAGGTTGTTCGGGGGCTGGAATCAGAAGGCAGAAATTTCCCTTGACGCATGCTTTGCTCTGCACACTTGTGCATTGCTCTGTTAATTTTCACCCTGTTTCTCTGAGTAATTTCACACTAGAAATAATTGTTCTTCCTGCTTCATGTGCTCAGACTTTGCATGCTGGAAAGTTTGAAGCAAGTTGATAAAGCACTCAAAAGCCTGTGGAGTTCAAAATTTTCTTTTCTCCCTACCAGGAAAACCATTAACTTGTGCTTCAGTGATATCTGCTGAGAGACCAGCATTCTGCTACAAGTTGCTCATCAACTTGATAAAGGTCCAAAGAGGTGTTGTGGTGATGAGGAAAGTGGATGGAGTGAGAATAGTTTCTTTTATTCAAAAACCAGACTAAATCTGCCTAAACATCACATCATCCACACAGCACAGTAGTCAGATTTTATCTTCTCTTTCACCTTTGCTGCCCATGTGGGGAGAAGGATGAAGAGAAGGACTGTGAGAGGGAAAGATCTGAGAGGTCACAAGCCCAGTTATTTTGCTCCTCAAAAGCAATCATTTCAGAGAATCCATTTCATTGTTGTTTTGATCAGGTTACTGTAATATTGTGTAAGGTTTTCTGGAGTGTGGCATATGCCCCATGACAATACACTGAATACCAGTTTCCTGACATACCCACCACAGCCAGAATCACTGCTTCACCACCATGTAGACATGTTGCTCATCTCTCACTCCGAAGTCTGTGGGCAGACACAATTTCTACAGCCCAATGATGAAGGTGAAGCTTAGCACTCCTCCAAGTGTAGACTAGGCTATTACTGCCAAATTCACTCTCCCTACACATGTGCAAAAGATTGACATAGATACCTATGGAAAGTTTCATCTCCCTTCACTTTAGGAGTTCAAAAATAATTTATATAATGCGTTTGGGCAACTAAACTGCCACAAGTGTCAGTGGAGAGAGACAGTCACTTCTGGAGCAGTATCAGCAGTAAGCAAATAATTTACCTTGTGGATGACCTTCTCAACCTTCACTGAGCTGCAGAGAAGGACTAAATTAACATCTAGGTTAGACCACCTGCCTATCTTCTACCTGGCCAAAGTTCAGTGCAATGAACCTAAATTCAAGAGATTTACATGAAATTCGAAACACTTGCTGTTTGGAAGTGATATTCCCTTTCCCCCAGCTCCCTCAGTCAACAGGGGTGTGTGAAGCATTTATTAAGATGACATACTAGAGATTCCTGTTTTGTTTTGGGGTTTTATTATTATTTTGTTCAAATTCCTATCTTTTCACACTTTTTTTTTCTCATGGGGAGTGCAGGAACCTTCATCTCTGCAGTCACTCACCATCTCCCTGTGTCTCATCTGTGCCTGTGCAGAGCAGTACACAAGGTTTTTTCTTTGTTTTAGTTGTAGCCTGATAGCAAGGTGACAGTAGAGAGAGCTGTACATGTAAGTAAATGCCTACTGAAAATTAGTTACACAGTCTGGCAGTCAAGCAGTTAAACCAGGCATGGAAACGGTTTGCAATCTGTTCCACTAGTCTCTCAAGTTTCCATTGTCAAAGTGGGATTATTTTTCAGCAAAACGGTTGCCCTCCAGTACCAACCTCGGGAATCTGTGTAATTAAAAACAACAACAACAAAGTTTTATTGTTTTTAAATATATCTCTAAGCTACGGGGGGAAGGGAAGGAGAAATCTATTGCAAATTAGAATATTTCTCCTTAGTATTCACGCTTACCAGTCTGTATCCAGTTACAAGCCAAAGAAGCTGGGTTTGATCTCTTGCACTTGAGACAGTCTTTGCTGTTTAAGAAGGAATACAACCGTGGTGTTCGTTCATGGTGACAATGAAATGTTCCTCACTGCTGGGAAGAGCAGAAAGGGTGCAGCTTTCCTCAGCTGCAGGAGCAGCCTGTGCTCGGTGCTGCTTGAGCACAAATGTCACAGCTTTTCACGAGTGTCTCCCATGACCTTCCTCAAGGACACCTCTTTGCAGAAGGGAGCAGGGATGCTGTTTTCCCAGTTTGCTGTGTGTAGAGTGCCTCTTAATGCGATTTTATGTCAGACCTAGAAGTCTGGGGGAGGTTTAATAAGCATAAAAGGCTAACCTTCCCCCCAACTTTACCCTGAAATCCACTGTGCTTCTGCTCTAGGTTAGCCTGAACACTCAGAACAAGCAGGATGATGCCTTGTGACTGTTAAGCCCTGTCTTTGAAAAGGAATTGGCCGTTCCCTAAGCAAACAAAGGACATGTAGTGAAGATAGAGAAAAACTCAGCAAAAAAAATTTCAAACTTCAATTTTATTTCAGTCACTTTCCATTATATGAAAGCTGCTGCTGTGTACACAGTTGAATGTCCTTTCTACCATCTTTAATGTCTGGCCTCAGAAAACAGGACAAATTAAGAAAAAGAAAAAGCCAAGATCCACAGGAGACCTCTGCTCAGACAGTCTAAGAGCGATAAGTCACTAAAGACTGGAAGGCTGTTACAGGGAAATAGCACTTGACTGACCTCTCCTTATATTCCTGCCTAACCATCTGCAACTGGTCAACATCAGGGACAGGATGCTGAAGGACAAGATACAATGGTCTCACTCAATCTTTATGTTATTTTTCAACACCAATAGCTTCAGTGTGATGTTGATTTTTCTAGTAATTCTGCAGAAATGGAGCTACTTCCAGGAGGATGTTTTAGGGCAGTCAGTAATGCCATGGCACAGCTTGAATAGGAACTGAGGAATATTTTTATGCTGTTGCAACAAGAGATGGGAAATCAGATAGAGATAATCAAATCAAACAAAGTGGATTTAGTGAGGATATGAAGGCTGCAGCTTGTGATTCCAACAAGAACAGACCATCACTATTGAATTTGAATGGTCAAGGTTATTGGGGTAGACGTTCCTGCTGCTGGGACTGAACTGTGACTTTGATCCAAAAGGAAAAGCAAAGAGCAGAAAGGAGACGTGAACAATGTCTGAAAAAAACCACCCAACAAGAGGGCAGGGCAAGATAAATCAGCTGATGGGGCCAGAAACATCCTGTAACAGGAGTTGGCAGTTACTAGGCATGCCTTAAAGGTTATTGTCACCAGTCCATATCCAGTTAGCCATCCTTCCCTGACTGCTGACCAATGTCTGCGTGTGTGCATGGAGAGGTAAGTCTCCCAACCACGGAGTCATGGGCAAGCAGATATTTCCAGTTCCCCATCCCCGCAGGGCTGAGAGCAGTGGCCACATTAGCACATTTGGCAGCACAGTGTCAAAAACTCCTATCTCCCTTCAGACAGCAGGCAGCAGTTTAATTCCCATCTCCACATGGAGCCATGTTGCAAATTGAATTAACTAAACATCTGAAAGGGAGGAAAAACAAACAAAAAAACACCCACTTCTCCTAAAATGCATCAATCTCTTATTTTTAGAGCCAGCTTATTTCATTGACCTGTTCTATAGTTTTATGGCTTCGTTGATATAGATGAGGAGTTAGTAAAATATAGTCCTGGACAGGAACAAATGACTGGGAGTGGGGAAAGATGGAAACCACTTAAATCCACTTTGCCACAGAGAACGTGCAGGTGTGGAAGAAAACCTAACAAAACATGCATGCCTTGAGAATTAAGTCCTTACATCTGTCTGATATTACCTATAGCAAAGTGCTATTCTGGCTTTATTCATGACAAATAAACTTTCGAGACAAGTATTTTCAAAGAAACTGAGGGGGCAATAGCCAGACACACACCCCGACTTCTTCATATAGGCATGTTTTGGTCATGTGTGTACAACCCCACTGCCACGTAATTTAAAGATTTATGAATTACAACACTGTCTTCCAGCCTTCTAGCCTGCATCGTCTGGCCCAATTTAGCCATGCTTGTGGAAGGAAAATAACAGTGTGTAGATCCTTCTGGATAATCCCCCTGCAGACTGCAGTCCCCATTTGGATACTGGCTCCAGTTTCACCAACAGCTGTGGATCTGTTACCTTTAGTCCAAGAGCAGGAATTGGTAGCTGAGACTATTCCTGAAGTCACCTGCTAGTGTTGGTGGTATAGAACGGTTGGGAAACACGATGTTCCTATTCTTGTCAAGACCTGAGCAGCCCAGGCAAAAAATATTGAGATATGTATCTCCCATAATATATATAACAAACAAAATTACATATAATGTTACATTATATATAACATATTTATATATTGTCCCTGTGTATGTATGTACATTTATGTACTGTAGATCAATATATAAAACTTTAAGAAAATAGGGAATTCTCTGGGAGAATCACCAGTATTTATTCATTGTAGTGGCTTTTGATCAATAGCATTTTATAATCCCTTCTTCTGACCTGTTTTAATGTTTCTTTCTTAGAGAAACTGAGAAACACTCCCAGTCTGAAAGCTGAGTAGTGCATTAGTGAAAACCTACGTATCAGGAATTTACTTATGGTTGCCCTAAGGTTTAATTCTGAAAAATTGGGAATCCACTAATATCACTTACAATTCTTACAGTATTTCTCAACATTTCTGGTTTCTGCTAATTGACCTGGGTCTTTGGTTCAACACAAAAGCAGAAGGAGGCATGCTGCCAGCAGGGCTTATGTCAGAGGACTACTGCCCAAGTCCCATGGTCTAAAAAGAGGTGACATGGCTGTAAGTTTTTTAGCAAGGCAATGCCCAAGGCCAGTCATCCAGCAGGTGTAAATCACCAGCTGGGAATTTGACCCTGCATATGCAAGTTAATATGTAATGCCAATATATAAAAGTATTTCACAGCAACCTCAACTAATTGCTAAATGAAATTCAAGCAAAAAATTGAAAGCAAAAGGAAACACCACTGCAAAGCTTTGTATTTTTTTTTTTCTTTTGCCTTTTTTTTTTTTTTCCTAAGCCGCTGTGCAGGTGTTCCACTCTCCAGAGGAGAGAAATGTTTGACAGCAAAGGATATTTGTGTTGGCAGTATCACTTGATCCATGTTTCAGGAGCCAAATTGAAAACATATTTTCACAAGGTACAGCCATAGATCATTAGGAGCCAACTTCTGTGGGTTGCAACTACCTCTGAGAGAAAGCAGATGTGTAAATTAAAATATACCCCAAAACCTATCAGAAATATATTTGGGGATGGGAAAATTCATTAAGGGCAGGAGATTTTTGTGTGCCATCTCTGCTAAGGGTCCAGGATTGGTTCTATCTGCTGCAGTACATTATTATATGGTTGGGCTTTGCCGTTCCTTCTGCAATGAAAGCTCTACCTCACCTTTCTTCCCACTGCTTGGTCTCCTGCTGTTAGTAAAGGATAATCTCATCTCTCAGTTGCTGCTCTTGAGAGCACATCGCATGGTCCTCCCTGGGGATTGACATCAGCCCAGACACAAAATGACATAACCCTCAGAGAAAATGCAGCTATTTGAGTCACCCATGAGTTTCCCCAGAGAAGTCAAAAAACAGGACTACAAATTTCTGTTGTGAGTTGTCATCATTTAAGCCCAACCAGTTACAAAGCACTACAAAGCTGCTCGCTCCTCCCCCTCAGACACGGTGGGATGAGGGGAAAATATAAAGAAAAGCTCGTGGGTCGAGACAAGGACAGGGAGGGATCACTCACCACTTATGGTCACAGGCAAAAGACAGGCTCAAGGAAAAAACAAAATCAATCTAATTTTCTACCAATCAAATCAGAACAAGGATAATGAGAAGTAAATCCAAATCTTAAAACACCTCCCCCAACCCCTCCCTCCTTCCCAGCTCAACTCCACTCTTGATTTTCTCTAACTCCTCTCCACCAGTGGCACAGGGGGACGGGAAATGGGGGTTGGGGTCAGTTCATCCCACCTTGTCTCTGCCGCTCCTTCCTCCTCAGGGGGAGGACTCCTCACTCGTCCCCTGCTCCACCGTGGGGTCCCTCCCATGGGACACAGTCCTTCATGAACTTCTCCAGCATGAGCCCTTTCCACAGGCTGCAGGTCCTCACAAACTTCCCTGGGGTGGGTCCTTCCCATGGGCTGATCTTCAGTCCCAGCCTGCTGCAGCATTGGGCTTCCCCATGGAGCGGCGGCCATCTTGTGGGGCCTCCATCCCCCTGCTCCGATGTGGGCTCCTCTCTTCCCAGGCTGCAGGGGGGCATCTGCTCCCCCACTCCCCTCCATGGGCTGGGGGGGGACAGCCTGCCATCTGGTCTCACCAGGGGCTGCGGGGGCATCAACCTTCTCCCTTATTCCTCCTCACTGACCTCAGGATCTGCAGAGGGGCTCCTCTCACATCCCAATCCCCTCACTCACTGCAGGTTTCCCCTCTTAAATCTGTTCTCCCACAGGTGTTTCCACTGTCGCTGATGGGCTCAGCCTGGGCCAGGGGTGGGTCTGACTTGGAGCTGGGGAAGCTTCTAGCAGCTTCTCACAGGAGACACCCCTGCAGGCCCTCCCCCACTACAAAAAAACCCTGCCACATAAACCCAAAATATGAGTAAACCCAACATGCTAGACATTATAAACACCAAACTGAATAGTGCAGTTGATTCACTTGAGGGAAGGGATGCCATCCAGAGGGAACTTGACAGGCCTGAAAGGTTAGCCCGTGCAAACATCACGAAGTTCAGCAAGGCCAAGTGCAAGGTCCTGCACATGGGTTGGGGCAATCCCCAGTATCAATATAGATTGGGGGATGAATGGATTGAGAGCAGCCCTTTTGGAGAAGGACCTGGGGATACTGGTAGGTGAAAAATCATCCATGAGGCGGAATAAACTTGCAGGCCAGAAAGCCAACTGTTTCCTGTACCTGCATCAAAAGAAACGTGGCCAGCAGGTCGAGGGAGGTGATTCTCCCTCTCTACTCCACTCTCATAAGACCCCACTGGGAGTTCCACATCCAGCTCTGGGGTCCCCAGCACAAGAAGGACATGGGCTTGTTACAGATCCTCCCAGAAGAGAGTCACAAAAATTATCAGCGAGCTGAAACACCTCTCCTATGTAGAAAGGCTGAGAGAGTTGGGGTTGTTCAGTGTGGAGAAGAGAATGCTCCAAGGACAACTTATTACGACTGTTCAATATATAAGGAGGGGTTATAAGAAAGACAGAAAGAGACTTTTTACAAGGGTTCATAGTGACAGTATAAGGGGCAATGGGTTTAAACTGAAAGAGGGTAGGTTTAGTCTGGACATAAGGAAGAAATTTTTTATGATGAGGGTGGTGATGCACTGGAACAAGTTGCCCGGAGAAGTTGTGGACACCCCATCCCTGGAAGTGTTCAAGGTCAGGTTGGACAGGGCTCTGAGAAACCTGACCTAGTTGAAGATGTCCGTGCCCATGGGAGGAGGTTTGGACTATGTGATCTTTAAAGCGCCCTTCCAACCCAAATCATTCTGTGATTCCATGATTGCCAGGTGGCTGGAGAACTGAACAGGCTCCTAGCCTTATCCCCTGGGATTCAACTAGCATTTCCTGGGCAGTGGAGAAAAGAGGCTTCATTGTCTCCTCCATGTGGATGTGATCAGGGGTTCTTCCTCTTCAGGTCTTCCTCCTTGCAATAAGATCAATCGAGCAAGGTGTTAATCAGTGAGAGCTGAGGACTTTGCCAAAACAGGTCAGACTTCCATAAAAGCATGATTCATTCTCAGTCAGTGATGGGAAAGGCAAAACATCACACCATTATAGATGTGAGAAATCATTAGGGGTCTCTACCACAGGCTGTCCCCCTTACAGAGACACGTCCTCCATTTTCTTCTTTCTCCAGAGATGTGATATGAGGTACCACTAACAATGTTGTCTATGGGCAGGAAACATGTTCAAAGCCAGGAATTTATTGTTAGTATAATTGAAATCATAACAATCTAATTCAAGAATCATTACTTGTCTAGATCTAATGATTGCAGGTTAAAAAAAAAAAGGAGGAAAGAATACTTCAGAAAAAGTCTCAATAATAGTAACATTGCAATTAAATATTTAATACATCCAGTTCTTAGATTCTATGCCTTTTTCTTGGTGTTATGCTCATCCTGCCATTGCTGCTCTGGGTCTTAAAATTGTTAGCTTCAGACTGCTGAGGGGGTGGTGTTGTTAAGTCAAGTCTGGAGGGCTTCTGGGGTCTTTCGCTGCAAGGAGTAGGATATTGGTGGTTTCTTCTCCCTCACTTTAGGATTCACCGAGGGTCATTTTTACACATTTGCTATTCTTTTTCTTCATTGCTCTGTATCTCCATATTACAGCCAAATTTACTATATATGGTGCCTCTAACGTAGGTTAGATACTACTCTCTGTACTCTTTGTTGCCCCCAAACACAGTTTCATATAGCTCCAGGTCTTTATTTCTTTAAGTGACTATTTGGGTCTCCAGTGCCAAGCCCATGTCCCATCTTTCATCATCCCATACTTGTACTTCTCTGTGTCACATCCTGTATATTCACTTTCAAGGCCTCTCTGCTGCCATGGTAAGCCTGTATTTCTCTATACTACATCACTGTGTTAGAGTCATAAATACCTCATTCTACGGGGAATAATTCCTTGTTACTGCCATCTATGCAAAACTGTGGTTGCACCATACAAAGACAAACACCAGCAAAACAGAATAGCCATAGACACCTGGTCAGTTAGAAAAAATGCTGTTATAGCTAAGCCATGTAAAAAAAAGCTGCAGGCGGGTCAAGAAAATTTCAGACAGATCAAACCTGACAAGACCTTGCAATCTCAGTACAAACCTTACGGCCCATGACTACCACTGACAATACCTTATTGCAGGGCTACGTACTCACACACATGCTTTCTTCTGTCCCACATGACCTACGGTGAGTATCACAGTGACATCTGGTAGCCCACAAGGTGCTTCAGGTACCACCATTTTTCTCCCGTGACGTGGTGATGATGTCAGAGCCACACCTGGCAGCAGGCACCGATTTTGTTGCACATAACGAACATTCTCATTAAGGGGAATCAGACTTACTCATTTTCTAGCACTGTGTAGAGAGACACCTTGTTTCACATTTTAACCCTGTTATCCATTAGAGTAATTCTCAAGGATTCCATTATATATGTCAGGAACAAATCTCTGAAGAGAAAGATATTAAAATATCGCAAATGAAAGATTCTTGTAATATCAAGAAACTAGAAAAGTAACTCAAGCATTACTAACATTGTAGAGTTCAAGCCATTCTTGACATGAGAACATGAACCTCCCTGGAATTACTTCCATTTGATTTGGAGGCTGGCAATTTACTTTTTACTTTGAAAAAACATTTTTTTTTTTTCCCCTTCAAAGCAACCAGTAGTCTGTACTTCTTTAAAAAGTTTCTCTACCTCTCTTTTGCTTACAGTAGCATTTTCTTGATTATATTTCTTAATATATTTATTTATTGACCTATCACATATCTAATATAATATCCAGAATCCAATCCACCTTTCCACAACTTTTGAAGTGCTTATCATAAGCCTTTAATACTATCAAGTGTTTTAAATAGTCTGATCAGGACAAAAATTCCAAATACTCTGATTAAACATATGCTTGACAGTATTCTGCATTTCAGATGTCCCTTGCTTGCTTTTAAAAACTAAAGTGATTTTTCACAGTATTTCCAAATGCAGCAAAAATCTATTAGATATATGAGAAACTTGCTTGTTAAGTATCATTGTTAGCAATAATGATGGTAGTTATTAGATGCTGCAACTAGCTAGAAAAGAAGCATCAGTCCATCCAAATCATAACTTCTGAATCAGAGAACTGCATTGATGAAAAGTGCCATTTATTTTTCATTCTCTATGAAAATGTTTCACTGTGTCTTAATAAAATATATAATGCTGAAATCCAAATACTAAGTGAGTTTTAACAATACTTTTTCAGCTAAGTTTTTTCTTCATAGTAATTTACCTCTCTGGAACTTCCCACATTTCTCAGTTGCTTTCTAGGGCTCTTGCTAACAGTGGTCCCATAAGTGGTGGAGATCCCCAGCAGTGCAGGTGAGCTGATAAATCTGCACGGTGTCACATTGAACCTTTTCAACTCATGATGGTGCCGCCTCAGAAAGATTCCTTCCTCAACAAACTAATGAGGCCCAGATTTAAAGGAAATTTGGACATCTGAATTTCACCAAAATAAACAATGCCATCACAGTTCAAGCAGCCGTAGTTGCAGCTGTCAAGAAACTGCATGAGTATGGAGGAAAATGTAACTTTATGATTGCTCTATTTATATATTTCTCCATAAGCATCTACCATTAGACATGACTAAAAACTAAATAGTGGACTCAATAGTGCCTTAGTCTGACCCAAAGACACGTTTTCACAGAATGAAAGAATGGTTGACTTTGGAAGGAACCTCTGGGGATCATCATGTCCCACACCCCTGCTCTAGCAGGGCCACCTAGAGCCACTTGCCAAGGACCTTGTCTAGATGTTTTTTTTAATATCTCCAAGGATCTCCACCACCTTCCTGGACAACCTGTGCCAGTGCTCAGTCACCCTCACAGTAAAAAAAAAAAGTTTCCTGATGTTCAGAGGGAACCTCCTGTGTTTAAGTTTGTGCCCATTGCCTCTGGTCCTGGCACTGGGCACCACTGAAAAGAACCTGGCTCCATCCTCTTTGCATCGTCCCTTCAGGAGGAGGTGCAAAATATATTTCTATACATTAATAAGATCCTCCTTGAGCCTTCTCTCCTCCAGGCTGAACAGTCCCAGCTCTCTCAGGTTTTTGTCATATGTGAGGTGCTCCAGTCCCTTAATCATCCTTGTGGCCCTTCATTGAACTCTTTCCAGTATGTCCATGTCTCTCTTATATAGAGGACCCCGGAACTGGACACAGGACTCCAGATGTGGCCTCACCAGAGCTGAATAGAGGGGAAGGATCACCTCCCTCGACCTGCTGGAATTACTTTGCCTAATGTGGCTGAGGATACCATTTGCCTTCTTTGCAGCGCAGAAATGTTGCTGGCTCATGTTCAACCTGGTGTCCACCAGGACTCCTAGATCCTTTTCTGTCAAGCTGCTTTCCAGCTGGGTGGGCCCCAGCATATACAGGTGCATGGGGTTCTTCTCCAAGTGCTTTGCACTTGCCCTTATTGAACTTTGTGATGTTTCTGTCAGCCCATTTCTCCCGCCTATTGAGGTCCCTCTGGATGGCAGCAGGACCCTCAGCCACTGCTCCCAGTTTGGTGTCATCTGCAAACTTGCTGAAGGTATGCTTTTCCCCATCATCCAGATCATTAATGAAGATGTTAAACAGGACTGGGCCCAGTATTGACCCTGGGGTCCACCACTAGTCATTGGCCTCCAACAAGACTTTGCACCACTGAGCACAACCCTATGGGCCATGTCCATTCAGCCAGTTTTCAATCCACCTCCCTGTCTCTTCATCCAGCCCATACATCAACGGCTTTACTGCGAGGATCTTATGTGAGCCAATGTCAATGGCCTTCCTGAAGTCCAGGCAGACAATATCCACTCCTATCCCCTCATCTATCCACTGTTCTCCCTTCATCTACCAGGCTAGTCACCTCATCATAGAAGTTTATCAAGTTGGTCAAGCATGACTTCTCCTTGGTGAAGCCATACTCACTACTCCTGCTGATTTTCTTGTCCTTAATGTGCCTAAAAATGGTTTCCAGCATTAACTGCTCCACCACCTTCCCAGGAATAGAGGTGAGGCTGACCAGCCTGTAGTTCCCTGGGTCCTCCTTCTTGCCCTTCTTGAAGATGTATATGATATTTGCTTTCTTCCAGTCTTTAGGCACTTCTCCCACTCACCATGATCAAAGATGTCCCCTTCTTTGCATCCTTCTGCACAAACTCCTGCACAGACTGCTGCATCTGTTGGCTGCCTCTTTTAAACGGCTTAGTGGGTCAAATCCTTAAATTCTCTCAGTCTCTTTTTTGACTGTTGTTCTTTGTTGCAGAGGTGCCTGTTCTTTAGGAATTAGCCTGTGTCTTGCTATACCTGCTATACCTATATTATGACCATAATTTGATATAGATAATGTGCACCTCAAATAACCTGCATCCAAATTAGCTCAAAGACAAGCCAGAAATCACCATGAGAGAGACTAAAGGGGCTCATGGGAAGTAGGACCTCTGGCAGAGAAGAAGGAGCTTAGGAGGAACAATGATTCTAAGACACATTTCTATCATTTCCGACCGTGTCTGTAAGCCCTGTTGTTGTTTGTATCAGGCATCTGGGTTTTTTTCTACATGCAAATGTAATACTATTAATCGGTATGGTAAAAGCAGTGCAAAGTTTGCAAAGTGGTGATTGCTCAGAAACTCATGTCTGGGTTAAGAAGTTGTCTCTTCTAACACAGAACAAAGGGCTCTGCCACCCAATTACTTTCACACAAGAGACAACAGATGACAGGAAAGCAAAGAAACAATGGCACAAGAAAAAGATGCACAGTGCATAGCCTGAAGTCCTGACTGGCTATTGTAATTTCAAGAACTAATCAACTTAAACTGCTGTCCTTCCTTTCTGTTTTCAAAAATGTCAAAGTCCAAAGCAGCCCAAAGTAAAAACTGACCATCATTTTGCAATACTCTGTTTTCAATTCTTTAGCTATATAGCACTGGTTTTCAAACCTCTGTTCTCTGTCTTGCTTTCCTTCTCTGCTGGAACACCAGTGTGAATGTGCATTTATTTCCATTTTTGGAACCTAATCTCCCTGCCTGGCTGTGATTTATCACTACAGCTGGTCCAACAATAATTGTTCTATTTCTTTTAAGCATACTTTTATCTCCACTAGCATTCACTTAATGAAAGCAGAGACTTTGGGTTTTAAATATGTATGGGGGATGGATACATAATGAATATTTATAGATATTTAAAATATTTAGAATGTTCAGAAATATGTTTATATTTTTTTCTCCTCAGCACAATTGCATTTTTATAATGTTTCCAATACTAAAACATTTTTGCTCTATTTTGGCATTCATCCTGCTCTGTTGTCCTTTTTCATGTATCTGTTTGACTAGACCTTTTAATAGTTCAAGTCTAAGACTCCTAAACAAAGCAGAAATGCTTCTCAGCTCACAGGCACTCCGGGAGGTAATAAGGTCACATGGATATTGAAGTTCCTTTTTTCTTTTTCTTACAAAAGCATTTATTTATTCTTAAGAAAAACCACATATTTCAATAAATGGCCATGGAAACTTGTAGTTCTGTAAACTGTAGCAGATACATAGTAAATATAGACTAAGTTCAGTACCAAGAAAACTGAACTCCAGATACCTATATTCAACCAGCTTATTGACAGTAAATTGTGATTATTTTAAATAAATTGTTCCTTTAGACAGAAGTTAAAATATGTGGGGTTTGGTGTTTGGGTTTTTTTCCTGATTTGTGGGCAGGATTTTTCTGACCTCAATTTAGCTCTCTGAAAATTAAATACATCATTTAATGTAGCCCTGCAAGCTAACTTGTACATTTTCAGCACAAAAGGATACAGCAGAATGTGGTCTGGAGTTTTCCATGTCTCTGTGCCAAAGGTGTGTGGACAAGTAGCTGCAAGCAGACACCTAAATTTTCAATAGCCAAAGTGAGGTAAGATGAGTCCTGGTGAGAGCTCTGATCCACATTCTCAGGGATTTTAAACATTCTACTGATTTGTAATGAAGAGTCTAATTTCTAAACTTATCCTGACTTGGTTTTAACTAACTTTTTTTTTCTTTTTTATGAGCCACAATACCACAGGTGTAATAAACAGCTATAGCTATACTGACTACTTTATGATAAACAGTCCCTGATTCAATGTTAGTAGAACTGCTTTTTAGATTGAAGAATGCATCACACTCTAGCTAAACTAAAGTGAAATGCATTGTGGGTGCAGCATCTCAGGAATAAGGAATTTCTTTATATATTAAGATATTTATTAATATTAATTTTGACAACTGCATTAGGGAGACATAGCTTGTACCCTCTACATTATATAGTGTACTACACATAGTCATATCACTTATAAATATCTAACGTAGTTATAAATATAAACATTAACATGCATATATCTGACACAGGCAGAGATACATGACAGGTTTCTGTAAATTAGGCACTGAGCTATTACTTTAATGGCACTGTGTGGCCCTCAGTCCTCAAAGGACAAGTACACCCTGTCACTCTTTCCATGCTCTTTATAAAATTTTGTAGTCCCAGCTTTGAAAAAATGTGACTTTTGTGGACCAAAATCCAGTTTTAAACCATTCTAACCATCAGTGAAATGTTTGACGTGGTTTAAACACATTGCTTGAGCGTGGACTTACAGGTATTGTAGGACTGGGGTCTTCATGGCTTCAATTTGTCCTCTCAAGGGTCAAGTTTTGTGTCTCATCTATAGGCTGTCCAGCACTTTTTAGGAAAGGTTCCTTTCAAGAGTAATCGTTTTTCCTTGGATGAAAAAGGAAGTAAAGTACATTGCTATTCAGCCACTAGTTTCTCCATGAATATCAGCAAGAAAAGCCTATTGAAGAAAAGTGTAAACAGATTAGTATCAGACTGTAGAGCTGGATTGCACATGGCTCTAATCATCCTCATCAGCAGTTCCCTGCCCATCCAACAAAACAGACCTTCACCAAAATGAGTTTTCACTTCCACATATCCATGGAAAAGTGCACATGAGGACTTCGTGTGCCTGAGCTGAGGAGGCATACTGCAGAGGTAAACAGCAGAGTTTCACAGCCCTACACGCAACTGTCATGCTCGTCGAGGCAGAAGAATTCAGGTTAGGGAAGGAGTGGAAGAAACTCACCCTTATAGCCAGAGCAGACTCTGCAAGGCAAGGAACCAAAGACCTTTCCACCTTGCAGCTGGCTCAGACACTGAAGAGACCTCCAGCTTCTACAACCTTTTGTCTGGAGAATCTTGTTCTTTTTTTTGGTCATGCCACTGCATCCTAATGAAGAAAATAAGCCAAAATCACAATGCAGCAGAAAGGGATTTGGACTAGAGGGACCCTGGAAGCTCCTATGTGATCTTTCATATCTATGACTTTGTTTACCCTCTTCCACCACTCCTTTGGATGTGCTGGTGGTTGTGCTGGGGGAAGGAAAGAGATCACCCACTAGAGGTGTTGCTGAATGAATGCTGCCATCTCACGTCTGCCCACAACTGCTCATCACTTCAACTGAAAAAGGAGGCAAACAGCCACCAGGCAGTGCAGTGACATCCCTGCACTGTGCAGCAGAGGAACAGTGAAAGGCACAGAGGAGAGCACTTAGCCTGTAAGCTGTTTGTCTCTGTTGTCATTGCCATTAATCAATCCGTGCTTAATGCCATTTCCTTCGATTCACTAACTCTCTGCTGCCAAGTCAGTATAACCCTGTTCTGCTCACTGTCTGTCTGTCTCCTGACTTCACCTGCTTCCTGACGACTATTCTTCCCTTGCCCCCCACCTGCCTCCAAAAAGCCATGTGGCATGAGTTAATGGAAAGCCGAATATTTTATGTAAGATTTTAAGGCATTGGTCTGGACGTCAGACTGGAGGCTCCTTCGGGTATGGAGCATGTCTTCTTTTGTGATCATCATCACAAAATCACCTTTGACCTTATACTGTCCTGGACCTGAGGCACTGGCCATTACTGTAGTAGTCATTACAGACTGTTGGAAAATGCCAGAAATTTCCCATTAAAAAATTGTTTTATTGAAATAGAAATGCTTTAGAAGGAAAAAGTGATTTTTGCCAAAGTTTTCCATTGAGAAAGTGGAAATGTCTCCTCAAATGTACCACAAAGGTTTTGGGGGAGCCCATTGAAGAGAATGATTCATGGAGTTCTAGTCTGTCGAGGATATAAAGCTTGAAAGCACAACGACCGACCAGGACTACAGCTTCTATGAATCTCATAGCAGAAAGCAAATGGCTCGGAGAAGGAAAGTGTTGTTCTCAATCAATTTTGTCAGAGCTTTTCATTCCATTGCAACCTTCAACATGTTGACTTCTTATTCTACCTTGTGGTAAACATAGTGCATAGCAATACAATGTTTTTCCTTAAAGATAGAGATTACATTTTTTTAAATCAGTTCTAATTCAAAACCAGAAAATACAGCCTCCTAATTTGCCATCATATGCAGATTACTTAATCTATATACTGTAGAGCATGACTTCTCTATCCATTGAACATATTCATAAATATTTGCTTTGTATTGTTATGTTCCACTTACCATAAAGCTGAGCTGTGCTCAAGCTGCAGAGCCATAATAACATTATCTGGGGATGTACCAGGATGTGCTATCTCTGTTTGTAATGGCACTTCAATAATTGCTTGTCATATTTAATCAAGGAATCTGAAATGGTGATGTGACTTACTGTGGGTAGAGAGAAGGAACATTTGTTTACAGAAAAGTAGTGAACGACTGACCATGATAGACCAGTGTCATGGTTTAATCCCAGCTGGCAAATACACACCACACAGCCTCTTGCTCACTCCTCCCTGGTGGGATGGGGGGGAGACAATCGGAAGGGTAGAAGTGAGACAACTCACAGGTTGAGATAAGGACAGTTTAATAGCTAAAGTAAAAGCCACACATGCAAGAAAAGGAAAGTAAGAAATTCAGTCACTGCTTCCCATGGGCAGGCAAGTGTTCAGCCATCTCCAGGAAAGCAGGGCTCCAGCACATGTAACAGTGACTTGGGAAGACAAACGCCATCACTCCAAACGTCCCCCCCTTCCTTCTTCTTCCCCCAGCTTTATATGCTGAGCATGACGTCCTATGGTCTGGAATATCCCTTGGGTCAGTCGGGGTCAGCTGTCCCAGCTGTGTCCCCTTCCCAACTCCTTGTGCCCCCCCAGCCTCCTCGCTGGTGGGGTGGGGGGAGAAGCAGAAAAGCCCTTGGCTCTGGGTAAGCACTGCTCAGCAGTAACTAAAACAGCCCTGTGTTATCAACACTGTGTTCAGCACAAATCCAAAACATAGCCCCATACATGCTACTATGAAGAAAATTAACTCTATCCCAGATGAAACCAGCACAACCAGACAGATATACGTGCAGTCCTTGGAAGTGTGCTGTGTGCTGCTGTAAAGAAAGCTATAAAATTGCTTAGTCTGTACTCATTGAAGACCAAAATGTTTCTAAGTGAGCAAGTACTGATGAAAGTGAATAGTTTTTTATACAGAAAAGATACATATGTCTGATCTTAAGCATTCCCCTTATATTTATTTTTCTCACATATTATTATTCTTTTTCCCTAAAGCTGTCCAAAATATTGAAGTTTTTCTTTTGAGGTTGTCCTGGTTTTGGCTGGGATAGAGTTAATTTTCTTCATAGTAGCTGGTATAGTGTTATGATTTGGATTCAGTAGGAGAAGAATGTTGATAACACACTGATGTTTTCAGTTGTTGTCAAGTAGTGTTTATGCTAAGTCAAGGATTTTTCAGTTTCTCATGCCCAGCCAGCAAGAGGGCTGGAGGGGCACAAGAAGTTGGCACAGGACACAGCCAGGGCAGCTGACCCAAACTGGCCAACGGGGTATTCCATACCATGTGACATCATGTCTAGTATATAAACTGGGGAGAGTGAGACTGGGAGGGATCTCCACTGGGGAATTAACTGGGCATCAGTCAGCAAGTGGTGAGCAGTTGCATTGTGCATGACTTGTTTTGTATCTTCCAATCCTTTTATTATTATTATTATTATTATTGTCATTTGTATTGGGTTTGTGTAGCAAAGTTTTGGTAATGGGAGGGTTACAGGGGTGGCTTCTGTGAGAAGCTGCTGTAAGCTTCCCCTTTGTCCAACAAAGCCAATACCAGCCGGCTTTAAGACAGACCTGCCACCGGCCAAGGCCAAGTCCATCAGGGATAGTGGTAGCACCTCTGGGATAACAGATTTAAGAAGGAAAAAAAGTTGCGGGATGCACAGAAACAGCAGCTGGAGAGAGGAGTGAGAACATGTAAGAGAAACAGCCCTGCAGACCCCCAGGTCAGTGCAGAAGGAGGGGAGGAGATGCTCCAGGCGCCGGAGCAGAGATTCCCCTGCAGCCCGTGGGGAAGACCATGGTGAGGCAGGCTGTCCCCCTGCAGTCCAGGGAGGTCCACGGGGGAGCAGATCTCCACCTGCAGCCCGGGGAGGACCCCACACTGGAGCAGGTGGGTGCCCGAAGGAGGCTGGGACCCTGTGGGAACCCCGTGCTGGAGCAGGGTCCTGGCAGGACCTGCAGATCTGTGGAGAGAGGAGCCCACGCTGGAGCAGGTTTTCTGGCAGGACTTGTGACCGCGCAGGGGACCCACTCTGGAGCAGTGTGCTCCTGAAGGACTGCAGCCCATGGAAGGGACCCACATTGGAGCAGTTCGTGAAGAACTGCAGCCTGTGGGAAGGACTCATGTTGGAGAAGTTTGTGGAGAACTGTCTCCCATAGGAGGAACCCCACACTGGAGCAGGGGAAGAGTGTGATGAGTCCTGCCCCTGAACAGGATGAAGCAGCAGAGGTAACGTGTGATGAACTGACCGTAAACCCCATTCCCTGTCCCCCTGTGCCAGTGGGGGAGGTACGTAGGGAATCCAGGAGTGAAGTTGTGCCTGGGAAGAAGGGAAGGGTGGGGGGGAGATGTTTTGAGATTTGGTTTTATTTCCCATTACCCTACTCTGGTTGATTGGTAATAAATTGAATTAATTTTCCCCAAGTTGAGTCTGTTTTGCCCATGATGGTAATTGGCGAGTGATCTCTCCATGTCCTTATCTCGACTCACGAGTCCTTTGTTAATATTTTCTCTCTCCTGTCCAGCTGAGGAGGGGGAGTGATAGAACGGCTTTGGTGGGACCTGGCGTCCAGCCAGGGTCAACCCACCACATCATTTTATTATTGTTATTACTATCATTATTAGTTTCTTCCTTTCTGTTCTATTAAACTGTTCTTATCTCAACCCAGGAGTTTTACTTTTTTTCAATTTTCTCCCCCATCCCACTGGGTGGGGGGAGTGAGTGGCTGCGTGGTGCTTAGTTGCTAGCTGGGGTTAAATCATGACAGAGGTTTTGCTTTTGACAAAGAATTAAAAAAAAATTGGTGATAATTTCCTACTAGCTTGTAGAAAATGTCATCTTTGTTTTCAAACCTCATTTACCAGTTCTGATCCTTTTCTTTCCTTAGAGAAGAGTCCAATATTCTACATATTGGAATTTAATTTACAGCTAATGATGGATCTAAAAAGAACTGAAGAAAATCAGTCAGTCATTGTAGAGGGTTTTTCTTCTTTTAAGTAAAGATGGCCGTTGATTTAAATTATACAAGTATCTTCCTTGAAAAAAGTAAATGGAATTAAATTTCCTGTGTATCATTACAGGATGACATAAGGACACAAAACACTAACAATGCTAAAGTAACTAAACAAAAAAGCACAAATAAAGAAAAAGCAAGACTTCTCTGCACCTATACATTTACTAGAAATAGAAAATGATAGTACAGTAGTGAGATACAATGAATAAATAAATTTAAGGTTAATCAGTGTTCCTCTGTTCACTTATCTGCTAAGACATAGACAAAGAATGGAAGAATTTAGAAGTATAATAGAAATAGATTTTAAAAGAACACTGAAGGTCATAGAAATTTTTATGCCTTTGAAGGTGCAGTGTCAAAAACTATACCGTGAAGATAAGAAAATATAGAAACCTCCTGAGTAGAAGATTTATTCTAAAATAGAGGAAAGCTAATCTTTACAAATAACTAATGGCAGTGCCTGGAAGAAAATTCCTTTAGAAGTTTACATGGAGGTGAGATGACAGGTGACATTCACACAAGTAAAGTATCTTGGTCTGAAATTATAGCATCAGCAAATTTTGCAAAAATATACGAAGTACAGCACATCTTCAGATCACCTTCCAGTTTTCCTGTTAGGTATCTATAACAATGTAAATTTTTGACAAACAAGATGCTTTTATGACATTTCTGATGACTGCGTTGGGGACCTACTACTTGTTTGTCAGCACGACGTTAACTCTTCCAAAATCTCACCCATAGGAGATTATGGCTTTCATGCCCTATCCAGCTCAGCGTGTTGGTTTTACACCACCTAGTTGGTGATGCCCTGTGGCCAGGCCATGAGTAGCTGTCCCTGTATAGCTCACTGCTCAGTAGAAGGAGAGAGGTCTTTCCTCCAAAGCAGTGTCACCCCATCAGGATGGGGATGAGAAAAAGACCCAGCAGGAAGGAGAGGAACATAAACAATCATTCCCTGGTTTAGTTTTGGTTGGTTGGTTGGTTGGTTGATTTTTCATCTCTGACTGCTTAGTATGAGTCAGTCACAGGCTTGCAACCCCCAGGGCACCGTAAGACTGGAGATTGCTCAGCAGAAGAGAAGTTGCCTTCTGCAGCAAGAAAAGTTCTGCGGAAGCACATGTCTACAGAGGAGGGAGTTCAGGGCAAACACCTCAGTTCCCCCAGTGAGGCATGTGGTGACACTGACTTGTGTCTTACTTGCTCCACCTATAAACTGGAAATGAGAATTTGGTGTGTGGGGTCAATGATTCATGTTCAGTTAATCCTGTTCATTAATCCCTTGTCAAAGGGTGTTAAGTCTAATTACTGTCTTTTCTTTTTCCTTTTTCTTTTTTGCCTTTCTTGTTTGCATGTGTTTATTGACTGTTGACAGCATCCAACTTGCCTGCTTTTAGGAACATGTCGCTTCAAGTCAGCATCTGCTCAGTGTTTCATTTTTAGCTCAAGAACATATCGCTCTTCAGACACAAACAAGTGATACCCCAACATCTGAATCTATTTGTGGAAAAGCGTGCTGAGGAATGAAGCTCCAAGAACATCTTTCACAGGGCTTATTAAAAAACAAACTGGGTTTTTTTTTTTCCTCTCTTTCCCTTAAAATCACTCCAGGTTAGAGAGTATTGTTCTTCCAGGCCAGTAGGATGCTTGGTATGTATCTCTGCTCACCTCCACCCTGCTTAAACAATATCCACTTCCATGCACACATACATTATTAACCCTTCCTCACGTGCTGTTTTGATTTTATATCTTTGTCAGATTTCTGAAGGCTAATTTCTCTAAATGTTGGAAGTTATCCCTTGACCAATGCCTAAATAAATTACAGCCTGATAATAGGTGTCAAGTTCGACTAAGCACGCTGTATATGAGCAGGAGAGAGTGAAGCTGCTTCTCATGGACTCATTAGACTCACCATGTCAGCTTTGAAAGGTTTTTTTGCTGACCTTAGCACCCACACTTCTGGCACACGTGGCTGCTTAAAATAGATGGAACCAAAGTTCATGTGCAGTTTTTAAAAGAAGTAAAAATGAGAATGGAAGAAAGAGACGTATCGGGATAAAGCCAATAAAAATGTTACTGCAATTCAAATTTCTCTATTTCAGTCACACATTAGTCTTTTCTGGCCTGGTATTTTAAGGTTAAGACCAGTGCCTTGACTTAACAGGATTTAAAAGATTCAGTTTCAACTACACAGGTTGTGTTCCAGCTTCTTAGGTAACTTTAGTCAAGTCATGTAACTGCTAGGAACTTCCACATGCAAAATCAGGACAACAGCTATGTCCCCAAGTAGGAGAATACAAACATATCAATGAGCAAGTGGTGCCCAGATACTGAGGAACATGCAGGGACCATGGCAACATTGCCTTTCCACTGATCAAGACCTGTACTTATTCACATCAGCGGGCGATGACAATGTGCCTCTGTTACATTGATTTGGCAAAAGACACAGAAAAATATGCCTCAATTCAAGATGGGGACTTCCCAAATGCAGGAGCAGAGTCCAGCCTGTGTCTTGTCATGTTGACCAAGAAAAGACCTCACAACATCTACTCTATGTTGCTGTGCTTTACTGGCCTTCAATCACTCTTTCTGTCCCCAACCCCACTAATCGAATGAGTCACAGGTAATGTGAGATAAAGAGTCTCCAACCCTCAGCACCACGGAGGACAGTCAGCGTCACGTAATTCATGGGCTCAGCTATCATGTCTGCTTTTTCATGTTCTCCAGATTCCTGGTTATGCCTGGAAATTGGACAAAGTCACTCAGGTTTTAAGGAAATATATGAGGGGAAGGAAACAGTGGTGGTAAAGAAATCTTACATTTTTTGTGTAGAACTTCCCCCACAGGATTATATAATTACTTCTGATAGAAAAGGGAAGGATACAATGACCTTTCCACTGCTTTGTTCCTGAAATGTTTGACAAGGGAACTGACTAAGTTCTAGCAACAGGAGTTTAAGATAAAAATAGAAAGTAGTCTTCTCTCTAGCTTAGCTATGAGGTGCTGAGACATTTTCCCAGCATTGAAAATAGGATTTCTGTCAATGATGTGACTTGTGTCTACCTTGCTCCTTTTCCCTTTAGAGCTGATTTAGAAAAAATGTTCAGACAGGTGAAATTTCCAGAAGAGATTCAAGCCCCAAAATACTTAACAGTGAAATTGGTATATTCTGCTTATGCATCCGTCTTCCTGTCAATTGGGAGTCAGTCACCTGTAGATCCACTGATCTTTCTGTTTCCCACCATGAATCCCCAGACAACTGCTGTGAGCTTCCTAACCCGACTACCCTATTGTAAAAGGAAAGAAGAAGAGAACTTCTGTCTGAGTGAAACAGAGAACATGTAAAATGTATCTGTTACGGCAGATATCAGCCATCTAGAAAGATGGAAAAGAAAATCCCTACTCAAAATGTATAGCCCATTAAAAGTTTGGAAAACAAGGCAACCTATTTTGCTATCCAGGGTTGATGTTAATTAAGTGAAGACACAGACAAATGCTTTTTCTTTCCTGGATATTTATCTTCATGCAGGTGGATGGGTAGATATTACAGTCAGCTCCTTAGGGATACTGCATAGAAGGAATCAACCCAATTCTTGCACAGTTTGTCCATGTTTCTCTATATATCCTATTAAAACAAGTGAAAAAACAAAGTCTTCCTGGCTATTAATTGTCTTGTATGACTTCATGTATATGTAGATGTGGATCACTTCATGTATATGTAGATGCATGTTTGTTCGCTAGCATCAGCTGAAGACTATGAGTGCATGAATCCATCATATCTCTTAAAAATTTCTTTCAGCTTTTGTTCTCCTCACTGTGCTGCTGATTAATTTCAATTAACTTAATCCAAGATGGTGAAACATTTAGCAGATACAGGTGGCACATCATTGTTATTAATGCTGTCGAGGCTAATTGAAGTGTTGTTGCATTCTAATATTGCATTGAATTTGTCAGCTTCTTTCAAATCCAGATAAATAAGTACATGGATTGGATTGCAGTGCAGGTAATGAAATACCTTTTCAAACCATGTCTCCAAGCACTTTTTCATCCTACAAACATTAATAATCTAAAAGGAGATCTTTATTTTCCTTTTTACTTTTTTTTTTTTCCTTCTGTTGTTTCTAAAGTAAGCTTTTGCCTGTTTTGATTCTTAGAAACATAGAAGCTGGAAATGCCTTAGAGTCCGATGTTTTAAAGCAATGATATTTCTTATATACTGAGAATTTATAACAGATCCACTCTCCTACCCTTACCCTTCTCCCAATTGTTAATCATTTTGCGCTCTGTAAAAAATGACATTTTTACTTTACTCTTCTGTATGGATAGTCAAAGATCCAATTCAACAAAGCATATGAGCACAAGCTTATTTTACCTCCTTTGAGCACAATTACATTTAAGACACACTTAACTTTAAGAATATACTTAAGTCTCAAAGTACTTTGTTGCACGGGGGACAGAGTACACAAAAAATTAAAAAACAGACTTACCAACAGAAAGTTTTATGAAAACGTTGATCTGGATGTATATACACCTCAGTTTCCTTTTAATAAAAGATAAGTGAAAAACAAGGGGAAAATTTTTCTTGTTAGAAATTATGCAGCTAAGGCTCAGGCTATTTGAATGCTTATCTTTTTTTTCCAATGGGCATGCTGCATAGTTGTCAGATGGGAAGATTTCATTTTCTTTGTTTACTTACTATTATTGTAGCAGTTATGTATTTTGCTTCTGTTAAGTTTTCTCAAAGAACACAAAAGCATGAGGGGTTTTTGCTACTTACATAGACAATGCTGGAAGGGAAAAACTGGAATCCAATTACCATCTCTGAGCGACAGCAATCATATGTTACAAACATCCATGTCTGTCTTTAAATCACCTAATCATTGATTCATAATTTTTAAGCTGAGTACATCTTTTACAGTTTGTGTAGAACTGTAGAGAGAGACAACAAAAAAAGAGAAGTCAAGGAATATCAGCTTTGCCAAAGAGGAAACCAAGTAGGTTCAAGACATGGATCTCAGACAAGAACCCAACTTGCCTGGACTCCAAATAAGCACTCAACCCAAAAGTCCTTTTGTTGCAACCCATTTCATGTCCATTTCCCATTCAGTTACCTATTTTGATGGAATAAAAAAAATACAGTGAGAACATATTAATTTATTTTTGAACTGTAAGAATTAACTCATTAATGTGTTTCAGTTGAGGTAGGAAATGGAGTTCTATGTTTCCTTTTGTAGAAGGGCTGCAGGCTCTTGAAGATTTTATCAAAATTTGTCCCAAGTATATTATGTCTGCCCCAATGAACCCATTTGCAATGGCTGATATTTTACAGTAGTATGCCATGGGAATGGAAATATTTGCTTTTCACCTCTTTGCTTATCTTTCTTTCTGTTAAGAAGCCTGAGAAAGCAAGGCACTCGAATGTCCTTTGTCAGGTGGATGCACTTCTTGCATCATTAGTTCAATTACAGACTTCCAAAGAAATCATCCTTCTCCTGAAGGCAGCAGGAGAAACACATTACCAGGGAATAACTCACAAATCCAAAGAAGAAGGTTTGTTTCTATCGTTTACATCTATCACAGCAATACTGGGAACAGGAAAAGATTCCCCAGTACCCCAGATTAATCCAAATAGCTATCTCTCCAGTGACTAACAATGTTAGTTACTATTTATTTTTGCACTTCCTCTTTTCTTTCAGGTTGTAGCTTGCATCCACCCCCTGACTCCAAGTTATGAAAGCTAGAGCCAGCATCCTGCTGTACATGGGGAGATTTTAAATGAAAAAAAAAAGCAGGCTTAGATCTGTAATATCTTCTCAAAGCATCAAAGAAAGGCAGCAGCTCATAACTCCTGTTCTTGAATGAGTTTTTAACTCAAGAGAAGCTTTTGCCCACTCAGGGACAAGATGTCATCGATTAGCTGTTTAGAAAAGTCCTGCATTTTAGAGACTCACTGTCTCCTTTTTCCCACCAAGCACCTAATTTATGAAAGAGAAACACTCTGTGATGAAGAAACCTTGAAAGTTTTCCAGAATTTAATTAAAAGTCCTACATACAGCTTTCTGAGGGGTGTCACAAAGCCATAAATTCTTGATTGATAAAAATATGGGAGTTTATACTGTGACAGTTTATATAACAATTTTTTTTCATTTGGTCTTTTTCAAGCAGGAATCACAAACTCTAATTAAACATGGTTCACAAAGATGGGTTGCCGCCTTTGACAAACAAGGCCATGCGACACAAGAGCTGGGCCCATGTTTGATTTCAGCAACAAAGAACATGACCATCCACAGGTTTGGCTTATTTGGCACACTAACAGAAATCACAAGGGTGAATCAATTAAGGTGTTGCCATTAGCACCTCTGCAAGTTGCTTGCTTTCTTACTGCCACTGCCTCAGTACTGTTCTGCCAGCCCATCTAAATCCTTCTAAAGAAGTGTCATTTGCAGCATATGCAGAAGGTAGTTAACTTTGAACCTATATTGCTGCTTTAATTTCCACATACCATTAATTTATTTAATTTCCAAATTGCTTATTTTTGCAATTGAGGGGGTTATGTTCTTTGACCAGTTTCTGTAACAAAACTAATTTTCCCCTCTTCAGGTCTTTGAGTTTTGCTCATGCTAACGGTTTTGAAGGGAAAAGGCTTGTTAAAGACATTAGTTGATCTCAAGATGCATGAAATCCCAGAGGACTTTCACCTAATATATTTATTTTAAAGGCATAAGGGAGCAAATGAGTCTGAGATAATTGAAACATAAAATCAATGATAATTGCTTTGCACTTAAGAGCATATCCCAGACATTTTGCTTGTGCCTTCAGTGATATTCTAGGCAATGCTCATTCTACTGCATCTTTTCTTCTAGCTCTTTGCAACGTGCTTGTAAAAAATATTTGATTTAGGGTGTTGACTTTGGGGTTTTTTTGTAGCACCAGATCCCTCTCCTTAACCAACTTCCTTATCTATTAAAAAATCAGTAATTATATCCAGAAGGAAACATTTATCCTCCTCCAACAACCAGAAAAATTAAAAGTTCTTTATAACTCCAGGCACTTACTCTTTTTTTTTGTTGTTTGTGGTGGAATTAATCCCTCCACTTGCTTCTTAGTTCTGAAATTGCTGTGGGTTTTTTGACCCCTAATTTGGCTTAATGTCTCTTTATACCAGCTGTTCTTTAACATAATATGCAGTGGTATCAGCGCTTATGGGAACATGAGTTTTGGCAGCTGGGGTAGTTACAATGCAGCATAATCCAGGGCTTGAAGAGGTGGTTATTCAGCAGTAGCCACGGGTCCATTCCACCACTCATCTACAACAGAAATCAGCTCCTGTGCCATCACACTTTACTTAATAAGACAAATCATTACCAATCATGGTTTATGATAAATCCACCTGGCTGCTAAACCAGAGTAGTGCCAAGCAGCTTCCCAACAGTTCAGCTTTTCACGTTGTAGGAGTAGTAAGTACGTGAAGCAACCAAATGCAGCCTGCTCTGGCAGTCAATTTCCAGCATCCATTTTTGATCCCCATCATTCTGGCCCATGAGCAGCATGCTTATTTGCTGCTGACCTCAAACAAGAATCAGAAGTCATCTTCTTCCTCCTCAAATCTTTCCTCTTGTGTTTCTTCAGTTTTCTTTCAGTAGTACTGATAGTTTAAAGCCAGCTTTTTAGCAATGTTGGAATATTGAGCAACCGTGGCTGTGAAAGGAAATTTGCCCAGCCTGGATGAAATATGCACCAGAAATTACTCACCACAAGCCGAAATCTACTCATAGTGACACAGCCGATTGACAACAATAAATTGAAGCCTAGCCCTTCAAACCCAGGGATGCCCTCATGGGACACCAGCCCAGGTAAAGAGAACAGATTTTTTTGCTGCTTGGCTACATCTCTGCCTCTTCAGAACTTACAGCACTCATAACCCAGGTAAGAGTGGGAAATCAGTGTCTATTTGGGGAAATAAAAAAGCAATGGAAATGACTATATGATGGTGAGGATGCTAGCTTTGCTCTCCTGGGGTAATAAAGCTGTGCAGCATCTTTTGTATGAGGTAGGATGAAAGTATATGGGGCATTAGTGGAGTTTACTGTAAACTATGTAGTTTTGAAACTACACTTGGGTTCATTGGCTTCTGCAGACTGGCAGGCTGGATAATTCCTTGTCCCAGGTACTCTGCTCCTTCTGGGTAAGGACTACAATATTGCAAACATGGTCCTCCTTGCATGGAAACAGGCAATTATCATCATATTCCCCAGATGGGCTTGTTATCATTGCTGAACCAATTTCTAAAGGAGAATCTACTTCTCAGAACAATGATAGAGATTGGAGTTGTTGGAAACTTGTCCATCATCTCTGTTTTATCAACTATAATGTTTCAGAAGGCAAGAGGATTTTGTGGTTTTGTCTTGTAAAGCATTCATGCTCAATAAAGCATTTATGTGGCTTCACTTTCTACAAATGGGGATGGACACAGTAACAATAAGGGTGAGTTCTCAAGTTGATTGAGGATATTTGTATAAATCCACACAGTACTCTCGAGTATACATGCTAGGAGTCTTACCTAAAACTGATATTTAACACACCATCTAAATCCATTGTTCTATCTTAATTTATTCGTTTGGTACTTCGGTAGTTCCCTTGGAAAATTGCATGTTTAATGTTCTCGGCTTGATTCTACTTATATAGGAGAGAAAAATCTGACACAGACACCAGCTTCAGTTCATCAGCTCACACTAAGAAGACATGAGTTTTCCACCCTGGAGGTTGTTTCTGCCACAGCTGCTCCATCTGTTCTCATTTCTCACCCTAAAACCAGCTGTGGAGGAACTGTCATACACAGCATTTCACTGGCACTGCCTTCCAGCAACTGAAAGATTTTGGGGACAGAGACAGCTTCTGCTGGAAACCTTTCTAAACTGAAATCTTTGTAAAGTCAGGGCTGAGAGCTACTGCCCTGGAGTAAATCCCCTGATAGTGTCTTGATTTATGGAAAAAATGTCATCAGATTTTGCATTTAGGAGAGAATTAATCTGCTGCCTGGGTTGAGTGATAAAGGGATCCTCAAGGGGGAAGCTGCAGCAAACAATAATAACAACAATAAACCTTTTATAAAGAATCTAGGCCTCCTTTTGGTTAGCTTTTGAGACACAGACGCACAAAACTGTTATTTTGGAGGTTGATACTGTAGCCTGCCATAGTGAGGCACAGTGAGCTAAGGACTTCATATCACTGTATATAGTACTTTTTCTGCTACAAAACACATTTGAGATACCTGATGGCTTTATCTACTCACCCCATTCACCAAACAGTAGAGCCTCTTCAGCTGATATGTGAAGCAATTTGTTTAAACAAATAGGCTGTTGTGGTTTAACCCCAGCCTGCAACTAAGCACCACACAACTGCTCACTCACTCCCCCCAACCCAGTGGGATGGGGGAGAGAATTGGAAGGAAAAAGGTAAAACTCATGGGTTGAGATAAGAACAGTTTAATAGAACAGAAAGGAAGAAACTAATAATGACAATAATAACAACAATAAAATGACAATAATAATAAAAGGATTGGAATGTACAAAAAAAAGTGATGCACAATGCAATTGCTCACCACTTGCCAACTGATGTCCAGTTAGTTCCCGAGCAGCAATCCCTCCCTAGGCCAACTCCCCCCAGTTTATATACTAGACATGACATCCCATGGTCTGGAATACCCCATTGGCCAGTTTGGGTCAGCTGCCCTGGCTGTGTCCACTCCCAACTTCTTGTGCCCCTCCAGCCTTCTTGCTGGCTGGGCATGAGAAGCTGAAAAATCCTTGACTTAATATAAACACTACTTAGCAGCAACTGAAAACATCAGTGTGTTATCAACATTCTTCTCGTACTGAATCCAAAACATAACACTATACCAGCTACTAGAAAGAAAACTAACTCTATCCCAGCCAAAACCAGGACATAGGCATAGCAAGAAACTCCTCTCCTCCTTGTGCTCTACTTGTGGAGTAAATGGTTGTTTTCATGTAGTGCGAGAGTGATTTGAACAAAAGAAAAACACTGTTATGAAATCAAAGGAGAAAATAATTTCTGAGATGGTAAATGTCTCAAAAAAAAAATCCATAAATAGACAAATAAGTTTAAAAGAAAATGGAGATAGATAAAAATAGAGAGGTAGCCTGACGACACTGCACAGGACACATTTTTGATTATTAAAACAAGGTTTCCCCTTAGATCTCCAGCCCCAAACTCCCAGTTTTCTGCTGGTGCTTGCCCAGTTTTTGATGGGTTTCTGTGTTGTAAGTGTCTGCCATGGAAAGAACTGACCACGGTGACCCAGAATTCACACCCTCTTTTCATCTTGTGGACCCTAAGTTTAAAAACCTCTTGGAGCTACCTCTGCAAGGTTCATCTCCATTGGCACCATGGAGTTTTCCCTCCCAGCCATTGCTTCCAAAGCCTCCGTCTTCCTTTGGACCCAATGATCCCAAAACCAGAAGCTGCACATTCAGATCGCAGGGTGCCAAGTGCTTTAGAAACACGATAGAGAGAGACATATATATCAGTAAGAAGGCAAATAAGAAGATAAATTTGAGCAGGTAAATAACGACAGGGATATAGCTCTGCCTAAGTGCATAGATTGAGATGGATTGAATTGTTTATCCTGTTAACCATAGCCTCCACAGTAATGGATATTCAGGTCTCTGAAAAGGCTATTTTATTAAATATCGTCTGTCTGTATTTTCCATATGGTTTTCTGTATTTATCTTTCAACAACAGTGAAAGAGTATTTCATAAATCTAGCCGAAGTTCTGCATTCCATTTCCATCAAGCATCTGCAGCAATAAGCCCAGGTAATTAACCAGCTCCACTATTGGCACCATGTTGAAGTCAAAGTGCTACCAAAAGTTGTAGAACAAACTAAAAAGATTTCACCAGTATTACTTTGATTAGCCTTTAATTAGATGGCTTTGGGGACTGGTCAGAATGCAATATTTCCCCGTATTATGCAAGGTTAGACACTGGACCTTGGCATGATCTCAAATAGAGAAATGACTTAATTCCTTAATGGATTAAAGTTCTCCAAAACTGTCAGTGTGTGGTTATTGGCATCTGATTTGAAGCTTATTTGCAGTTAGTACTAGCTGAATGTGACCCCATGGCTGGGTTTTATTTGCATTCTTCCTCAGAGGAACTGGGAAAAAAAAAGATGATGAGGATTTCTCTCAGCGCACCTGATGTCATGTTCAGAATATGAGAATTCCCACTTTCACAGGATTTTGGTTTTTACATTGCCTGTTCCAGATGAAATCTGAAAGCCAGCACCTAGTGTCCCAGCTGAATCCCCTTGAACAACCCCACAAAAAAACCCTCTCAGACCCCTGGTACCCAGCTCCTAGACCCATCGTCTCTCCCTTGACTGGCTCCCACATGTGCCCATGTTTGTTCTGGGTTTGTGTGGTGGTGTTTTTGGTAACAGGGGAGGGGGCCGCAGGGGTGGCTCCTGTGAGAACCTGCTAGAAGCTTCCCCAGCTCCAAGTCAGACCCACCTGTGGCCCAGGCTGAGCCCATCAGTGATGGTGGTAACACCTGTAGGAGAAGAGATTTAAGAGGGGAACCTGCAGTGAGTGAGGGGATTGGGATGTGAGAGGAGCCCCTCTGCAGATCCTGAGGTCAGTGAAGAAATGGGGGGAGCAGTGAGCGAGCGGCCTTGTGGGGCTTTGTTGCTGGCTGGGCTTGAATCATGACAATGTTCACACAGGAAAATAGTCAGGAATAGACTTTGATAGACAATGCGACAGATGACATTGGTCAGGTGGTGGACTTGGCCAGGCAGGAGTATTGAACCACTTCCATGCAACCAGCCCTTTACCCTCATCTCCCCTCCATTCTCCCATGTTTTCTCTTCCCCATCAATCCTTTACCCCTCCTCCTCTCTGCCCTTGTGCCCTCCCAGATAAACAGCTCACCCCTAATTATTTTTTTCTGCATTTGTTCCCATTTTGCTATAGCCATACCCAAATTTGTTATTTCTGATACCATTACCTATGTAATCCCAGCCTTATTTACTATTATTGATATGGTTATCTACCTTGGCTTTGTAAAACCCCAAAGGTCCCCAGTGTTCCCCTCCAATTAGTGGTGAAGTTTGGTTGTCGTTCACATAACTCCACCTGTGGAATCTGGCCATTTCTCATGGTGCTACCTGTAACTTTTATCAGCTTCTCACTCTCTTATATGCTATGTTCTCCAGTTTCTCATGTCATGTCCACAGTTCTGCACAACCTGTTCAGTTAGCTTAACCTCAGAGCAGAGCCTAGCCATCTGCTTACACAACTTAATGTCTACCATCCTTATGGCTATATCCAACAGAGAAATAAATTAAAAAATAATTTAAAAAAAAAGTTAAAAAAATTTAGAAAGGAAGGAATAAAGGAAAAAATGAGTAAACCCTGGATAATAAAACAGTATGATCTCCTGCCAAGGTGATAACATGCAGAAGAATAGGTATTGCTTTACACAAGATTAGCTTCTGGGGATGTTTCCTTCTGCTGCACCACTCTCCATGGGATGTAGAGTCTGTAGCCCTGGATCAGACAGTGATTTTTAGATGCAGAAATTTTAATGCCAGAAGGAGTACACTGGCAACATAATCTGACCTCATGTATCATACAGTACACAGCTTTTTACCAAGTTTCTCCTACGGAAAAGCAACAGTGGGTGTTTGGCTACAGCATTGCCTCATAGGAAAGCTGTACACTTTTTGAAAAGATATCAAGAAATGGAAATTTCATTACTTTCTGTGGTGGTTTAACCACTGGAGCACATCCTCCTCACATTTTAAAAAGAAATGTATCCCTTTGTTGGACTTGTCTGACATGAAGATTGTTGTGGATTTTTCCACTGACTAAGCTTGTAGAGCCGGCTGTTTTCTTCCCAGTACTATCAAGTCAGTTCTCACCATCTTTGCAATAAGCTAACTGGTACTTCAAGACCTTCACTTTAAGAGAAATACCTTGTGACTCTTCCTTGCACCTTCTCCATGATTTGCCCATCCTTTATAAATGGCTGGCACTCCAGAACTGTTGTGGCATCCCAGTGTCTGCAGTTTCATAGAATACAAGTAAAGCCCTCTGCCTACCCCAGCTCAGCAAACCTTTTTGAATAAACCCATGGGCAATATTAGCTTTTGAACACAACATCTGATTGGCAACTCAGTTTTGTTCCAGGTTTTTGCTTATAGCAGATTGTCTTTTTTTCAGAAATACACCTTCAGCCTTTCTAGGGAAATGGTACTGTGTCCTGTCCAGTCAGTAAGGGTTGCATTTGTTCTGCCCACACATAGGATTTTGCATTTGATGGCCTTAAAGCACATATTTATATGTATTCCACTTACCAATGGATCCAGACTACATAGCATGAGTGTCCTATCCTAATCTTAACTTTCCTCTTACAATTCTTTTGGTTAACCACACCCTTCATCAGCAATAGGTTTATAAGATCTTGTTGACACCAACGCTAAAATAATCTATACAAAGACAGTAAATAAATCCAAGCATTGGATTAAATGTTCAGCTGAAATACCATGCTGTGAGCTTTTCTTCTTTTTGACCTTGAGTGGCCCATAAATCTCTCCTGAGACATGGCTTTGCTTTCTTGTTAAGATGGCCAACCATTTCGTGTCCTGGGAATGCATATCCCTTTGCATTTGGCAATAAAAAGCCTGTCCTTGTCTAATGGTATCCACATTAAGAGATCCCATATTCTGTGAACAAATGACCTAGTATTTTGCACCCCATCAATCCTTGCATTGTATCTAAACTATTATCAGGAACAAGGTTGTAGTTTATTAGCAACACAAAGATTGGATGACATTGGGTCAATAGCACTGGGACCCCATTAGAAACACACTGTTAGTTGTAGGGCCAGATCCTGGCTTCTCAGCCAGGAGACAAAATGGAAGTCCACTCCCCAAAGCAGAAGATGTCAGTTAAGTGTTCCTGTTTCTTCACTAAGCAGTCTTTATGCCCTTATCAAGACCAAAAATAAAAAATATTCTTTGCCGTTATTCCCTTTCTCTCTCAAAAAAAAAAAAAAAGTTTTCAGCTGTTTTCTCACAGCCAGAGAGTTAAACAGCTTACCAACAATACATTTATCTCTCGCATTGCGCTGCACAGGCATAGAGTCAAAGTGGTTAGAAATAGCATGATTTCACACTGATGCTATATATGCACTGGAAAAGCTTCTCCAGCTTTTCCCTAAACGATTTTTATTTTGTGTGTGTCTGTTTTATCTGTTTTAAGTGATCACTAGGCTGGGCTTGTCAGCAATACGCTGCAGAATTAGAAAGGGGAATACAGGCAATTCATTAACAGCAGAGTATCGGGTGAGGTTGGCACAGCTTTATTGCATGAAGAAAAATAGAGTTTAGATTCCAGGTGTGGTACTTCCTCTCAGAGCCTGAGTTCAGGCAGATAAAATCACATAAGAGTATGTATTAATCAGAATGATTTTATGTGAAGCAGAATAATGAGATGGATGTGGTGTTCCACAGGCATTGCTAGAGAAGCTGTGAGCTCTGGCACATGGACCAGACCTGGCTCTTAGGCACAGTCACCGAGAGGTTTCCAGAGCAAACATTGGCCAGCATAGTGAGTTCAGAGACTATTATATTGGAGGGTGGAAGTAAATTTAAAAATTCCTTTTCTGCAGAATTTTGTTCCAGTTCTTCCTTTTCTGAAGGTCATTTGCTCACTGCATCCCCATGCCCACATGAAGAAGGGGTAGAAGATTTGCACGGCTACATTTTGAGGAGAGAACAGTGTCACATAATGCAGAGAAAAGGGGAAAAAGAGATGCAAGTCAGCTGCTAACTGTCACAGGAGGGAAAGGTCCTATTCTATCCTACCATGGTGGTTTCTCCAACTTGGTGGCAGCAGAAGTGAGCTGTCATGTAGGAATTTTCTTCTGCTGCTGCTCCTACATTTGCCTTGCAGCACCTCTCAGGAGATAAAGCACCACAACTTGCCCTCACATTTCAGCAGGACACTTAATGCACTAGTCTAAATTCACCCTAATGAGGCTAAAAGATGGAAGGCAGCTGGAGATAGGCAGGAGCATAGAAATCCCTGTGTCTCAGAGAGCTGCAGGCAGACAAATCTGAGCAACGCCAGACCTTCATATTCTTGGAAAATATTTACTCCAGCCAAACCACTTCCTCGTCACTCCTTTCCCCCATCCCAGAAACAGATTTGCGGCATGATACGTTGAAATCAATGCTGTGTTGGTATGCATCACTCATTGCCCTGCTTCTACTCAGAAAACTGTCATTTCTGGGCCATAAATATTTCTAGTGAAGAGATAATGCTCTGGGTTTCTTCCCTTCTCAGCCAGTAAGGTCACTAAAAGCTACCCTATTTATAATCAATATTTCATCTGCCATCCTTTTTGTTTACTGACCTTAAAACTATTTCACATGAATTCATCAGGAAGGCGTGTCCTTTGCTACTTCGGCATTTACTTACTGCTAATAGGGTAAACGTGTGATAAGTATTTTTAAAGAATCCATCCCCTTTCATACATTCTTGGATAATAATTTTATTACAGGGCTCCCTCTTTCATCCATGTTATCTGTTTTCCATGGACAGAGACCCTTCATCAAACCAGATAATTTTATTTGCTGAGAGACGCTTTTGTGCAAAACCTGATGCCTAATTTATGAGATAAGCTGGACTGACAACAAAATGACCTTCTCCTTCTATCTGGTTATTAAATTGTTTGTGATCTAATAAAATGCTGGTAATACACTCCGTTTCAGCAGGGCTTTAATTTCCTACCTGACATTTAGATTAAAAAGAGTATGGATTCAGGGAACAAATTTGTCACGGTCTGAAACAGGCTTGAGCTCAAAAGCTGAGCTCTGCTACCCCTCGAACACCTCAGAGGGAAGGGCTGTTTGCAGTCCATGCATTTGACTCTGAGAAGGCAACAGCTCCTGGCGTAGAGTCAGCAAGGCAGGATTTCCCTTCTTCACTGGAGAGTTACTCATATTTGGTTAGCTGCTGGATGTCTAAGCACAGTGAGGATGCATGTGGACACGTGCCATACAGAGATCTGCCCTGGTCCTGGCTGTAATCTTCACCACAGCTACTCATGAGCCTGCATAAAAGCAAATATTTCTTTCTGCCATCCCCACTAAAAACAAATATTGCCAAATAATTCTGGAGTAGGGCTCACTTCACCAATGAGAGGACAGTGAAACATGAGTCCTCGCTCTTCTACCGTTCTCTGGGCATTCTCAGAGATAGCATCATCGCATCATCCATCCTCTTTGGTTATGTCAATACAGTCACACAGGCAGATGCTCAAGCCTGTTCTCAAAGCCAGACTCAACTACATTCCTTGCTCGCTACTCTCCAGACAAACATGGGCTCAGGAAGGGAATTAGCCTACTATTATCTCAGAGCAATACACATTTTCATGCAATAAAAGGAAAATGGGACATGTCTTCACATTACAATATTTTTCTGTATAATACCAAGTCTTGCAGTATTTCAGTAAATGCAAAAAATCTGTTCACTGCTCTTCCCAATGTAGTGAATAAGCATTCCCTCTAGAAGATCCAGATTTTCCTATGAAACAAAAGTACAGAATGAACATAACTGATTTTCAAAGATTGTAATGTCATGAAATATTATTTGTAGCAAGCAGAGCTCTCCACCAGGAAACACTGTACCCTGGATCTATAATGTACACTGAATCAAAAGTTTTAATACATTCTAATAGTCTTAGCTTCTTAAGAAAGACTGAAAATACAGCCTTTTAGTAAATGTAGAGAAAAATTAAGTGGGAAAAACTGAGAGGGAAGAAACTTCACTAACACAAAAATACCATAATGTGTCTCAGTAACTGTGGAAACTTATCTCAGTGAAACTTTAAATTTCTCTGACTTCTTCAGTTTTCACTCAACAACTTATTTTATGTCACTCAGTTTGGTCTGCAGTGTTTACTGGCAGAAAAAAAAAAGAAAAAAAAAGTTTAGGAGCATGTAACAAAGGTACTGTATAGTAGAAAAGGAAAAATGAAAGGGCACCTGAGTCCTAATTTGGAAAGTTTATACTGTCCTACTTATTGTGGGAACACACAATGGCATAAATCAGCTGACAGCTGTTTGAGGTTCATAGAATGGTTTCAGTTGGAAGAGACTTAAATGATCATCTAGTTCCAACCCCCCTGCCATGGGCAGGGACACCTTCCACTAGACCAGGCTGCTCAAAGCCCCATCCAACCCGTGTGATGGATGCACTCGACCACCTTAACCAAACTCACAGTAGTTTGGTACAGGCTCCAAAGGAGGTAAAGACCTGAGCCATAGCTGGGCCGAGAACTCCTCTAGAAAACCCACAAAGGAGCAGAGTCACCCCGTGGGCACGGATGCACACGAGCTTGGCTCACCAGTCATGCGATGAACACATGAATAGTCAGTGGCTTTTCCAAGACTCATTTATCAAGGAACAAAGAAACTTGTGGTACCAGGAGTCTCATGCATACCTTTCCCGTTGTATGCAATTTGACTATGAGCCGACCACTTTATTCCCTAAATATGACAGCCTAAGTGAACCTTCTTTGAGTTCTCCCTGCTAGGCAGCGTGGCTGCATGGTGGTGATCTCCCCTTGAGCTGCGACGCCTCTCAAGTTTGCTCCTTAAGGCAGAGAGACCTTTTACCAACAACAGATCTTTGGATAAGCCCAATTTGAGACCTCCCTAAATTGCAAATGGATGGTACGCCAGGTGACTCTCCCCTTGAGCAGGGACGCCTCTCAAAATTTGAGATTCTTTACCTGAGACTGAGGTCCTTCCTTAGCCAAGGTGGAGACACCCCTTACTCGCAAGAGATCCGCAGTAAGTGACTGACAGCATGCTGAACTAAACATTACTAATCCATGTAGCTACTCAATACTAATTATTACAAACTTTGCATATATAATCCTTTAGACATAAACTGTTGTTTTGGGTTTGTGTGGCAGGGTTTTTTGGTAGCAGGGGAGGGGCTGCAGGGGTGTCTCCTGTGAGAAGCTGCTAGAAGCTTCCCCAGCTCCAAGTTGGACCCACCTCTGGCCCAGGCCGAGCCCATCAGTGACAGTGGTAACACCTGTGGGAGAACAGATTTAAGAAGGGGAACCTGCAGTGAGTGGGGGGAGTGGAATGTGAGAGAAACACCTATGCAGACGCCAAGGTCAGTGAAGATGGTGGAGCAGTTGGATGCCCCCAAAGAAAGCAGTGACTCCATAGGAAAGCCCACGCTGGAGCAGTGTGTGACTGAAGTACTGCAGGCCACGGGAAGGACTCACGCTGGAGTTCATGGAGGACTGTCTCCTGTGGGAGGGACCCCACGGTGGAGCAGGGGATGAGTGAGGAGTCCTCCCCCTGAGGAGGAAGGAGCGGCAGAGATGACGTGTGAGGAACCGATGCCCATTCCCCTGCGCCACTGGTGGGGACGAGGTAGAGAGAACAGGGAGTGGAGTTGAGCTGGGAAGGAGGGAGGGGTGGAGGGAAGGTGTTTTAAGATCTGGGGTTTACTTCTTAATATCCTTGTTTTGATTTGATTTGTAGTCAATTAAATTGATTTTGTTGTTTCCCCGAGTTAAGTCTGTTTTTGCCCATGACCATAAGTGGTGAGTGATCCCTCCCTGTCCTTGTCTCGACCCACGAGCTTTCCCTTATATTTTCTCCTCCTCATGCCACCGGGGCTGGGGGGGAGGAGTGAGCGAGCGGCTTCATGGTGCTTTGTTACCAGCTGGACTTAAACCACAACTCTTGACCGAGTCTGGGACTACATCTGCATCCAGCCACACCTAGACTCCTTCTGAGAAGGAGTTTAGAAAGCAAGGGGGTCCATTCTGAACCTTGTGACTCAATGGGAGGGTGTACCTCATGCTTTTGCATCTCCAGTCTCTCTGTAAATCATTCTAAATCAATTCTAAATCTATTTTCCTATGTGTGGCTCTTCCATGTAGTAAGCAATAGAGTGAACCTTGCCATCAAAACTTGTTAAGTCGAACTTTTACAAATTCATGCTAAAACCACTCCTGCTGATACCTTTGACAGTGATTCTTTAAGCAATCTAAATCACTCACCCGCAACAACCTGGCCTTGAACACTTCCAGGGATGGGGCATCCACAACCTCCCTAGACAACTGTTCCAGTGCCTCACCACCCTCACAGTGAAGAACTTTGTCCTTATATCTAATCTAAATCTACCCTCTTTCAGTTTAAAGCCATTACCCCTTGTCCTATCACTAGATGCCCTTGTAAAAAGTCCCTCTCCAGCTAGCTTGTAGGCCCCTTTAGGTACTGGATGGATGCTATAAGGTCTTCCTGGAGCCTTCTCTTCTCCAGGCTGAACAACCTGAACTCTCTTGGCCTGTCTTCATAGGAGAGGTGCTCCAGCCCTCTGATCATCTTTGTGGCCCTCCTTTCGAATCACTCCAACTTTTGATTGTAAGATTCTTCCACTGGGAGATCAGGGAAAGAGAAGGAAAACCTTTCTAAGGTACTTGTTAGTGTTGGCTTTTATAAAGCTTTGATCAGGGATCTTCTCCCTTCTAAGACTCTAGGTCCCTTTTTTAGGTCTGTTTTCAGTGATTGCTGTACCAGTGTATTCTGGTTTTGTTTTACATCAGGCCTGCTTTCACTCCAGATTGCCACCAGAATATCTACTTTGTGCAATTTTATTTATCCACTAGGTTCTCTTATAACATTTTGTTCCCCTGACCTACTTTGTGTGCATGAATTTTCTTTCAAAAGCAAAAAAATTGGAAAGTTCCGTATGTAGCAGAGAACAGCAGGATTGTTCTTTATCTTGAAAGGAGAGGCAACACCATTCGGATCTAATTTCCAAGTGTAAACCCAGAATTACAGTACTGATGAAAATAGGGAGGAATCATATGTGATAGATATGGGTCCATCGACGATAAAAAGTAAAAAGGGTTTCAGAAAGGCCTTATTTCTGGTAGGCATGAGGGGCAGAAATCCTTTGGGTTACTCAATTTCTTTTATGGCCACTCAGATGCACCCTACATGTGTGACCCTATAACACAGAAGAACCTTGATGAAGCAAACACTGCATATTCTCTCTTTTTGTAGACACCCAAAAGGAGAGTTATTTTATAGATGTCATAGATCAGCAGAGCTAGCATTAGACTTATGAGTTATATCTACACTTTGAAATAAAATGGTCTTGGAGCCATTCTCTGGTTCAGTGACTATTTTCTGGTCCCAAGGTCAGTAGTGCTGTCGTGTCCAAAGATCTAAGAAATACTTGTCTTATTTAAAACTCATCCCTGGTGGGAGTATATCTGGCCAGTGTCAACCTCTGGGCTTTTCTCAGAAATTCTTGGAGACTGTCCTAGTCAGCTAGAGTCCCTGGCACAGTTTTGGGTTCACAATGGGGTTCGCTGTGACTTGGTGTCTGACCAGTTGTTCTGCCTAGCTCTGTCTGGTTTATCACTATATTCCAGTTGTGCTATTTGATCATGGTATGAATCCCTGTGGTGCACAGCCAGAGCCAATCTTCTTTATTTCTATGGAGCTTCCAAAACTACTAAAAGACTTATGGACAAAAAGCTCTCAGAAACTACAGTTAAGCTGCCTCACAGTGAAAAAGAAGTATTCACTTATCTTCATTTGTTTCCAGTATGTACTTTTTTTTGCCTCCCTCACCTAACGTCTGAAATTTTAAAGGCAAGGCAGTTGAGGTATATAAAGTGACAGTGTAACTCACACGACAGTTTTACTAGGTTTTGATTCATCTTCCAAAAGGCATTGCTTTCAGCTGTCTGTAAAACCTGTAGGCAAACTATAAGAAATTATGGGAGGAAACATGGAGATTTCCTTTGCACTTTGCACAGGTGGGAGCTGAGGATCAGTCTAACTAGCACAATAGAGTGAAATCGAGTGGATGGAACAGGAGATTCAAAATTGGAGCTCTAGGAGAGCTACTGCTCCTTCTCTCATTGCTCTTTTGCTTTGAACATGACACCCAGGTGGCATGTGATGAAGCCTAGAGCAGAGCTTCCCCAGACCAACCCTGTCTGAGCTGGTACCAGAATGGGAACCCATGGATGGGCCATGCTAGATCCTTTGAACACCACCCCAAAGCAGTCGTCAGAGCTGCTTTAAAGGCCAGTCAAGCAGTTTTCTCCAGCAATCGCCTTAGAGAGCATCATCAAAGAGAAATTTAAATGCCTGTAACCCTCTATTCACTTTTTTCATTGGGAAAAAAGTCTGAAAGTTATAGAGAGCACAATGAGCAAGCAACAGGGATGGGAAGAAAGGATCGGATTAGGAGGATACTCCAGAGCTGCATGGGAGGACAGTGAAATATGTTAACTTAGTTCTGAGCTTACCCATGCAGCCTCTGGTCCTGATGACCTCCATTAGACTCAACATTGCATAGTTTGCAGGTACTCATATGTTTGGAGCAAGGTTAGGGTCAGCACTACACTTCATGGTATGGCCTCAGGTGTCCCCATCCCAAGAAAGATGAAAACATTTTCTTTGTAGAAGTCAGATTTCAAAATTTGCGTGAGGTCCTAGGACCCTTTCAGTCTTCAAGATGTCTTCACCAGTACGTTCCTCACACTAATGAGTTGATCAGGTAGCCTCAGTTCCCCTGCATCACATAATTGTCCAGATAACACAAGGCCCATTACCCAACTCTTTGAAACATGACATGCATCGTAGTAGTATGAGCGTGAGGCTAGCGGCTCCAGCAGCACTGACATAGCTTTTGACAACATCAGAGCACTTCTGAAATAATTTTCTTTGGTAAAATAGGGAAGGTGAGGCATGGTTTAGACTGTCACTTGACATCTGTCGGATGCAGAAATAGAAGACTTGTCTCCTGACTTATGCTCAGAAACAAACCTTATGCCACCAACTCACAGTATCAGTACAGTCATTCTACAGAAATTCGTGAGTTTGCATAGTACATGAGCATCCTGACTCTGGCAGGAATAGACAGATGAATGAAGGGGTAATACCTGCAGCTAGAAAAACAAGGGGGCAAAAAAGGCTGATCAAAGAAGCTTTGATTAATTGCTTGAAGACTGCTTTATGCCTTTAGTTTGATCTTTTGGCAATGCTCTTAATCTCAATGAGACTGGAGGATAAATAGCACTGCAGGTGGAGAGCCCCGGAGCCATGCAGGTGCTGACATGCTGGCTCTGCATCTTTTATCCAGCAAAGGGACTAAGATATGCATTTCTGGTGAAAACACTTCCACCTCCTGCTTTGTTACTACTTCCCTCTGTCTGCAGCTCTGCTACCTGTGTCAGGGAATGTGTGAATCAAAGGAACACAAGATTTTAAAGCCTGATAATTCATGCAAGATTGCTTAGGAAGGCTGCACTCACATATAGCAGGATGTCACAGTAAGCCCCACTCAGATCTTCAGAGTGCTAGAAAGGTTCAAGGACTCATCATGATAATGAAAGAAGCATTGCAAGTATAAGCATGACTTTATGTGTTTTTACTGCTGCTTCACCGAAGTGTGAAGTGACACTGTATTATACCATTTATTCAGGCTTTGTCAGGATTGGGTCAGTTGAGGGAGTTAACACAAGAATGATGGAAATATGAAGAATGTGTGTAAGGCTCATATAATGCCAACATACTGCCTCACCTGCTTTGATAATGTAATAAAAATCAGAGATCAAGGAAACCTAATAGATGGTACAATAGATGTCTGTAACTTTATTGCCTGTAGGATATTGTATCCATTCTTGCTTAAAGGTATCAAGCAATGGGCAGGTTTCTCCCCCTTTCCACGGTCAATTATTCCATGTAAGAGTAATGAGCGTCCTCACTGTTAGAGCATTTACTGTATGATTCATCTCACTTAAGTTTAGATGCCTGTGATATAAAATCTACTGCTGAGCTTGTCACCCTTGACTTCTTCTATAGTAAATGGACAAAAATAGGTGTTTTAAGGGCTTCACTCATCTGCCCTATGACCTATGTTAGACCTTAGGAAGACGTGACTCTTATCCTTAGCTCTAGGGATTATATTAATTATCCCTCCGCTGACTGTCAGGCAAGCTTAGGTTAATGGGGATGTCAACGTTTAATGATTTGAAGAATATTCTTTTCTAACTAAAGATGTCCTTTATTCCTCTCATTGTATTATTATAACCTCAAATCCATATCATGCACCAAAGAACACTGAATTTTGAGGAACAGATGGAAAGGAGGGGTCAACTTCTTCCTTAGGACGAAAGCCACATCCTAGGAGCATCTGGCCATTTTCCACCTTACAAACCTCCAGTTATTGAAAACAAAAGTCCAAAAGCAACATCTTCAGTCTCTCCCGCTTGCTTCCTTAGGCACCTTGTTATTTATGTAGGTTTTGGTGGTTTAAAATATTTAAATGTATCAAGTTTAGCTTGTGACAGAGCGTTGGGGAGGCTGCTTTATGGCTTATGGCATTTAGGGGTGCATAGTGGACTCAGTGAATTCACACAGTGAATTTTCTGGCATCCAGCATCCATGGCATGATTTCCATTGAGTGAAGGAGACTTCACTCCAGTCCCTTCCACTACTAAGGTGTGAATAAATTCCCATTCCAGCTCCTAAATGTGTAGATTTTACCCCAGGCACCTGCCAACCACAATTCTCCACACAAGGTTTCCCACTTGTTCCACCAGTGGTGACAATATTTTCTTGCTCACTTCTTATCCTCAGCTGCTAAGCTTTCACTGGAAAATGTTCTCCAGCCTTCTTCAAGCCAAGATGTACTGCCCTACCAAACCAAGCACAAGTACCTTTAAAGCCATTGTATTCAGTGGCCTTTTTGAAGTCAGTGAGGAAAACAGCACTATTTCCATAGGAAATTTATTCTGATGTCAGAGTGCACAGGGAATTTATTATTTTGTCAGTTTTATTCCTTTCAGCCATTAAAGCGTAAGTGGTTTTCACAGGATTATGGCATGTTTGGCAGTTTGGTGTACTATAAAATATCATTTCTTTACACTCTAATTCCTTAAACAATTTAAATTTATTTGTGTGTGTATATGTGTGTATAAGCATTTTCCATTTGTGGCTACACATACACAAAGCCTCTTCTTTCCTGACTTAATCAGCTCAACCCCAAACGCTGATTTCCTCTGTGTTGTTTTTTACGATTTAGTTTGTAGACTTTTTTTTTTTTTAATTTAAATTTAATGTAATGCTACTTAAAAGAGCTGGGATTGACGGCCCTGAAGGGCTAACGCTGCTGTTTATCCACAGCAAAGGTACGCTGCCAGAAGATGCGGCCCAGTCTAATCTGGAAGGAACAACTGCAGAACAGGTGGAGATGCTCAGTTTTAAGATCTGTTGTCATTCAGCCATTCAGCCCACTAAAGCTACTGACAAGATGATTCATTACTAAGACTCTTAAGTATTGCTAATTAATGGTAATGATTATGATTTAGCTTCCAGTGACTGAGGAACTAGGGTTTTATTTTCCTCAAACTCATTTCTTTCCCACTGCTATGCACTGGAATATTTTTCTTGTGTTTTGCAGTCATAGAAATGAAAGTTTGGCCTCCTCACTCCTATCCCTTGCAGCGTAACAGTTTAGCAGTTCAGCTTCTTATCAGCTTCTTATCTTCTTATGGCTGTTGAAGACCTCTGTCAGAAACTGAGAGTGCTTTGCCTCTGTCAGGGTGAGACCTTCACATGGGGCAAAATGCATTATGTTAGAAAATACAAGTATTTCATGGACCAATGATCTAGCTAGGCATCATACTTTCTCCAACAAAAGACAGGAATGGCTGTTTTGATAAAGCATATAGTAAACAGGCAAATAAGATGGTAATTTTTTCTCTCGCCCTCTGGGAGGTGACTCCTGTATGCATAAGTCGCATGGAGATTTCAGTGTTTAGCAGCCAGTCACAGATTTATCCATTCTGTGTCTATCCATTCCCTTACAGGAGGTTTTTTTGTACTTTGCAATATTCCGAGGGAAAGAGATGCATATGTCACTTGAGTGCTGCCTGAGAAATTCTCTTTGCTTGCTCTGATTGTTTCACTAGTCAACCCTTAATTCTTGCAATGACCAAGACAGTGAATAATTATTTCCTGATCACACTTTTTCCATCATTCCTAAGTTTATAAACCTCTGTCACATCCCCCGTTAATCATAAACTTTCCAGTCATCTCTTTTCAAGTAGGAAAAGACAAGAGTCTAAACCCATTTGTACTTTTCCATAGAAAAAATGTAAGCTAGGGAGCTTCATTTGGGACAGATTTTCTGGGACAGAACCATCTCCAGACATCCTGAGTAGATCTGATGTTGTTTGGCAGCATGCACACTATGTGCAATGACAGTTGTGATGATGTTACCTGGCATCCTGAAAAAGGAGGAATAAAAAAGTAGTTCTGTGGAGCACATTAGATATGCATCCTTCCTGGGCTGAAATTCATCCCATCACCCAGTTAAGCCTCTACTTGAGTCCCCATCAGACACACATAGAGCTGATGAGAGGTAAGGAGATTCATCAAGCCTTACAAAGTGAGAGATGGGAACAGTTTTGGGCTCCTCACTACAAGAAAGACAATGAGGTGCTGGAGCGTGTCCAGAGAAGGGAAACGAAGCTGGTGAAGGGTCTAGAGAAGAAGTCTTATGAGGAGCAGCTGAGGGAACTGGGGTTGTTTAGCCTGGAGAAAATGAGGCTGAGGGGAGACTTATCGCTCTCTACAACTACTTGAAAGGAGGCTGTAGTGAGGTGGGTGTCAGTCTCTTCTTCCGAGTAACAAGCAATAGGATAAGAGAAAACAGCCTCAAGTTGCACCAGGGGAGGTTTAGATTGGATATTAGAAAAAATTTCTTCACTGAAAGGGTTGATAGCATTGGAACAGTCTGTCCAGGGAACTGGTTGAGTCACCATCCCAGGAGGTATTTAAAAGAAATGCAGATGTGGTGCTTAGGGACCTGGTTTAGTGGTGGATTTGGCAGTGGTAGGCTAACGGTTGGACTCAGTGAACTTAGAGGTATTTTCAAACATAAATGATTCTGTGATTCTATGTTTTTCATGCTACTAGTGGTGCTAGAGTAAAACACTCCAAACTGGGTATTGCTGCATCAAAAGCCTGTATGCTTAAAGTGTTCCCGTAACTGCTAGGAGGCACTGGGCAGGAATAAAAACAGTACCACCAAATTCACATTTCTGTGTGTCATGATATTTCAAATACTCAGTTGCTCATTTTTTTCTAAATGCAGGAAGACACACCGAAATTGCAATTTTTTTTTTTTTTTTGGAAGGTGGGATTTTTTATAGTGAAAATCAACTTCTCTTAGATGTTGAATTAAAACTTGAAATCTAGCTCTGCTTTTCTGTTATAAAGCTTGCTAACTTGGATCTTAACGTTGCCATTGCTAAATTCAAAGGTAAGCACTCACAGATTTAACAGGATGGATGTATTTAGAGTGCAGATGATCAGAGTGAATAGCATGTTTAGTTCTAATGATCAATCTGTTACAGGATAACAGCCTATTAGCTACATGAGCAAAGTAGCTCTCTTTGTTGTATGGCAGTGATTCAGCAGAGAAGCATCTGGGTTCATAATCCTGATAAAGATGCAAATGTGAGATCAGACATTCCTGAAAGCAATTGTTGCTGCCTGAAAAATTGGAGGTCAGTCGGGATATTTCTTGAAAACACTCTCACAAATTTAAAGTAGTAGGAAATTAGTTTTCTCTCTTGTGAAATGAATGACTTCCCATGACTTTTCCCTCCTGCCTGAAATGTCAATCCAAGTCTCTGAGATGAGAGAATACATACCCGAGGTCTATAAAGAGGGGGGGGGGGAAATCATATACAAGATATCCTAGTATATTAAAAACCTAGAAGGAAATATTTGCAATATCCTGTAGAGAATATCAGAACGTAAGATCATTATGTGTAACCCAAGCTGCAAAGCCACATGCAGTAGGCTGGCATAGTATCTTCTTGCAGATACTACTCCTTTATAACTCAGGGCTAGGGAACAAATGAAAAGCATGCAGAGATGGAGACCATGCTTTTAAATGTTTACCACTTTGAACTCTTAATTCATATTATTATGACTTCAAAACCACCTGCCACACAAAAAAAGAGCATGGAACAATACCATGCACAGAGGGGTTGTTCATTTCCTTGCTTTTTAACCATGATGAGTTTTGATTCAGGCTTGAAAACATTTTAAGAATTCTGTCTGCATTAAGCAATCCCAGAGAGGACCTTGTGTTTCTATATCCCTATATCTCTCTGGTCCAGAGAATGACCCGATCCCTCCAATTTAACATAATGATGCACACCTTCTTAGTGATTTATTTGCAACTCACAATATGGATTGCAATATGGAAGTGCTTATGAACAGATAAGAGAATAAGATTGAAAGGGAGTTTCTCATTGAAGCTCTAACTTGGCCAGCAACCGTACCACATACTCAGAGGAGTTGCTTTGTTCATAAATTGTAAAAGAGGCTTGTGATCAAATGTGTAATCCCTGCATTGGCCAGGAAAGGATTAGAGAGCTGCCAGGGGCTTTGCTTTGCCTGTGTCCACTATACGTCCATAAGCACATTTCCTTACCACAGTGAAGACCCGTTTCACCCATCAGCCAGGCTGTAAACCCTCCCCCTGTCCTCTGTCTGGCCAGTGCCTTTGTGTAGTCCCATATTCCCTTTTCTGCAGTCTGGGTCAGGTGGATATGAACGGCTTCAGCACCTTAAAGACTAGTCTGACAGTAAATTTCCTGAGTTTTGTTCCTTTTTTGGCACCCTGCGTGCTCCTGAGGCTCTCCAGCAGCTCTGAGGATAGAAAGCAAAGGGCTGCAGGGTTCGGCTGGCCAAAAATTGACCTTGGGCCATATCTTTTTGTCTCAGAGCAGATAAATGAAAGGTTATTGTGTGTAAAAGCCTTGGTGAATGAAATTAAGCCCAGAGAGGTCTGTTGCATTGGTTGCTACCAGTGCAGATATTGTTGAGACATTGTGTTGCTGTGTTGGTTGTTGAAAGATTTTCTGAGGGTGGTGGTCAGCCTGAAGAGAGTGACAGCTAAGTAAAAGCCTCAGGGCTTTTGTGTCAAACAGGGAATGGTGCAATGGCCTGTTGTGAACACTGGAAGAAAAATGTCTCATGGTCCCGAAAGCACGTGATCTTTTCACCAAGATTTACAAAGGAAGACTGTATCTGTCATCATTCTCCCAGATTCTAGCAGGCTCTATAAAATCTTTCTCCTAGCCCAACCCAGGCTGCTTTCTGAAATGTGATGTTTCCCAACCTCGTGGTATCGCCTCCATCTCAAGAATCTGAAATGCCTCTTCTTCATTAGCCTGCAAATGGGCAAATGGCCCACTTGGTGAAACACTCTGCAGATGTGGGGAAAATTTAGCCAACAGATCATCACAGTAATGATTTCCCCTCATCACAGAAACAAAGGCACAATTAAGGGACGGGAAACATCCGAATTATTTGCTGATGATGAAAGGAAGAAAATTGGATTTGTGTTGTCCAACTTTGAATATGGGAAAATGATGTCACCCTTCTTTCCCTGGGCCACGAAACTTGGCTGTTGTTATTAGTCTTTTCATTCCTTCTATTGTTTTCTCAAGAAGCTGCAAATTGTCTGTTTTCATCAGTTACTGCAATTAACCACAGCAGAGCCGTTACACTCATGCTAACAAAGGACTGGAACGGTACAAAGTCATTCAGCTTTCTTGAGGGGTTGCAGAATGACACTGAAGTTTAGGAAAATATCCTCTGGAGTTACCAGCTGGGGAGAGAAGGTAGTGGAGGCCTCCTCCATAGAAAACCAAATGAAAGGTATAAAAAAAAGAAAACTTTTCTCTGGGACTTCCTCCTGCGAGTATTCTTCAAATTGTGATTTGAAAGACAAAAATATGGAGCTCTAGATCTGTGAATGGATGAAGAAATGATGTGCTTGGGTCCAAATTTTTTGTATAATCCATTAGGATCTATTGAAACAGGAGAATGCAAATCCACAAATAGTATCTGAGCTCTTTTTCCCAGGAATATAACCTTGGCAGCTGCTTCTAGCTTTCCATGAAAAAAACTAATTCCAAAAATACAATGATGCTGTTTGTTTGGGGACTGTTGAGGAGAGAGGATTTCCATCGCACTTTCTGAACACCGGCACCAAAATACTGATACAGTGGCTAAAGAAAGAAAAAATCTAATCTCAAATCTATACTAAACAGGGTAGGGGGATGAAAATACATCTGAGGGAAGTCACAACGGTTGGTTTAGCCTTGGCTACTTCTATAGCCAATGAAGAGAAAAAGTTTCTTACAAGGCTGGCTCCAAGTATAAGGCAAACTTCTGTTCTGACTGTGTGCAGAAATGTGTGTTTCCCCACAAATTATGAAGAATTAAAATGCGTAGCCTAACACCCTGTTCAAAGCAGGATCAACTATGAGGTTAGACCCATTTGCTCACAGCTTTACCCAGTCCAGCCTTGAAACCTTCTGACAACATAGGGACTTCACAGCTTCTCCACTCATGGCACTTGGATCCTAAATCACTTCTAAGCTGTTAAAAATCCTGTCCAGTGGGAATTGTTTGTGGATCACTTATTGGATTGGAAGCCTCAGGGATGTTAGAAAACATGCCTCAGGAGATGTATTCATCACTCGTCTGGGACCAATAAACTGACTAGGACAAAAGGACTCCTGCAGAGGGCAGAAAGGAGCATTTCTTCCAAATGCTACTCAGTTGCTCAGTAAATGATGAGTAAAGTTCACCTTCCCCTAAATTTCAAAGTCTTGACCAGAGTTTGACATGGCAAACAGCAAGTGCCTAGGTACTGGTGATTCTTCACTTCCAGTATAGCATATCCTTCCCATTGTATGTGAGATTCATGGGTATAACCTCGTACGTTCTGCATATCAGAGATCTTCCAGCATCTGGAAGACATCTTCATGGGAAAAGACATGTTCCTGGCCTTAACCTTTGGTTCTGGTGCCAGGCCTCTACATGGCTCCTACAAATCAGAGAGAACAAACTCTTTTATCACTGGAGCATAGTAAGACTGTGCTGGGAATCTTATTAGTTTGGGTTCCCAGCTGCAGTTATTGTCACAACAGGGCAACTGGAATTCAGCATCCAAAAATTGGAGGAAATATTTGGCTTTAATTTTGTGCATCAGATATATCTCTCTCAAATTAACATGATCCCAAAAATAGTAACATTTTGAAAATTAACTCCTAAGAATTTGCAAAAGTCTCAGAAGACACAGTATTGAAAATAAAAGCCCAAGACAGTATTTTTAGTTTTATTTTTAGAACCGGGTTGAGTGAGGTTCAAGGATAAACTTGCTGCCAGTCCCTGAACAGGAAAACAAAACCAACATATTGTCTGTCTTCTTTCTAAATTATCACTGTGTTCTGTGCACAAAATAAAGCATGAATCTGAGGATTAATGTCATCATATAATTAAAGACTACCTCGAAATGCGATCCCAGTCGTGATTTTATTTGCTTGGTGTATTTGAGAATTTTATTATTTATCCATGCCCTAGTTAATGCCTAAAGGCAGAAGTCTGAGACTTAATAGACCTCAAAAGTAGTCTGGAGATTTTTGCCAGCATTGGAGTGAGGATCTTATGCATAATGGCTGGAGAAAAAGAAAAAGTGAAGGAGAAATAGAGACAGAGATGGTGGGAAGACCATCAGGAGACATGTTGCATCTCCTGTCATAACGAGTTAACAAAATAGCTAAGTTAAAAAAAGACCTAAGCTCTAATCTCCTTAGAGATAATGAGGAAAACTGAATCTTTGACAGGCTGCAGAAGGAGCCAATGTAGGGGTCCTTCATAACCCCCATTAGAGGGGTTAGAAAATCAGAGCAATGAGCCATAAAGATATTGTAGGCGGAGAGTCTAAAGAAAGCTGAGAGGACAAAGTATCAGAAAGTTAGGTCAAAGAGAAGACTGTAATTTAATGTGGTCATAAAACTGAATCTTCGTACCGTAAGGAACTCCAAGACCTTGCCATCTGTCCTGGCTGGGCATCAGAATGTGGAGGCAAAGTACTGACGATATGGACAAAATCATAAGGGTGGGAGGAGAGTGACTTGGAAATATGAAAATGTATCCAGAGATAATGGCAGATCATTTTTCCTTTCATCTGGACAAGGAAGAAGTGTACCCTTTTGATATTGTCATAATACAGTAATGTACATGGCTGTCGTTACAATATATAAATATAGCATTACAATTATATCAAACATAATACAGAAATCATAAATAAGTGATAGCTCAGATTAATTCCTTCAACTTAGCAAAATGAAAAGAAACAATGAAATGATCCACTCGATCCCTTCTACACTGAAATTTTAATTTCCTACAAAAAGTTCAGAAAATGTGTGTTTTCTAAATAACAGGGGTTTTTTCCACTGAGATCTGTTTCTAATGGGAAAGATGTTGCTGGGTGAAAAAAAAGTGAGATAGACACATAAGAAAGACTGATCATAAAAGTACAATAAAGGAAATAATCATAAGATTTTCCTATTGTTTGTTTTCCTAGAAAATCCGAACCCAAATAATGGATTTGTTGGCTTGGATAATTATTATGTTGGTTTTATCAGTAGTAGAAGGGATTCTCAACACCTCAGTGGAAAAAAAAAAAGAAAATCAAGAGCTGAGACTGGCGATGTTAATGTCCTTGCTGGAAATTGAAAGGGAAATGTCAAGGATGGGCTGAGCTATGGATGGGCTGAGCTGTGCGATGGTGTGGTGTTGAGACAGACCCGGAATAATGGGGATGATTCTTTGAGTCATCAGTGTCAACTAATAAAAAAAAATAGGGATCCCTTGACTGGGTGTGGGGATGCCCAGGGAAAGAGGAGCAGAAGGATGAATCCTGTGAACCCACTTGGAGACTTGGGAGAACCCCTGAAGGATGGATGATGAGCTCATCAAAAGTGAACTGGCAAATTATTGAGAGAGTTGTGAGAAGACAGGATTACAAGAGCTGAAAGGGGTCAGGATTTCAAGGAAGAGATGAAGGCATACAACCTGTGCAGTACATGAATCAAACAGTCTTTGTGCAAAATTTAGCCTTCATTCTTTGTACATTCCTCTTTTTTGTTGTTCTTGTTTTAAAGAAAATGATCTTCCAGGAAGTTATTACATTGATTCCCTGTCACATTAGCCCATGCTGAAAACTAAGGTCCTGCCAAGTGAAACAATAGAGATGAAAGATTTTATTTTCCTCTCTTTCAGTTTTTGATGTAAGCTATTCCACCTCAGGTGTCTTTGCTAACAATGAAATTTCTCTCTAGGTGCAAGCATTATTAATTCTCCCTCATGTATCTGGTTCAGTGTTCTCCACCAAGCTTGATGTTGGTATTTTCTAGAGCACGGACACATGAACAAACCATCACAGCACAAGCAAAGGTGTGGTGCCTAAGCAGCATCTATCAGGTGCTCTGGAGTGAGGGAAGATTTTCATACTCTTGCGCTGTAGTAAGATGGGTCATTGCAACAGGGAATCTGACATGGGGCTTTCCCTAACTTGTGATGGCACACATCTACATCTGAACGTCTGAAGATCAAATCCCTCCAGCAGAGAAGCAATCATTGTAAATACAGACCTACAAAAGAAGATCTGTTTCCTGGATTAAGAAGATAACGTCCATTGTTATTTTTCTCTGTTGATGCATATCAGTAACCCCTCTAAAAGGGTTTCCTTCGTGGATCCATTTATTGTGCTGGGTGTCACTTCTCAAGTAACCCCTATGCACCTGGACCCGAGTCCATGTGTTTGAACAGCCTGTCCTGTTTTCTATAGCTGTGTCTCTCCCACTTTTTCTCTGGTGGTTGCAAATTACCTGAGGCTCTACTAGTTGCACTCTCTAGCAGGAGTTTTCTGTCTGTTCTTTGATATCAAGGGAACAGGCAATTTAGCAGTACAGCTGTTTGAAAATGCTGTGCTGGGAGATTTTCGGCTTTAACAGCTCATTGCAGGATTTGTTTGTTTTTGTTTTGTAATTACTTCTCATTTTGAAATGTGTGCTGCTCATTATAATACATCACACGTAAGGATATAATTTATCATGTTGCAAAGTTGAAATGGAAAAAAAATGCCATACATTTTCAAAACTTTCTTTTTCCCTTTTGGATTTTTATACCTTCATTGTAAATATTCATTCCAGTCTGGAATGATGATTTCCTTCAAAACAGATCAGCATTTATCATAGAAAGGATATTCTGAATTTCTCTCAGCTCTAATAAATAGATTGAGAAATCAGTGATGGCTCTTTAGTTTAAGAGGAAGCAGGATGTTTTAATCAAGGGGCGGTACTCCTTTTTGAAACATCATCCTCAGCTGTTGTGAGGTGCTGTTCTGAGAGAAAGGACTTTTTTTAAGTTATGTTCACATTCTGTTGCCACTGATTATCCCATAATTGAGCAGATGCCACTGACTTTCTGTAGAGAAGCTGCAACAGGTGAGAATTAGTGCTTCCACCTTGTGTTTCACCTTTGAAAGAGTATAAATCAATCTCAGTTGATTGGGCCTGTGTGAACCTCATGAAGTTCAACAAGGCCAAGTGCAGGGTCCTGCACATGGGTCAGGGCAATCCCAGGCACAAATACAGGCTGGGGGGTGAAGGGATTGAGAGCAGCTCTGATGAGAAGGGTTTGGGGGGGTTGGTTGATGAGAAGATCAGCATGACCCAGCAATGTGTCTTTGCAGCCCAGAAAACCAACCGTATCCTGGGCTGCATCCAAAGAAGCATTGCCAGCAGATTGAGAGAGGTGATTCTCCCCCTCTACTCCACTCTGGTGAGACCTCACTTGGAGTACTGCATCCAGCTCTGGGGACCCCAACATAAGAAGGACATGAACCTCTTGGAGCAAGTCCAGAGGAGGGTCACAAAGATGATCAGAGAGCTAGAACACCTCTCCTATGAAGACAGGCTGAGAGAGTTGGGATTGTTCAGCCTGGAGAAGAGAAGGCTCCAGGAAGACCTTATAGCATCCTTCTAGTACCTAAAGGGGCCTACAAGCTAGCTGGAGGGGGACTTTTTAAAATGTGTAGTGATAGGATGTAAGGATGAAGTTCTTCACTGTGTGGGTGATGAGGCACTGGACCAGGTTGCCCAGAGAGGTTGTGGATGCCCCATCCCTGGCAGTGTTCAAGGCCAGGTTGGATGGGGCTTTGAGCAACCTGGTCTAGTGGAAGGTGTCCCTGCCCATGGCAGAAGGGTTGGACCTAGCTGATCTTTAAGGTCCCTTCCAACCCAAACCATTCTATGATCCTATGATTTTCCTGCTTGGTTCTTTCTTCCTCCCAGGTCAGTGTCCTGTGTGTATTCTATTGTAGTGTCTACCCTGATTTATTCTTCATTACCACCCATTCCTCCCTTTGCTTATCGGTGGTTTGGCCTGGATGTAAGCATAGCAAATGGACAGAGTGCTTTCCCTGGGAAGGAACGTGAGTTTGCAGCACAACCCTTCTGTCCGAAGTTCGTCCTCCAAGCTGCAGCCACTCATGAGCAGACAGCAAAGCAAAAATGCCAGATTTCACACTGACACAGGCATCCATCCTACTGACTGCCACTGAAGTGATAGATTTGATCACAGGCTGATGATTGACAGAGGTGACTTCCTAAAAGACTGTGGCGACTTCCTAAAGACTGTGGGAAGATTAGCCAGGGCTCCTTTGTCAGTTCTCTCCAACTGCAAGCAAAGAACATTTTGGCAGGCAGCTGCCCTGACTGCTCACGCTCTGTCTCTCACACCCACAAACACGTGTGTGTGTGTGTACAACCAAATGCACTGAAGGAATCACTAGTCAGATCTACATGCAACAGCTCCTAAACCGTGTTTTTATTTTGCAATCACAACAGTCAGCACCAAGGAAATTACATATTGATCAAAATTATTGCACAATTAAGGCATGATAACGAGCATCCAATACTGCTGCTAATGTAATTACAGTGTAATATCACTTAAAGCTATGCTGCTGGGTGATTAGGCAGGGTGCTGGAACATAAGTGTATGTCTCTTTTCTGTGCTCATTCAACATTTTTCAAAACTGCAGCTAAGTAAACCTGGGGAGGAACAAAAGAGAAAATCAGAAATAGAAATGTCACTTGTGGTCCCATCAATTGTTGATAAAAGTGGCTTTCCAAGGGATAGGTAGCAAAACCCAGGCGTGTGATCCGTTCCCATCCAGCCCTAGCTGGGAAGAAGTTGACAGGAACTTTCTGATGACATGTGGGTGATGATTATATGTTGTTGATCAGCATAGTTCCTCATACAGCCGAGCCCGCCTGTTGTGTGACACCAAATAACTCAAGACAATAATCTCAGCCAGAGCATTAATACTAATTTCCTCAAATATATGTAGGCCTGAATCCAAGTACAGTTAGTGACAGTTACATGCCACCGTAAGTCGGAGAGAATCAGGTGTTAACATGCTCCAGCCTGGCTGTAGGGACGAATTTGTTTTATGTGTGAATACTCAACTAGTTTAAGGCAGATGCTCTGATTTGGGTCAAGCACATAGTTCTCATAGGGAACAAGAACTATGACAAGAAAGAAGAAAAGTGTATTCTTTATGACAAAACAATATATGAGCTTAAGTTATCATATATTCATTATCATCCACTCAAGGCAATCAGATTTTTATTTCAAAATGTTACAGACTAAAATGGCAAGAGCAATACTATATATGGGAATTCTGAGGGGCCTACTGACTTTCTGTGCCCTAGGTTGTTCTGAAACATTATATTTTAAGAAGGGATGGACAAAGGGGCGGAGTTCGGTTCCAGCCAAATCAGTTCAAAGGTGCTGGAACAAAAAGAAGAGGAAACTGAAGATACCAGTCAGAATTCATCATGCTGGTGGAGCATGGGAAACAATTTTATTCTTTCCATTGGCCATGATCCCTTGGCTGTGGATAAGGCTTGTAGGATAGTGACAATCAGCTTGTCTTACAAGCATAAATACTGCATCAGGGAATATTTAGAGTTCAAGTGGCAGTCTCAGGTTTGTGTGCATAGCATAAGGAAGGCAGATTGGTTCTGCTAGTCATGCTTGTGCAAAAGTTAGGCACATATGTAGGAAAACGTGGATGTTCAAAGCTGTCTGCACTTCAATTATAAATGAAAAGTGTATCTTCATTCCATATGTAGCATGCCAAATTGAGAGGATCCAAACAAAAACTGTGCCTGTCTTGCACTTCCAGTGTTGCAAATGCTAAAAAAAGTGTTGGACCTTCTTTCAAAATGTGGATCTAACTACCTTCAGCAATATCATTTCATGGAGCAATAACGATCCAATGGAGGGTGACTCAAGATCCAAGCACCATTTAAGATGTTGACTTATTTCTTTAAAATTATATTTCTGTCTCCTCAGGGGGGAATCTCAGAGTTAAGACATGTAAATAACCAGATTTATAAAGGGACTGTTTTACTAAGTTGAATGTGTCTAAAAACCTAGTCCTGAAACTTTAAAGTGTTTCACTATTCTTTAGCTATATAAAGTGTAGGCAACTGTGCTGATCTAGTCATCTATGTTGTGGTTCATCTCAACTAATTTTCAGGGGTTAGATCCAGCTCTGTATCATATAACTTAAACTTAGGTGTGTACATGTAGGTATGCATATATGTATCAGTGCATAAGCTTGCATTGTAGTGAGTGGAGAACTAATGAGTCAGTACAGTCCACTGCATTTAGACAACTAATAATCTGAAAAGTCACTAGGGACATAATTAATGTGTCCAAACATATGCTTTTAGTGTGACTTGAGATGCCCCAGGTTATGCTTCCCAGACTAAGGTTTCTCCTGTGGATGTCTGGGGTATAAAAAAAATCCACAGGGAACATCCCAGGTCCTGAGACTTAGTCCTTGTAGTTCCAGGCTGGATAGCTAAAGAAATATATTTATGCGAGGCAGTTTCCCAGGTTTCTATAGTAGTCAATGGTGATCTTGTACATGTTTCAGTTGCATAAACATAGATTTTTAGTGCCATTTTTGATGCATTAAGGTATCCCTCCTGGATCCAGTTATTAGTGCAGAAGAGATCCCGCATCATATCTGCCAGTTTCCTATGAAAGATCTCAGGGTCTCTCAGATGGTACCATATATCTGTGTTGATTGATACACTCAATGCGTTTAGGGGAAAATTCACCTGGCCAAATACAGCAGTTTGTTTTAGGATGAGGTGGATTAACCTTGAAATCCACTAACACTGTTAACTGTTTCCCCATTAACTCTGAAGGCAACCCATGGTGACTTGTTCACCTATAGCCACCTAGCCTAACTTGTTAACACCCACACTTAATTAAATGAGTCATACCATAACTAACAGGCCTTTTTGTAGAAAAATTACATTTTTCTTCTGTTTTGGTAATTGCCTTGGTTTAGGCAAACACAAAGTCTATAACTGGCATCCTTACAGATATCTCCTTGGTTCTAGGAGCCACAGAGCACACAAAAAGTAAATTACCTCCTTGGAAGAATACAGATCTTTTTTTGACAACTCTTTTCTCACCTCATTATTTCTCCATCACAGTAACTAAAGCTGTCAGATTTCTGACGGAAAGCTGCAAGAAAAGCATGTTGCAAGCAGGTGGTCTTCACAGGGCTGTTGATTTCCCCCCTCCCCGCCGCAGTCCCAAATGTAGAATCCACAAACAAAGCAAAACAAAGCAGAAAAGATGCTTTTTTTTCCACCTGTGCAGTTTGCCAAAGAAACAGGCAATTTCACTGACAAGTTCACAAATGCGAGACTAGATAATGAACTAATAAATAACTGGATGATGCAATGTGTGTGTGGGCTTCCTGAGCTGGGCTCTAAGGAAGGAATCATGTCATGGATGGGTTATCCTTCGTTCCTCCCTTGGCTTCTGGGCTTAGGCATTTGCTGGCTGTGCTTTGAGATCCACAAGCGGAAAGCAATGTACAGGAGCTAGGAATTATGGCTGATGCTGGATCTAGAAAAAAAGTAGAAAGTTACATGATAAAAAGCTCATCTCTGCTGACATAAAGGAGAGCAGAGGAATAATTGCAGATAGGGAAAATCAAACAGTACCCTGATCCAGCTACTCCCAGGCGCATCACAGGAACCATCACCCCATTTAAATTCCCATCGCCCCATACAGAGGAACAAATAGGGGGGGCAGTCCCAATATGGGGGGACACCCACTTGATGGGTCAATGGGAGAAGCTCTTCGGGACACATTAGAGACCCAAGAAAGTCACTGCTTATAGGTATGGGACACATTATGGGATGCAAGGGAAGAGCATTTTTGGGTTGCACAAGGCTTGTTGTAGTGTGTTTAGGTGACAAACACCCTAAAGTAAGGAAAGGTGGTTTGGGGAGGAATAAGTGTGGGAAAATAGAGTTCTAAGGGCATAGAAAGGGCACATCACGTACAAAGAGTTTGCTTGTCAGGCCCTATCCTGCAACTGATCAGCACAGTCTGGTCTGTCCTCTCATTAATCTCATTTTCTAACTATTTTCCTGGGTGAAGGACTCTATTCTGTGTGCGTGTGTGTACAGGGCTTTCAGTGCAACAACTGGAGAAAGAGTCCATGTGCCCACCATGCCAGCAACTGGAATGAGCATGAGTGCACAAGGGAAGGTGTGAGCACTAGCAAATCATCTGCCATGGGGGCTTGGGATTTACTGGGAGGGACATTTGTGTGTGTGTGTGTGTCTGTGAGGGACACAGCTGGAGAGACCAGGATCCATGAGCAGCTACTGGGTAGACTGTGTCCGAGTCCAACTGTAAGAGGGATCCATGTTGTACATTTGTACACATATTTCCCACTAACAGACCTTCATCCTCATCAGCCAGAGGGGAACAGGATAAGGGATTTGCCTGTTTTCTACCCACATCTTTCCCAGCACCTTACACCAAAGGATCCACAATTACATGGGTCATACTGCCCTTACCTTGTACCCTCGCTGATCATGAAGGCAGGTTAAGAAGGAAAGGCAACAGCTGGTCTCACTACCATGAACCCTCAACCAAAATGTCACATATAACCTGTCCAGAGTACAAAATGTTCCCTGGTGGCAGAGGCTTTCACCTGTTTTCTACAAAAGCTCTTCTTCCCTGTGAATCTTGTCGCTTCCCTCTAAAAGGTTTAGAGAGTTGGATTAATTGCATTAACTGTTGGGCATTTATTTCAAGAAGTGGTTATTGCCAGTGAACCAACAGCTTTTAGACCAAACTTTTCCCTTGGAAGAGGGAAAAAAATCAAGATTTGATGTTGATATAGGAAAACCATGTAGCTATACAGCTGCTCCTGCCATATAAATTGGGTCACTTTCCACACCACTCACTCTTAAGATAAATGACCATATCTTGCTAAACCTTTCCAGTCCCCCTGCTTTCTCCACAACCAAATAATAAACTCACCCCTGAAATATTTCCAAATGAATTGCAAGTTTAAAAAAAATAATCACTGAGGTTGTTGACAGTAATTTATATATGTTTAGGCTACCAATAAATCTTGGAGTTAAAGGAAGCCCACAGCAAGGAGAACCCCTGTGCCCCAGCAAGCAAATCATTTAGGGAAAGAGTTTGCATTATCAACATATTAAGCTATCAGGACATCACTGCTCGTTGGTCTTCGTATTCCTCTGATATCATTATCAAGGAGACATGACAAATAGTATTTTATGTCTATGAATGATAATCAGCACACTGCACAGCAGCTATCCTTATTGATTTGATTAAGGGCTTTGATCTGGGAAATTACCAATTAATGCTATCTAAATTAGTCTCTGTGGGTTTGGACAGAGCAGCAGGAAAATAATTCTCTAGTAAAGCTAGTGATTGGACACAAAAGCGATTTGTTTAATCATGCTAAATCTGAAGAGAAAATATTCAATTTGGAGGTCTCCTGCAGGTCAGTCCTCAGTTCCTCATTAGTCATTAATGACTGTACTTCAGCCCCACTCTCTGAAATTACATATGCATTTTACAGAGGTTTAATTAAAAAAAAAAGACAGAAAAAAAAAAGTCTTCCCTAAACAACCGAGAGTCTGTGACAGCTGGATCCGCTTCGAAGAGCAAGGACAGACAAGAGCAATTTTGTGAAGAGACTTGCTAACCTAGCAAGGAGGGGTTTGAACTAGGTTTGCTGAGGTACGGAGAGCAACACCCTGGGGTAAGCAGAAGAGCATAAACGAGAAGAAGCAAGCAAAGCACAGGGCAGCAGAGGATGATCTCTGCCTCTCCCCTGATGAAGCGCATCTCGAGTACCTATACCTGAATGCACCCAGCATGAGAAGCAAACAGGAGGAATGAGAAACCTGCGTGCAGGCGCAGAGCTACGACATTGGAATTACAGAGGTTTGGAGGAAATTCACACTGCTGGAGCACTGCGATGGCCTGACCTTTTTGTAAGGAGAGGTAGGGAGGATGGCAGTAGGGTTTTCTTCTCTCCTGTGGGGTTCTGGTGGGGAACAAATTGCCGATGGGTCAGCAGTGTACCCTTGCAGTGATGAAAACTAACTGTGTACTGGACTGCACTAGCAATAGCACAGCCAGAAGGCTGAGCACAGCGGCGATTCCCCTCCATTCAGCAGCGGTGAGGCTGTATCTGCAGTACTGTCCCACTAGAAGGAAGATATTGAAAAGCTCGAGAAGGTCCAACAGAGGTCTACTAAAACAGTGAGAAGACTGGAGATTATGAGTTATGTGGAGAGGCTAAAAGACAGAGACTTGTTTAGCCGGAAGAGAAAGCTGAGGGGTAACTGATTGCAGTCTCCCAAAACATAGAGAGGGGTTACAGTGAAGACAGATACAGGCTCCTTTCAGAGGTGCACCATGAAAGGTCAAGAGGCAGTGGTCACAAATGTCAGCACTGTTTGGAAATCAGAAAAAAAATTATTCATCACAAGAATGGTTAAGGACAAATACAGGGGCTGGACAGCCTGTGATATCTCAAATATTTTCAAATTTCACTGCATCAGACCACGAGGAAGGAGGTTTAACTTGGAAATCAGCCCTGTTCTCAGCCGATGGTTGGACTAGAGAACTCCAGATGTTCTTTCCAACCTAAATGATTCTCTGATCCCCCACTGGCCTGCAGAGTAACTCAGCAAATAAACACTGCTAAGAATTTTGCTCTCTGTTCATAGCAGTGGCACCACTTGCCTGCAAGTTCCCACAAGATATTTTTCTGCTTGGAACCGCTATGAATTGTAGCAGTGAGTAAAACACAGACTTCCCAGGAGCTAGAGAACAAAATGTCCAAGCACAGTTTTACTACAGATCCCAGCCTCACCTCTACAAGCCACCTGAAGTTACCTGAGGGACAGGCATTAGCTTTTATGATTGGAGTCTCTTCATTTTCCATGGTCATAATGATGGTATTGAAAGTAAGACCAAAACAAGACCGTGGAAGTTTTTATTGGAAGAAATCAAAATACACATAAATTTCAATGTTGCATGTTCTAAATGCAACTCCATGCCTTCAGGGGCTTATAATCTAATAGTAGTACAGCACTGCATGGTAAGTTGAATCGTTAGCCAGATGTTCCTCCAAAGTACGGAATAGGTTGTTTGATGCTTTTCTCTTTTCAGCTACATCCTGGAAGTCACCCTAAAAAGTGTAATTCACTGCAGAGCTTCTGCCAGTAAGGACTGTACATGAACCCAGTATTGCAAAAGATTTTCTCTGCTGCATCACTTAACCAATTAACTCAGAGTTTTGGCACGGCTCAGTACCCTGCAAGAGCTCTTCCCTTAACCTCAGTGAGAGACTAGTGAAGATCTGAGGGTTTGATCTCTTGATTCTGATGTTTACTGCTACTATTATCAGTTTGGAAGACGGAATATCAAATCCAAGGCTTTTAATGCCTGGCTTTAATTTCTACAAAAGTCTGTGCATCCCCTTGGCTGTTTGTGCTGCGAATATACTGAATTGGTTGTAGGGGTATTTTTTGGAGCAACTTGAAAGTAAGCCCAGTAGGAGCACATTATTACAATATAGCCATTTGTTAGCACAAATTACCTCTTGTTCTGACCACCTCCCCTCTTCAAAGCACCTACTGAGACAGGGAAGTGAAGATATGAGCTTTGCCATGGCAACCTAACACTTCCTAGCGAAATTAAAGCCCAAATGGAAAAAGATAGCAAGCTCAGTTGCAAACAAAAAACTCGCTTTTCTTTTTAAATGAAGCTGATGAAAGTTTTAGCTGTATCTTGAGATATTAATAACTAGTCAGAATTTTTCTAGAGACAGTAGATGAACAAAATAATTACAATACTAACAGTAATAGTGGTAATAAAAAGAACAGCTCTCCTTGAACTAGAAGCTATCATTAGCTTGACTAAGGAGATAAGCATTTGGGCTTCACAGGCAGTTAGTCTCTAAAGCAGTGTCTCTTGCTCATACAAAGGTACTGTTTCAGTATTTAAATCTTTTAAATAACAGAAGAGTTTCCCACTGGAGCACAGTTTGTAGAGGAAAGAAGCTTGTCATTATTTTGGTTTAGAGGGTGCCATTCCAGACCCAGAGCCAGGGAAGATTATACCTTTGCAGAGGACGAAAAAAAAAAAAAAAAGTTGTGGCTTCATCAAGAAGAGTAAAAATTGGACTGGAAAACAAGATCAGCTCACTTACTCCATATCTGTCAATCTACTGTTTGGAACATGAGATAGGAGAAAATGCAACTGTCTTACTCCAGAGAATTTACCATGAAATAAACCAGATTGCCAGATTGTGGGAGGTTTGATTTCAAATCCTCATTTGGACAGCCTTTGAACTGGGTTTGAGATGAAAAGCAGCATAGCTACCATGCTATGGATTTTTTTCTGGTTGTTCCCTGTCTCACATATTCTGTTTTATACAAATACAGGAAAAAAAAGGAATTTGCTTAGGACCCAGAGCCAAACATACTGTACTCACAGAATGTGTGGTTCGTTGTTTTTTTTTCCCCGGGATGGTTTTCTCTCCCTTTCTTAGTTTAGTTTAATTCTATCGCGGACTATTTAGTTTAATTCTATCATGGACTAGAGATTTTTTTTTCGGATAATTTTTATATGTCTCCATAAGGAGTCTCCATTCAAATGAATTGCTATTTTCAAATAAATTTTTCATATGATTTAAAAATTCCTTCCTAGTTCTGATAGCTCCTGTTTTGAAGACTGCTATGGTCTATACTGTTTTCATCAACTGAAGCAACAGCAATTTAGAACACAATAAGCTTATATTTGGGCTTTGTCTTCACTGACTGTCCAGGAGCTGAATTTCCTGTGACATGATTCCTCTACTTAATGGATGGTCAACAAATCCAACACATTATAGAAAGATCTTACTGAAGGTCAGCATCTTAAACCGCATGCTGAACCCAGATTTTGCCTACTGTGAGACCTTCTCTACTGCATGAAGGCGACTTTATAGCAAAACAATCCTCATTACACTCACCATCTTATGTCAATGATGCTTGAGCATCACATTGCTTGCACAGGTTTCCAGATATGCAAGATTTCACAAACTTCATTCCACCCCTACCAGCAAGATGCAGCAGACTGCTCCCAAGAGCTCACCTATGCATGTGAAACAACATTATCCCTTACCTCATTTCAGCCTTTACAATTCATAGGCTGTATTGGGTTTGCATGGCAAGGTTTTGGTAGCGGGGGAGCTACAGGGGTGGCTTCTCTGAGAAGCTGCTAGAAGCTTCCCCTATGTCCAATAAAGCCAATGGCAGCCGGCTCCAAAATGGACCCGCTGCTGGCCAAGGCCAAGCCCATCAGCGACAGTGGTAGCCCCTCTACGATAACAGATTTAAGAAGGGGGGAAAAAACCCTGGCAACTGCAGCCAGAGAGAGTGGAGTGAGAATATGTGAGAGAAACAGCCCTGCAGCCCCCCAGGTCAGTGCAGAAGGAGGGGAGGAGATGCTCCAGGCGCCGGAGCAGAGATTCCCCTGCAGCTCATGGGGAAGACCATGGTGAGGCAGGCTGTCCCCCTGCAGCCCAGGGAGGTCCACGGGGGAGCAGATCTCCACCTGCAGCCTGGGGAGGACCCCACGCTGGAGCAGGGGGATGCCTGAAGGAGGCTGTGACCCTGTGGGAAGCCCACGCTGGAGCATGGTCCTGGCAGGACCTGTGGATCCCTGGAGAGAGGAGCCCACGCTGGAGCAGGTTTTCTGGCAGGACTTGTGACCCCATGGGGGACCCACACTGGAGCAGTCTGTGCCTGAAGGACTGCAGCCCGTGGGAAGGGACACTCAGTGGAGCAGTTCATGAAGAACTGCAGCCTGTGGGAAGGACTTACATTGAAGAAGTTCATGGAGGACTGTCTCCCATGGAAGGACCCCATGTTGGAGCAGGGGAAGAGTGTGAGGAGTCCTGTCCCTGAGGAGGAAGCAGCAGCAGAGACAACATGTGATTAACTGACCCCAACCCCCATTCCCTGTCCCCCTGTGCCACACAGGGGGAGGAGGTAGAGAAATTGGGAGTAAAGCTAAGCCTGGGAAGAAGGGAGAGGTGGGGGGAAGGTGTTTTTAAGATTTGGTTTGATTTCTCATTATCCTAGTCTGATTTTGATTGGTAATAAATGAAATTAATTTTCCCCAAGTCAAGCCTGTTTTGCCTGTGATAGTAATTACTGAGTGATCTCTCCCTGTCCTTATCACAACCCACAAGCCTTTCATTGCATTTTCTCTCCCCTGTCCAGCTGAGAAGGAGGAGTGATAGAGCAGCTTTGGTGGGCACCTGGCATCCAGCCACAGTCAACCCACCACATAGTCTAATAAAAAGTAATGCTTATCTTTTAAGCGCACTCCCATCTCACCTGTAAGATTACGTCTCTCCTTTTAGCATGGTGAAGTCATGATGCTGCTGTGGCTGAGTTTTGCCCAGTCTAACTGGGAAGCACTGGGAAGCATCTTCTTACAGTCACCAGGATAAGTCTGTATTTTCTGTCCTGCCACCTGCTTCATAACTCCCATAAGATGCAATAGTGTATCCTTTAAAAGGGAAATAATTGTAGAGTTTTGGCACATGTGAATTTTCTGGAAAGAAAAAAAAACACAACAAAAAAAACAAAGCTAATTTTTTTTTTTACAAAGGTATCAAATAATATTTTGTGAAAAACATCCTTGGATTGAAAAAACTGATTCTCCTACAAACTACTTTGATAGAACAATTCTGATCAGCCTCAGCTGAATGTGTCACCTGTTACAGCTATGCAAGCTTACAGCAACTGGAAAAGAGCAGGCTTGCTTATTCTTGGGCACTGAGACCTTGGCAATAAGTTTTTCTCCTGCTCAGTGCAGTACCTCTTTCTGGTTTGTCTCAGAAAGTTGGAAGTCATTCAAGTCCACACGTGCAGCCCTCTGAGATACTAAGGCTGTGGCTCAGACCCGAACAAGGCATTACTAAGTGCAGAAAAGACATTTGCTCTTACAGTCCTCCAGTTTTTCTGATATGGTATCCTGCCTTGCATTTCATCCAATATTTTGTTTCTTTCCAAAGAGCTTCACTATCTGGCTAATTCGAAGGTGAAGTTCTCTAGATATCATTTTACAATGACAGACATCTGACTAAAAGGAACAGGTTCTGAAAGAAATATCTGCAACCTACTGGGAAAGATGATAAAGTGTGGGTTTAGAAGTATAATTTATTGTTATTCACCCAAGCTTTCAGTCCACCCTTTAAAAGGAATTCTCACAAAGCTCCTCCAATGTGTGGGCTGGAACAAAGCCTTCAAAAGCCTTACCAAGGTTCTCCGAAAGAGTTGGTTAGACTGTTTAGTCATAAGTTGTTTTCATCATACACTTCCATTTTCATTTAAATGAAAACATTTTGAAATAAGAAAAGGAATTTAAAATCCTGTTTAGAAAGAGGAAATTAATTTCAATATATTGTACCAACTTTTTTCATCTAAAATTTCATTTCCTTGGAAATTTTATTGACACAGAATATATTTTCTCCATTTCCAAATAGAAAAATTGTTCAGAATTATAAAATTCATTTCAGTGGAATTATTTTTCCCTGTCTAGCTCTGCTTTGAGGGAGAAGGAAAAATGCCATTTTCTTTGAAATACAACTTGAATGACTCCTGGGTAGGAACCCATTCTTGTAGGTCCTGCAATCATTATATTGGTGTCTACATAAAACAATTTTTTTCTCACCACTTGAATCCTCCTTTTATTTCTTCCTCCTACTATAATCTTAAACACTGTTTTTTCCTGTGTGTACTGCCTGTCAGCAGGCTGAAAATGAAGCCATTAAACTCCACCCTATTGCACAGCAGAATTTTTCAAACTCTGAAAAAGGATTGTACTCAAACATACACAAAAATCCCACTAGACTGGCTGTAGTACCTATAGTTGGGCATGTGTAAAGTACTTCACTGAGCTGGGACCTCATTTCTAGAATCTTGATCCAAAAAACCTGCCTCTAAAAAGACAAAATACACTAAACTATACAGCATGTCAATAAATGGTGTCATATATGTCACAAAAACTGGTATGTGATTACAAAGTACATTTCTTCCTGGTATCCTATGGTGGTATCTACTTGTCGTGGCATCTGTAGTCACTCTTTCTCCAGCTGTAGAGTCTTCTCTCTGCAAAGATCTTGAAATCTTCATAATAGTCCTATTTTTTTCCACAGATTCAGGTGTGTCTGGACCAAAACTCTACAGTACTGACTACCTTTTGGGAATACATTTCATAATAAATCTTATATGCCCCTGCTTCACCCTTGCCAAAAAAATATCTTGGGAAAGGTTGCCAAACTGTTGCAATTTGAACAATATGGCTTCCATTTAAGGCAAAGTATGGTTGTATTCAAGCACATAATCATGTGGAAAATGTATTACATTTCTGCCTTGGAAGTGCAGTCTCAAAACACAAATCAAAAAAGAGAGAAAAGTTAAAAAACAAGAGACAAAGCGTTTTGCTTCTCTTCAATCTCCACTTCCATCAGACAAATAGGGTCACCTTGTATTCTGCTAAAGATCAACGCTCCTGCCCTCGATTAAAGTGCCCATACATTTAGACTTCCATTTCTCCTGTTAAAGAGCTTTCATGAGACGCTATCTGCATGAGAAATGTCTGGCATTTATTATTGTGACACAAGTCACAGTCCGCAATCTGTCTGGCAAAACACCACACAGAAAATGATTCAAGAGCTGAGGGCCAGTCTTGAAGATCTTTTACAGCACCCAAACCAGGGGCTATACCCACAGAAAGCAAGAATTTTTTTGTCCTAAAGTCTGCAGTACTTGATTCTCATACTGACCTATTTTGAGGAATTAAAAAAACCCAGTGCTTTCTTGGGGGAAAAAAAAAGGGAAAAAAAAAAAAAGAGAGAGAAAAGGGACCAACCTGTAATATAGTCAGACTTTGAACTGCTCATGATTTCCCCACTGGTTATCTGTCTTAATGGGCACTCAGAATTACCCATAAAAGCATCTCATGTTGCTCCCTGCATGCTCTTCAAGTATGTCCTATGCATTTACTATTCATTAAAAGCTGATGCTAACAGAAAATCTACAGCCTATCACTAGGATAAACATAATATTTGAGGGAGTTTTCTAGCCTATGTGACACTAATACCAATAGAAACATTAGAAATAATCAAATATGCTTAAAGCAAAACAAAAGGGTAACTGGGACTGTAAGAGAAGTCCTGACTCTACAAAAATTCTGATCTAGACTGTTACAGCATCCCAACTCTAAGGATTTGGGTTCTTGAATATAATTAAGAATATGAAGGTCTTGGAAAAACTAAGCTGTTGTAATACCTTCTTGCTCCTGCACTAGTGTTTACCACCTTCCCATGCAAAACTGGCAAAACTTATTTTGCCTGAAATATCATGGAGGTTGAAAATCTAACCACAAATGCGCACTGCATCCAGGTGTTGGTTTTCAGGGAACTGTTCACAAATATATATATATAACTGGAAAAACAGGGATTGTGTTTTGCTTCCTTAGTTCTCTATTTGTCTTCCTCAATATACAAGCTTCTAAACAAAGATCTGTATGAAAGCTGTTGCAAATATTGAATACAAGTTTTGTAAAAACTTATGTTAAGGCAAGGGGTGAATCCAAGCCAGTAGGATCACATGAGTTTTCTAAAATCACAGATTTACCACAGGTAATGGAGTTGTTAGTTGGGATCCCAGGATACCTTCATGAAACTTCTCCTCCTTGTCCTTGTGTCCCTCAGAACATGCAATGAGCCATTGCTTTCCTTCATTGCTTTCCTCAAAGAGCAGTTGCAGTGAAGCTTGACAGGGAAATACCAAATTTCATGAGCTTCCTACATTTCGTCTTATCCTCTGAGGTTAGTTGAAGGGGTTGGTAGAAACTTAAGGCTTTATGCCCAAAAGCATTAAGGGAATGTCCATTTATATCCATTACTCTCTCCTGCTCCACTATAGAGCTGCCTTTCTCAGTGGCACTGTTGAAATAACAAGCTCAGACTTCGTTAGTCCCAGCCCCAGAATTTTAATCAATTTCAATGCCTAAATGCTACTTGAAAGTTGTAAAGGAAGACCAGCATCCCCTTTTCAGTTAGCATGTCCCAAAATATGCCATTTTCCTTTACCTCCAGGACTAAAAGATCTATTCCTTCCTGCTCCAGATTTTTGAAGCTAATGACTTAAAAATATATGCTGGACATGAGCTGTTTAATTGTGATGAGAACCCTTAATTGACTTGCGTGTTCTTTATGACAGGGATGTATTTGTTTTATACAGATTCCCTACCTTCAGTGAATGTCTTTTTCCAGCAGTAGGATCACTCAGTATTTATAGTGGATCCCCTTGAGGTTTGGCACAATTACAGTCACTACAGGGAAGTGATACCATGGGGCACACCTTTCCCCTGCTATTCTCCTCAGAAATCTCTGTGGTTAAGTAGGCACCTGTCACCAAACAGACAAAATTTGCACTGCATCAAGCTGCATTTGGGGATATTTGGAGACTAATTTTCTGTTGGCAAATGTCTTTGGCAGAAAACCTCTACACTGACAAAAGGTGAGGGAAGGATTTACCTAGCAGTGGTCGAACTGAGCAGTTCCAAGGTATGGGATGAGGTGAAAAAATTCCCTCCTCTTTAGAGAAAGGTTCTATAGTCTGCTTTTATTGACTGAACGATCTAAAACTGTGGTAGATTGAGATCTCTGCAAGACATCCAGAAGTAATACCTCAGTTCTGAGGAAACAGCATTAAGCATCAAACTTCTGGAAGGTTGATGCTGACATCTCACATTTTCTTTCGGCTGCCTAAATGTAATAGAAAGATTTGACTGGCATTCGGAGGTACCTCATCTTCACATGTATGGGCGCAATGCAGTGTGGAAGGAAAGCAGACTGCAGGAGAAGCTCAGAAAGGACGAGAGGAATACACCTGTGTGGTCCTGCTACTGAGCCACTTCTTTGGTATCTACCCTGAAAGGGTATCTCCAAGGATGGAAGCAGACGCTGTCTCCAGGGATAGCCTAGAGTACCCAATATCACCGATGTTTTTCGTGATATTGAGACCCACAATCTTAGGAAAGATCTCCATTGATTCACAGGAGCCACCAGGTCACCCAGCGATTGTGAAACTCTTTCAGGCTGGTTTCAGAGTTTTGGGGTTCAGGAAATCGATAAGCCTGTCACTTACTAACACTTCTCCACTAGTTTTCTGCGTTTGATACCAGATTCTCATCAAACAGGACTTGCTGCACATATGCTCAAGATGGATTTTTACCCTTTCTGATAATAGGGTCCTGTGCAACGGCATTGAGACATCAGTCAAGGCTGCCAGAGGAATTTCTAAAAGGCAGCAGAAAGGCTGCTGCTTCTAAATTGTTTTCTCAAAAAGAGAAAGTTAGAGTTCAGGCTAGTCTAGTTTCAATAATATTAAACATAACTTAGGGTGGGGGAATATCCATAAATATGACCTCTGTAGAGATCTCTATATTGTATTTCTAGGTTATGGTGTTTGGCAACAGGGGGAATTACTTTTTGTAGGTTTATCTGTTGGTTTTTTAAGTTCTTGTTCTGTTAAAAAATATAAAATTTCTTTATAAAGTCCAATATAGCATCTACTATCAGTCTGTCTTTCTGAGAGAACAGTTTCCGGCATCAAAACCCCTTAGTTTCATTAATGGGGGGGGAAAATAGCTCTCCATGGAGTATTAACACCTCCAATTCCTCTTCCTGCAAAATTAAAATAAATGCAAGAAAGAATGGCAGATGTTTGCAAAAATTTGAGCTCTCAACCATTTAGACTTACATTGTACTGAGATTGAAGAATATTACAGAACACTTGGGCTATATAAAGATGAATTTTATCACATAGAGTTCAATCTAGCTTCAAATTTACAGTATTCCCTGAAAAAGAATTAAGATATTTGCTCTTAGTTTGTGTGTGCAAATGGCAAATGAGAACCCATCTCATTAAGAGATGGGTTTCTTGCATTAAGCATTGCCACACATCTGATGATAAATAATGAAAAAGACAACTATTCAAGGTGACTGGCTGCAAGTGTCTGTAAATGAAAGCAGAATAAAAAAAAGAGTTAAATTATTTCCCTAAACAACAACAACAACAAAGAAAAAAAAAAAAAGAAAAAAGAAAATAATTTAACAAAACTTGCTGGCTGTCAGATCCTGTGAATTCTGTTGTAGGTTCATGAGAGTATTTAGCATAGAGAAAAAGTGAATGATAGCAAGAGAGCGGGTATGCATGCATAAAACTGACAGATGACAAAATTTATTGTGCTTGGTAAATCACTTTTATAATTGATATAGCTTTTTATTAATCTTTAAAGCCATGTATTTATGCCAAAATGCATTGTCTAGGTGTTAAAATTTGTGTTTCATACTTCATTGTTATGAAAGGGGAATGGGAAGAGCCAATTCAATAAAGTGCTGTTTCTACTGCGATCCCTCCCAGGCTTCATTTCCCCAGGATGGCAGGGAATGGGACACCCTGCAATAAAAACAAATGTTCTCAAGGTGTTTTTTATCTTTCCTGTTATATTCCTAATGTTGCTTGATTGGTCCAGAAAAGGTACATTTAGTCAAAGGTCACTCAGAAAGCACAAAAGAATAAAACCTCCACATTTGTGAAAATCCCCACTGTGTAAAAGCCTGCTCTGAGACTTACCCATCAGTGAAATGTAATTTTCTGGAGGGATTTAAAGTGATGCTAAGCCTTCAGCTGGCTTTTGGCCTTGTACTGAGCTTTACCCTCTTGGGAAAATGCCTCTGGCATCAATGTGAGTCAGCTGATAGATTTTAGTCCTTTTTTTTTTTTTTTACTATTACTTTTTGGACAGTGTGTCAAAAAAATGGAAATCTTCAGAGGTGTAAAGTTTAATGTACCTGTACTAGTTGCACCGATTTAACTAATTACATTAGAATTGTAATTTTTATATGCATATATAAAAATGAAAAATAATCATTGTGTTTACTTGCTTTATAGCTACATCTTTCTCCCTTCAGTCTTTACCTCCCCGAATTATCATAGATTCATGACACACTTCAGATCTGGAATGATAGTTACCTGTAGCTCAAAATGGGTCAAAAGGGACAAAGTGTGACCTTTGCTCAGGTATGGCCAGTAGGTGAGCAACTGTGTAAGTTGATATAAGCCTCTACAGAGATGCAATATACTATGCAAAGGTGCCTTTTATTGACATCATTAAATACCTTAAATGCATTATGATAATCATTTTATACCAAAAGAGCTCAGGCTATGTTGACATGATTATACTGCTTTTCCCAAGCTAGTAATAACATAGCTTTCATCTGCAGCTTGAACCATAGCTTCGCAATCCAAAGCATTCAGCTGTGAAACTCACTTAAATTATTCTTGACCCCACTTTTTACCTCTTCTTCCATCCCACTTACACACAACGGCAGGCCAGCTTTGCCAGACCAACTGTTTATGGGTCTGAACAGTGAATTGGATTAAGAGATAATATATGGCAGCCTCAGTAGAAAAGTAAATTCTGTTTTCATAAATATTACTCACTCTAGCAGCACTTCTCTATGCTACCAAGTGTAGTATCTCCAATAGCAAAATGAACTTTCTAAGTCAGTACAGCTTTTTAAATCAGAAAGTCAGTCCCCTTCTGTGCTCAGAAGACATAGAGAAAACTTTCAATATTCAGTTATAATGAACAGCAACAGAATTATCATCATCCCCCTGCCAGTCCCTGGCATTGCAACATGCAGGCAAAATGTTTGGTTCAAGAAAGCATCATGGGTTTATTTTTATTTTTAAATTTGCAATTAAGAATGAGCGTGTTGCCATTCAGTTTCCAGTGCAACATGTGAATGACATGGTAAATGCAAGGCTATGAGTTTCCCCTTGGGGGGGGACTTACACTGTCTGATTAGCTTTTCCCCATGGAACAGCACATCATTAAACACTGTTCCTCCTACAAAGTATGTCCTGAATTCATTCTACCTGACAGAGGCAGGGTCAGCTTATGCTCTGTCTGTCATTAAGGTAGTAGATGGACTGTATTGTCCACTGGAAATACTTACTTTCACTGACTCCCGAGGAATCCTTGGATGACCATGTTCCTTAGGTAGGTACCCAGGTTAGATTGGATGAACCAAGGAGCTCAATCTGATCTCATCTTCACCATTTTTCTATAAATCAAATTGCAATAGAGTTTTGTACAATATTGGAAAGAGATCCAAAGCAGACACTTACAATTCCTATTCAAGCTATGAAAAGCTTAGAAGTTGAAGGGGCAAAATAAATGTATATTAAATATAATTAGATATAAGTTCCATAATTAATAGATTTCAAATCACATTCAATGGGCAAAATGTGTTCTTAGTTCTTTATCCTCACAGTGAAGATGAGGAAAATTAATTATAGAAAGATTTGGGGCAATCTGCACTGACTTACATTGTCTCAGATAGGACACCTTAATCTAATTGCTATGTTAGACACCGAAATTGTAATCTTGATTTTTCAGATGTGCTCTGTCCCTGCAACTTTTGTTTTCTGCTCTGTTGGAGTTGAAGGCAAAGCTTCTTTAAAGTTTTTGGCCAAATGAAAAATCCAGAGATGGAATGAAAATCTTTATATGGAGAGAAAGTTTCCTGATGGAACTAAAATAAATTTCTACTGGGAAACTTCCTTTTTTCTCTGTATAGACCCCAGGACTCAGCTAGCTTTTATATGTACATTGTAATCATTTTCCTTACAGATTATCCTTTCAACTGAAATTCCCAGCAAAGATACTGCTCAATGGATTTAGTCTCAGAGACAACTTTGCACACTGTTCTCTAGTTCACTTCACACAGGTAGAGACTCAGTGTCTGTATCAGACCATTATGGATGGTCCCTCAGCCTGGTGGCACGACATCAGGGACTTTATAATTTGCACGTGACTGCTACATCAGAAAATGCTCTGCAAACTCACTAGCCCTATCATAACACTATTTTCCCTTTGATTTACTCATTTCCTCTAACCCTTGTTTCATCCCGTGAAGTGATCTCTCAGGTAGAAGAGTCTTTAGAACCCCTTTTCTTCTCACTTTCATCCATAAACCAGTAATTCCACGCTGTCAAGATATCAGTCAGCAGTAACCTCCCCAACCCAGTGTACTCCAACTAAAAAGTGAGAAGCTGATTGTCAATAAGTAAAACAAATACAGTCTTTCAAAAGTGGTACTTTTCTTTTTTTTAAAGTAGATAGACTATGTAGAAGTTGACAGATGTAGTTGCCCCATAATCACTCTTTTTTTCTTTTTTTCTTTTTTTTTCAGAATCTGTGCTTTCATTTGGAAACCTCAGTACTGATAAAAGTCACCTGGACAAACAATGCTTGGGAAAATTAGCCTTGTGGAAACTTCGATAAGAGCAGAATATCATTGTAAATACTGAATGCCCGCAGTGACATTTTAGTCATCTCAGTAAAGCCTATGGATTCAAAGGTGACCTGGGACCATTTATTTTTTACTTTAATTGGTTTCAGTACACATGTGTTACCTGAGCCCTATACCTACTCAGTAAAAATACCATCCCAATTCTTTGGAAAGCTACAGCTCAGTGCCCCAGAAGAAGTCTTTTTCTATATCTCAAGAAGAGCCACGATAGAGGTCAACTCCTTGAGCTGCAGACCCTGAAGGAAAAGACTTTTTGATAGAGAAAAACTTTTTACCGAGGTCTGTGGTGACAGAACAAGGGGCAACAGTTTTAAACTGAAAGAGGACAGGTTTAGATTGGACATAAGGAAGAAATTTTTTACAATGAGGCTGGTGAGACACTGGAAGAGGTTTCCCAGAGAAGTTGTGGATGCCCCATCCCTGGAAGTGTTCAAGGTCAGGTTGGATGGGGCTTTAAGCAACCTCAAAGATGGTTGGAAGATGTGGAAGATGCCCCTGCTCATGTCAGGGAGATTGGACTAGATGATCTTTGAAGGTGCCTTCCAACCCAAATCAATCTATGATTCTATGATTCTAGGAAAAGAGTCCTTGGTCCTTGGTTAATCCATGTATCTGATTTGCCTCAGAGCTGTGTACCGCAGCAGCACAGTGATGAAACCCAGCAAAGTTTCTATGGAAACACTGTCTTGAATTCAGCAAAGTTCATCAAGCCTAACAAGATTCAGAGGGGCTGATGAATTGGTATTTTCCCTGAAACTTCTTAATAGAAGCACTGGAAATGTACATAGAGGCCCTTGCAGTATACGTAGGCCTCTTTTTGCAAACCAGAAAGATGTAGCGAATCACTCACAGAAATATTCACTTTTAACTCCATTCGCACCTGCCAAAGCTCCTGCTGCCTTTGCAGCTCATTGAAGATCTGGCCTGTTATCTGGGCTGGATGGTAATGTCGAGTACCTCTCTATTTAGCTCTTCCAGCAATATTCTGTTACACTGAAATTTGCTTGTCTATTCTGAAATATCACCACCACCTTGCTGTGATCACTGGAGATGAAAGTTTATCCTGCAGGTTTATTATGCCTTGAGAAAACAAATTACTTCCTGACACTTACCCGTCTCTCATTTTCAATATCCTTAAATGATTCTCTCACCGACTTCCTGATGTTCATCTTCTCAATGTCTACCTGAAGCTGACAGCCGTCAGAAATTCAAAGAGGCGCCACTTTTCCTAAAGATTGAGAGCTGGAAACTGATATGGTAGCTCATTGTGAGAGAGCATGAACGAGAGGAAATAATTTGCCTGAAGAAACTTTGCCAGCTGCAGTCAAACACGCACATCTGGAAAGGACCATCAAATGCAGCCTTTTCACTCACCAGTTCAGAGCAAAGCGTGACATCTGGATGATAAACACAGAGAGATGCTCAGGATGTGAAATACTGAGATAGAAACAGAGATTAAAAATAAACTTTCAGTAAAAGAACTAAATAATTTCAAGATTTTTTTTTTCAGGTGATAATTGCATTCCTCCTTGCATGAAGAGCTGAATCTATTCCAACAACTCCATGTGGCAGGTGGTAGGTTTTGGGGAGATGAAAACAAATGTGTTAGCAGGGAGATTTAGTAACTTGTTGAAGGTCATATGCAAAGCTTCAGATGTGAAACACCTAGCCCTAATGCATTACCCATAAGACCTGCCTCTCTCTCTCCTTGCAACTTCTTACACCTTCCTGAGTTAAATTGATTCAAATACACTGAGAAGGGTGTAATGCCGTATGAGAAGGAATGAAAAAAATTGTCATGGAAGAATGAATTAGTAAAGAAATTCTGGTAAATGGGGATGAGACTAAGTCATATGTGAGAAAGGCTTACTACAAACTGTCTGTTGTTGGTCAAAGCAGATGAAATGAAATGTTAATTCAAAATCATATGAAGCCTTCCGGACTTCTCCAATTAGTCAGGACTTGCTGGCAACACAGAAAGAGAATGATATTGCCAAGCCCATAAGGCAGCCCAAGTGAGAAATTCAAATGCTAATAATGAACTTGACCAATGCTACAAATCATAGAAAAATAGAAAATCAAGCTGGAAATAACCTTGACAAGTCATCTACCCTTCTAACCTGTTCCATGACCCATTCAGTATTTAAAATGATTCATCTAACATGATTGAATCACTGCAATAATTTGCTTTCCTGTCTAGCAAATTTATTTGCTCTGAACCTACAAGGTGCTGACACTGAGAGAAATGTCAAAAATAACTTCCTCTGGGTGATCGGGGGAGTGGAAACTGGTAAATATTCATTTTTGTATGGTTCATTTTCACAGTATTTGATCTAGTCCTGGTACTTGGCCTAGCAAAGAGGTTTTTTAAGAGTGCCCATTTTTTGGACTGTGATTATTTTCCCTGTTGTAGCACTTGCATCACTAACCCTGCGACTCTGACTGGATTGATCCCTCTTGTCCCCCAGATTTTTGGTGAAAGTGCTGAAATAGCACTGCCAGAAATGCAGTCCTCAATGAGTTCAAGGTCTCTGAACACAGTTAAGGATAGTTCAGCTTGGGGGAGTGAGCTACTCTGTTGCATTTGTTCAGACACTCCCAGGAACCTCAAAATCTCCCCTTCCTACCCCACAGCAGGTTTTCATGGTGTTCAGAAGCTCCTGGTCTTTCTCTGAAGCAGAAGAAAGGAATGACAGGAGCAGCAAAATGAACTGGGACCAGAGGAACCCTGATGTACCCCAAAGCGTTTGAGCTGCTAGACTGGAGATAATTTTCCTGACATAACTAATGAGATTAGCAGGGGATTTCTGCATCACAAGAAGAACAACTGAGTGACCCCTTGGCTAGTAAAGGCCTCACCTGGCAAGTCTACACAATATTTGGATATTGCCATTCAAAATCTAGCAGCAAAATATCTGTGCATGCATAATGCTGTGCCACAGGTAATAAACTCTTCTCCTCAAGCACACTACCAGATGGACATATAAGGTGGAAGTATGAGCCCTGTGCCCATCAGCTTCAGTTTTTTTCTGTGCCATAACCCCCACATTTCCAGTTCCCTGGTTAACACAGATGAAGACAGTTCAGACCTGTTGTCCCCATAATATACAGGTAGATGAGTCAGGAAAAACCTTCTCCAGTCTTCATTTGGCATAGGCAGTGTGTGCTGGGACAGGCCTGGCTGGGAATCTTGTGGTGACATTTAGTTGTTAGAAAATCTTAAATAATTTTGAAGTTTATTTCCCAGAAAATTCTTTTCAGTATTATTCCCCCAGTTTATTTTTAACAGTTCCTGTTGGCAGCACTCAAAGAAAAAATTCCTGCCGAAGTGCACACACAGATTTCACCTGCAGCTCCTCAAACCAGCAGGGACAGCTCAGTCTCCTGCTCTGCCGTAGTTGAGCCACAGGGACCTCTGCAAACCTCAGCAGGCACTGGGATAACCATGACCACGTACATGTCCCGTGCAGCCTCGTCCCACAGCAGGGGAAGAGATGCTCTGTCTCACCTGCTGGGAGGTGACCTGCTGTGGGCTCCTCCTCCATCTCCTCCACCCATCACCTCATCCAGGGAGACTTTTGTATACTAAGCTGGCAGCAACATTCGTATTAGTCTTCCTATCCTCACTTATCCTGTAGTCCACCTGAATGCATAACACAAACCAGGGAATATTAGTTATTCATAATTTGGACTCTTTGCAAGTGGTGGCTTTTAGATATAACACCTTTAAAAATCCTCTGCTATGTGCTTTGCCACTGAATTCTTTCTGATATCAGTAATGTGCATAGACAACTCTGCTTTGTAGCACTTTTACTTGACTTTCCAGGGCAATGTACCTACTTTTCAGGTATTTCTGAACAGTGGCTCTATTTCCAAGCATGGGTAACAGCAGGTTATAGATTTTTTTCTTTCCTTTGTTTCCTTTCTGCTAGGGATGAATGAACTTAACGTCGTCTCTCTCTTGCTTCTTCTTTACAATGGGGACAGCTGCTGCCCCATGGTAAACAAGTGTTCAGATGGCATGGAGAACAACTCTTCATGCAGGCAATGCTGTACAGTAATAAAAGATATACAGCAACATGCCAGACACTCTCAGCCTCCAACCACTTCTCCCTGTTAACCACTTCAGAACATATTAAACCATTAAAGAAGAACTTTAAGCTTCAGAGTAGATGGGAAGTTTTATCCCTTGTCATTCTCTTCAGCTTCCACAGCAGGCAAGCAAGAACGGAATAATGAAAAACAAAAAAAGCAAAGAAAAAAGCCCCAAGTTGTCAGGATTCGTTACGTGTAATTCTCAGGGGAAATAGGCAAATGAATGCTTTGTCTTTTTTAGGTAACTTGTAGCTGAGAATGAGTGATGAGAGGGGCATTATACTTTACCTGGCAATCCAGTACATATATTAAATATGGATGAAAGCAGCCAGCAAATAAACATCATTATAACGTATATATACTCATATATATGCGTTTGTACTTTAAATCCCACAGCTTGAGTTCCATATGCCTTGAATGGCTGGAGATTTTAAATAGTGTTTTGATAGAAATTCTTGTCTCAGCTATCAACGGATGCAGACAGCCAAATCCCCAAGCAAGCATGAATGGTAAGCTTCATTTCTGAAAATGAGGACATGAGGAAAACATGAAGGGGGAAGTTCTTGGATCCTTGAGTTAACTAACCGAGGCACCATGCAACCTCTATTATTGCTGCTCCTGGAAGAAAAGTAGTCGTGCCCTTTGTTTCTGAGTTTCACTCACTTCTACCTGCCTTCAAAGGAACTGTGTTTTGGGGGAATACTCATTCAGAGAGTTGGAAGGAGTTAGTTGTTATATCAAAGCAACCATGGGAAGTTGTATGACCTGCAGGTTAGCACATGGGATCCAGATAGCTTACAAGAAATCTCAATTTGTTTTAACAGTTGCCTTGAAAGATAAGGAGGAATTATCACTGATTTACAGTCAGGGTACTGAGAGGTATATTTATGTTGCACAGAGTTGCACCCTGAGCTAACAAATACAAAGAGTCAGTAAGTTCATCTGCTATGGCAAGTTCAGAGGTGGAAGCGTTGCTCTCAGATGCACATGAGCTGCCATTCAAGCATGGTGAAGTGCACCACTTTTGCATATGGACCCACAGTGGCTGTGTCCCTAAGCATAAAACCCCCTGTGGCAGAGAAAACAAAAATTGCTTTGGAATATAATAGCTATGTCTGGAAATTAAATTTGAATACGACTCCTGGACCTTAGTGAGGAACCCATCTTTTTCCAGGGAGCTGCTGAGGTAGTAACACAGAATCACCGAGTCATTGAGGTAAGGAGGCACCTCTGGAGATCACCTAGTCCAACCCACTGCTCAGAGCACGGGCAGCCAAAGCAGGTTGCTCAGGGCTGTGTCCAGTTGGGTTTTAATGTCTCCAACGATGGAGACTCCACGATGTCTCTGATCAACCTGTTCCAGTGTTCAACCTTCCTCACGGTAAAAATGCTTTTTTTGTGTGTGTTTAAAAGGAATTTCCTATTTTTCTCTTTGTGCCCATCGTGTAGTGTGCTGTCACTGTGAACCACTGAGAAGAGCCTGGTTCCACCTTCTTTACACCTCCACATCAAGTATTTATACACATGCATAAGAGCCCCTCTGAGCCTTCTTTTCTCCAGGCCAAACAGTCCCAGCTCTTTCAGCCTCTCATATCTCATATGCTCCAGTCCCTTCATCATCTTTATGAACTTTTGCTGGACATGCTTCAGTATGCCCATATCTCTTGTCCTGGTGAGTCCAGCACTGGACGTACTACTCCAGATGTGACTCACCAGTGCTGAGCAGAGCGGAAGGCTCACCTCCCTTGACCTGCTGACAATGCTTTACTTGACGCAGCCCAGGAGACCGGTGGCTTTCTTCGCTGCACAGGCCATTTTTGGTTCATGTCAGCTTATTTTCCACCAGGAACTCCTGCGGAGGTGCTTTCCAGTTGGTTGGTCCCCAGTGTGTACTGGTGCCTGGGATTCTTCCTCCCCGCATGCAGGAAACTGCATTTTCTTTACTGAACTTCTTGATATTCCTGTCAGTCCATTTCTCTAGCTTGTTGAGGTCCCTCTGAATGGCGGTGCAACCATGTGGTGTGTGAACCACTCCTACTAATTTTTGTTATCTGAAAATTCCTCAGAAAACTCCCAACAGCCAGGATCTTTCAAAGATGTTTGAGAGTGGCTTTGCAATAACATTTGCTAGCTCCCTCAGCACTTTTGGATGTGCCCTGCCAGATCCTATGGATTTGGGTACATTCACTTTGTTTCAATGTTCCCTGACCTGATTCTCTGTATTGGGTTTGCATGGCAAGGTTTTGGTAGTGGGGGGGGGGCTACAGGGGTGGCTTCTGTGAGAAGCTGCTATAAGCTTCCCCTGTATCCCATAAAGCCAATGCCAGCCGGCTCCAAGATGGAACCGCTGCTGGCCAGAGCTGAGCCAATCAATGGCAATGGTAGTGCCTCTGGGATAACAGATTTAAGAAGGGGGAAAAAAAGTGGTGCTGTGGAACACCAGCAGCAGTCAGAAGAGTGGAGTGAGATTCTGTGAGCGAAACAGCCCTGCAGACCCCCAGGTCAGTGCGGAAGGAGGAGAGGAGATGCTCCAGGTGCAGGAGCAGAGATTCCCCGGCAGCCCGTGGTGATGAAGACCATGGTGAGGCAGGCTGTCCCCCTGCAGCCCAGGGAGGTCCACGGGGGAGCAAATCTCCACCTGCAGCCTGGGGAGGACCCCACACCAGAGCAGGGGGATGCCCGAAGGAGGATGGGACCCCGTGGGAAGCCCACACTGGAGCAGTCTGTGGCTGAAGGACTGCAGCCCATGGAAGGGACCCACGCTGGAGCAGTTCATGAAGAACTGCAGCCTGTGGGAAGGACCCACATTGGAGAAGTTCGTGAAGGACTGTCTCCCGCGGGAGGGACCCCATGGTGGAGCAGGGGATGAGTGAGGAGTCCTCCCCCTGAGAAGGAAGGAGCAGCAGAGACAACGTGTGATGAACAGACCCCAACCCCCATTCCCTGTCCCTCTGCACAGCTCAGGGGGAGGAGGTAGAGAAAAATCAGGAGTGAAGTTTATCCTGGGAAGAAGGGAGGTGTGAGGAGAAGGTGTTTTAAGATTTAGTTTTTATTTCTCATTATCCTACTCTGTTTTGATTGTTAATACATTAAATTAATTTTTCCCAAGTCAAGTCCGTTTTGCCTGTGACAGTAATTGGTATATGATCTCTCCCTGTCCTTATCTCAACCCACAAAAGCCTTTCATTATAATTTCTCTCCCCTGTCCAGTTGAGAAGGTATGTGATAGAGCAGCTTTAGTGAGCATCTGGTGTCCAGTCAGGGTCAACCCACCACATCCTCCTCTGAGTGTCTTCCTTGCTCCAGACTTGTCCTCTTGTCTCAGGGACCAGGGATTCCTGAAGGCCAGTTTTACCAGTAAGGGTGAAGGAGGCATTGAGTACCTTGATGTTTTCCATATCCTTTGTCACCAGAGGCCCTGCCCAGTTCAGCAGCAGCATTTTCCCTGGTCTTCCTTTCGCTGCAGATGTACCTGCAGAAACCTTTCTTACTGCTCTTCACATCCCTCACCAGATTCAACTCCAACAATGTGATACAAAATGTAAAACACTCTTCAGCTTGAACTGCTCTTTTGAACCCTGTGTAGTGAACAAAGAGAGAGAAAACCAAGCAGAGCAAGAGAATAGCATTGCCTCGAGGTCCTGAGGAAGATCAGAGCCCCTTGCATACTGGCTATGCTCTAAACATAAGATGAGAATAAAAATATGCTTCAGTCTGTCATCTAAATGGACGAGGTGGGCAACTGCAGAAAGTCAAACAAGACACATTTGTTTCCCTAGGACCATCTGCTGAGTTTGGGAGCAGGAGGGTAGAGTGAAACATTGATGTCTAATCACAACTCTGCACCGAAGCCCTTTCTTGACCATTAAATGACATCATTTCTGCTTTTCATCTATGCAGATTCATCGCTCTTCTTGGTTTCCCAGGCCCAGCAGGGACCGCAGAACAGTGGGGAAAAAAAAGCAGATTTGAAATTACTGTACTGAGTTTGCAAGACAGCCACCTCTATGAGAAGTCTCAGACCCATCTTTAACTAGGGCACACACCAACTTCTTGCAGTGCAAGTGGCAGGAGACAGAAATGGTGGCCATTTTTTGCATAATCCAACATTTCACCAGTCAAGCTTCTGCTCACAAGGCCCTTAGGTTCACCCAAGACATACTGAGGGATGAACTGAACTTAAAAGATAAAAATGAGAAATCCAAAAAATTGTTCTTGACCCCTTTAGCCAGGCCACTACCTTTATAATTATTATTTTAAGATTATAATAACAGTTATTAAAGGGCTTTATAAAAATCATCCAAGTGTATAATTTCTGTTTGTACTTTAAATGCCCATGTAAAAAGCACTCCAGATGCTCAATTTACATTTAAAGTTCAGGAGTCGGGCTAGCAATGCCTGCTTCCATATAAATCTCAGCTATTTCTAACAGCATTAGGGAGGATGCTTTATTTTCCATCTAGCAATTAGTGTATTATCATCTTTCTTTGATTAACCTCCTCACTGAGTCTCTTCCCAAGGTTTCTGGGTGAAACTGGACTGACAGTCATGTCTTGCAGGCAGGTATGTAGTTTAGCCAGGAGTAGGGCATTTTGGAATGTTCTGTGTCTGGTATTACAGAAGTTGAATATGAACATCAGAGCAGCTTCTGTTAAAAACTGGTATAGCAATGAACACTCCAAGAATTTGTTTAAAAATGAAAAGTTTGTAATTTTTGCAGGGCCCATAAAAACAAAATAAACAGCTCTCCACTTTTATTATGCTGTTGATTATTTGACACTGTTTACCTGTAGAGCTTTTATGCTTTCTCAGAGTAAATATTCTCTCAAAAGAGAACGTAAATATTAGGGGTATGCAAAAACCTAATTCTATTTCCATTTCCTTCTCAGCACCAGCTTCAGAGCTGCCCTCCTTTCAGGCAGCTAACACTACATGGAATGAATCATTTCCAATTCAGCTTTATTGTCAGGAGCCCAGCCTATTTGAATGACTGGGAAATCACTGTAGCATTTAAGAAGTGATCCAGTCTTTACCTATAGGAATTTTCAGGGTTTGTTAATTTTTTCTCTGATTTTTCCTTTCCTCTTTTGTGACTAGGACATATTTACTCAAGGCACATTGCTACCCCAGATAAAACATCCTCTATGTCCACTGATGATCTAGTGGACAGGATTCAGTGTGATAAATGGCAGCTTAGGGAGCAGGGAAAGCTGGATGATACCAATACACTAAAGTTTTTCTTTTTTCCAGAATGAATGTGGATGGTACCTCATTAGCAGCAAGGTCGTGCTTGACAAAAAAACCTGAATTTAGGTACTCCTCACCCATCCTCACTTCAGTTCAAGTTATGACTGTCTCTTTGCAAGCTGTGGTAATAATACATCTCCTTCCAGAAGAAGGAAAGATCTTCCCTAAAAAAATGTCTGCAGATTACTGGTAAGGACGCATGAACCTTCCTCTTCCCTTGTTCTTTCAAAATCTTTTGTTGGAACATAATGTCACAAAAGAACTTATTCTTATGAAATGGTTCAGTGAACGGTTGGAAAACTTTCTTTGTTGCAGGACACAATTAAGTGAAACACTCCTTAGCATTTCTAATGGCCCCAAGATGGTACTTCTCCTTTGGTACAATCAAGTAAATGTACCTGCCCAGAATTAGATAGACTTGAGCTGAACTTGAACCTGAATTAATCTCCTTCTGGGTGGGAACCTGAAATAGCAGATGAGTTGCTGATCTGGAACTAAGCACATTCTCATATGGCATGAAAAGCTTTCAGACATTCATCTGACGTTCTCGTTTTCCCCAAGGTCACAGTCTCCTGCAGTGGAGCATTTTTGCTCTATATCTAGAACTATGAATGAAAGCTTCTCCTTGAACATGTGTCAAAGGCATCCATCCTTTTCTGACCACCACCAGAGAGGTGCCTGGTTTCCTACTGTTTTCCTACACCCAGGGAGTGTTGGCCAAGTGACACCACGTAGCTTGGAGAAGGGCACATAGACTGGTACAGGGGATAGCTATGCCTTTCCTTTGTGTGCTGCTGGATCTACAGGCTTTGACAGCAGTCACTGTCTTCACAGATTTCAGGGACTGCTCTGAGTGAACAACCTGGTGCTTCTGTACACGCCAACACCACTGCTTCCAGCTATCTTCCACTACAGCAGATCTGCCTTTAAGAAGTTATTCGGCACTGGGGAGTCAACTAACTGTTGTGCTGTATGGACAAACAAGGACATAGTGCCCAGCATGGCAACATCTTATCTAGTAGTAGTATAGCTATACTTGAAAAGTGTCATCCAGGTGGCACAACCTCCTTCCATGTAGCATGGCAACTATAGAAAGCTGAGATGTTTGATTAACCAGCTACATCTCATTAAAGCCTAGGAAAGCCACCATAGATAAAAGTAATGGATGAGGCTCAGATCATCTCACTAACATAACTAAGTATCCACATTACTAAGTATAACCCTAAAATTAGATTCTAAAGAAGATGAGTCCTGTAGATTCTCTGTTACATTCTGTACAGTAATATGAGAATATTGCATAAAAAAGATCATCCAGTAGATGCGACTAAGAAGTTAGCCACCTGAGCAGTGACATGTCCACAACATCCTTTGAAAATGCCTTAGATGAACCACCAGGAATAATAAAAAAGAGACCTGCTATGCAATTCCCTCCAGAGAATCACAATATACTAGTCCACAGATATTATGGTCCTGTTTCTACAGGTTAATCAACAGGACACCTCCATCAGCTTAACCTGTAACCGAGTATTTTCTGGAAATGAAAGTATGGTTTCAAATTCTTCAGGTAGAGAAAGTCAAGTACCAAGGTCTCCCACTTCCTCAGTGAATGCCCTAACCACCAATACACTGTGTTTGAAAGGGTGCAAATCCTCCATTTACTGTGGCTGGGAAGGAAAGTGTTGATGTCAGGGCAAATGATACACACCATGTCTAGTGACCTAAGCCCTCCTAGGAACTTGTAGGAACCCAGAAGGTTCCTTACAGGGGCGTAGGGGCATGTCTACTTCAGTCTAGCTTAATTAAAGCAAACTCTGATCACTTAAAACAGTTTTAGGCAAGATGGAGAAAACAAGCTTCTCAGCTCAGCAAAGGTGATGTTATACCTGGATATGGCAAGAGGCAGAAGTTGAGGGACTGAGTAAATTTTCCAGGAGAAGAAGCAAAACAAGACATTCATACCTTCACACTCCCAGATGACTCTTCAGGCTAGACAGGTTATTTTGGATCACGCTTTTAAATCTGTACATAAAAATCCCATGTAAGTTGCCATAAATGCTACTATAGATCTCTCCTCAGATCTCCACAAAGCCCTCATGCTGTAATGACACAGGAAACAATTGTTTCTTTCAGTAATTCTCCTGAGCCGTCAGTCAGACACAGCTTTCTCCTGCAAGACTCTCAGCTTTTCTCTGGGGCACAAGGAACTTTTGCTCATACTGATCAGAGGCTGATGTGCCTGCAGAACCAACCGTGGAGGTTAGAGTGCAGGAGAGAAGCCCAGTGGCTCCTTTCTTATTCACTAGGGTGAAAACTGAGAGGCATTAGTCTCTGGACAACTGCAGGCCTGTGAGCTAGGATGACTGTCTCCACAGTGAGCACACGTACAGTAAGCGGCAACTTCGTTTAAGGGAGAGAGGTGAGACCCTTGTGTTCTGTTTTCACGGAACGACACCACAACCCATGTGGCAAGCCTCCTGCAGCTCAATGTGCCATCTCCTAATAGGATGCAAAACACCTGCCTGGCGAGATCAGGATTATTTGAGATGAGCTCATGCATTGCATGGCTTTTTCTAATGAATCCCTCTTTAGCATACATTTATGCCAGTTGACAAAGTGAAAGAAGCAATTTCCTTAAATATTGAGCATTCATACATAAATTGCAGCCTAGTGGAATCTTCTCCTATCCAAATGGAATCCTTTATCTATTTCTGTTATATAAGAAAAGCAAATAATTTCTTATCGGTCGACTTTGAAATACAGGCAAGTGTTCACTTGGAGTGTTATGAAATGTCAGCTTTTCTACAGCATCTACTTTTCATGCTCTTAATTTCTCATTTCATTATCTTGCCTTATTCTCTTGCCATGTCAGTGTTTTGATTCGATGACTTCCATGTGACAAGAGCTCTTGCTGTGTGAGCGATACAAATGCAGCCTTAAAAATGGTACAACTTGCTATTAAGGCAACTCCCTTCCTCAGGAATTTCTTAAAGCTGCAATGAGACAAGGCAGACAAGAGAAAATTTGATATGCACAGCAGGCTAAGCCCTCCTGCAGCCCCTGCCATGTATTGCTCTGCAAAATCTGTCTTTGTTCCCGATCTGCAGAGGTTTGATCTGTTATTGCCCTGGCAAAGGAGAAGTGGCAGCTCACACTTTTATCTCTGAATGTTCCCACTTCAGTCAGTGGGATGTTTGCCAAGTTCTTAACCAAAAAATATTGCTTTAATGCCCAAAGACATGGCTATAATTTTTGCTTGGCTTTTCCTGGAGTAGGTGCCTACCCCAAACACAGAATGAAAAATACAGCTGGGGCAGAGTCTGTTTCTGCCAATGATGACCAAGTTGAGATCCCAGTCCTCAAAAGTAATCCAAAGAAGACACCAAGCTTGGTAGTGGCCATCGGGAGTCTCAAGCCCATGTCTGCTGCTGTCAGAGGTAGTGTGCAAAAAAGCAGCCACCAGTGGGTCTTGAAATACACAATAGAACATACAGCCTTCATACAGCATGGATGAGTCTGATATCTCTATGTTAGAAAGGAGAGAGGAATAAGTAAAAACAGTTGGCCTGATCCTATGCATGTCATGATAAACAGACCTGGAAGAAGAAAGTCATCTTCCATGAGGAACTCCACTTGGTACAATAACAGGAATCAAGGAATGACTTGCTAGACAAGTATTTGCTTTTTTCCTGCTATGTAGCAAAGATGTATCAGCATATCTAGTTGGAGTCTCTCTCTTTTCCAGCTTTATTCCTTCTCCACTTCACATCTTGGAAAGGAAAGGCTGCAAATCTTGACTCACTTGGGGAATCTCACTGCACACCAGTGAAGTGAGAAAGGACTGTTCACATGAATGAAGCGAGATCCTGGAAAGGGATCAGTCTGTAGTGCAAGAGAAGTTCCTGACCAAATGTATTCTGTGGGAGCAGGGCAGCCTACGACTCCTTTTGTGGGAATAGGAACACAAGCTTACATCTCTTCAGATGAAATTTTAATTAGCATAATGGGAAATTGCACCACTGGAATGAGCAGAATCGTTTGTGTATATTCCAGCTGCATTTATGTTGTGAGCTGACTCACAACTCAGAGCAATTCAACTTGAAGATCGCCTCTCTCATTTACCAGTCTAAAGGAGGAAAAGACCAAATTCTGTATGCAGATGAGAAGGCTGGAAGTTTTCCTCCTATTCTGGAGAGCCATTCTCATTGACAAAGGTTTGGAGCAATAAAAGGCTGAAGAGGGTACCAAGGCTCAGTGGTGGGTTTGAGAAAGATTGCATCTTTTTATCACTCCAGAACTTCTTTCCAAAATTGTTGCAGTGTTTGATTGGGCTCTGTGGTCTAAGTCAAAGGAGAAGGCTGCCAGAGAAGATGCCTAGACTCACCAGTGAAGCTTCTTAATTCATCCTTATGCTTTGCCACCTGTCAAATAAAGAATTTCCCATTTACAGATCTCCTTTGTATGACAAGTGAAGCAACTCTTGAATGTCCAGTAGTTCTGATGTTTGTGCCTGACCAATTGCTCTGGGATGACTTCTAGCATCAGCAGCAGTCCTGGACTTCAAAACTACAAAAGAGCAAAGGCTGTGATTAGCCTCATGTAAGAGCACCTTGCACACGCAGACAAGGAACAGCTGAGATGTAGTTTGCAAATGTCCAGTTGGATACCTCATACTACTGTGTACAAACTGTCTCCTTGACATATTCCCAAGCTATCCATTGACTATCCCTGAAATACTGCTCTGATAAAGATTTCACTAAGCATTCCTTGGCATGCATGGGGTACTACTGTGGTGGGTTGACCCTGGCTGGATGTCAGGTCCCACCAAAGCCACTCCATCGGTCCCCCTCCTCAGCTGGACAAGGGAGAGAAAATATAATGAAAGCCTCATGGGTTGAGATAAGGACAGGGAGAGATCACTCACCAATTACCGTCACAGGCACAACGGACTCAAGTTGGGGAAAAATAAGTTAATTTATTACAAATCAAACCAAAGTAGGTTAATGAGAAATAAAAACCAAATTTTAAAAACACATTTCCCCCATCCCTCCCTTCTTCCCAGCTTTAGCTTTACTCCTGATTTCTCTACCTCCTCCTCCTGAGTGGCACAGGAGGATGGGGAGTGGGGGTTGGGGTCAGTTCGACACATGGTGTCTCTGACGCTCTTTCCTCCACAGGAGCAGGACTCCTCACTCTTCCCCTGCTGCACTGTGGGAGACTGTCCTCCATGAAATTCTCCAACGTGGTTCCTTCCCATGGGATGCAGTTCTTCACGAACTGTTCCAGCATGGGTCCCTTCCATGGGCTGCAGTCCCTCAGGCACAGACTGCTCCAGCGTGGGTCCCCCACGGGGTCACAAGTCCTGCCAGAAAACCTGCTCCAGCGTGGGCTCCTCTCTCCACGGATCCACAAGTCCTGCCAGGACCCTGCTCCAGCGTGGGCTTCCCATGGGGTCACAGCCTCCTTCGGGCATCCCCCTGCTCCAGTGTGGGGTCCTCCCCGGGCTGCAGGTGGAGATCTGCTCCCCCGTGGACCTCCCTGGGCTGCAGGGGGACAGCCTGCCTCACCATGGTCTTCCCCACGGGCTGCAGGGGAATCTCTGCTCCGGCACCTGGAGCATCTCCTCCCCTCCTTCTGCACTGACCTGGGGGGCTGCAGGGTTGGTTCTCTTACATGTTCTCACTCCTCTCTCCTGGCTGCAGTTTCTGCACCCCAGCAACTTTTTCCCCTTCTTAAATCTGTTCTGCCAGAGGCACTACCACTGTCGCTGATGGGCTCAGCCTTGGCCAGCAGCGGGTCCGTCTTGGAGCCGGCTGGCATTGGCTCTGTCGGACACAGGGGAAGCTTCTAGCAGCTTCTCACAGAAGCCACCACTGCAACCCCCCCCACTACCAAAAGCTTGCCATGCAAACCCAATACAACTACGAACTAAAATTTCTTCAGTGATATATTTTTTAAAAATTGTAGTTACACATTTATGAGTTGAATTTTTTCTTTGTTCACAAACTTGTTCTTCAGGACTCTTTGGCATGGCACAATTGAGATGAAGTGTCATATCCACCTTGAAAGGAAATTTTCTTCTTTAACTGTGGAAAGAAGGAAATGGAAATGGAAGAGTGAGTTTAAGCCATATCTTCCGTGTAGTTCTCTGGAAGTTAACCACATGGATTGGAAATAGAAGTACCTTGTACTTTTATTATAATTAGTCTGTTTTCATTTTTCCAACACTGAAATTTATTTTAATTAAAACAACCTGCTCCTTAATTAAAAAAAAAAACAACAACCTGATTAGGTTAATCAACAGCTGTTCAATTCAAGTGACATTTTGGAAATTAACTTTGTAACTCTTCTGACTGAGTTCAAATACCAGCTTGGTATCTTTAGTTTTATAAATCTAAATATTTGGGAATGGATCGAGTAGATCTCTGAAGTCAGACTACTTGTGATTCTGGGTTAAATTCTTCAGGACTATTGGCTAAAGCAGTTATGTGCATGGCTCAGTTCATATATGCAGAAGGAAAATGGTCTCCTTCAAAATAAAAGGTGAGAGATTGTGAAACTTGTTGATGGGAAACAGGGATTAAAATCCATTGTCTGATCCAGGGAATTTATCCTGTATGTTGATCTTGCCTTGACTTTGTCCTGATTATAAGGATATATAGCCATTCCCACAGGGGTGAAAAATTGTTCATTTCTGGTCAATTTGAACGGAAATTGTTTATTTGTTTGTAGGTTAGTCAGTGAACTGTAATATTTCTTTTCTTGTGCAATCCTTGCTCTGCATAAAACAAAACTAGGGCAGAGATTGTTTTGATATCACAGAAAAAGCTGCATCATAATGAAGCGTTGACCAGAATCTGAAGTAATAGGGCAATAAGTGGATTAAGATGTTACAGGAAAGATGCTGGGGACAAAAATCAAGGGCTAATACATCACATAAGAACTTTGGCACTCAACACAGGCAATTAATTGAAGAACAACAGCAAAACAAGATTTGAAAGACACTTTCATATTTTTGCAGACATTTTGATCCTACTGGAAAATGGCTGAAAAAAATGGGAAAAGAAAAAATTTTAAAAAAGAGAGCTACAAATTCTGTCCTCCTTTCCCTAAAAAATGCTTGTCTGGAATATCTGGTGCCCTGTTAACATCTGGAAACTAATTTCTGAATAATCTCTGCTTATTTGCTTCCCTTATATCATTTCAACACTTTGTTTCTCATACGTAGTCCGACTGCTGCGAACTCATGTTTGCCTGAAGGCTTGCTGGTCACGGATTGGAAATCTCCAGTAATACAGGCTGTTTAATCAGGGATCTTCATACCCCTGAGAAATTCTTCTGGTCTACACATTTTTAAGGAGCTCAAGGGTCTTGGAGTTATTTTCAAAAGCAGACACATAGGCAGGGTGTCCTTTGTACACACCAGGAAGCTGCTTCTTTGTGAAATATTAAATCTGAACAAGGACTATTTTAAGAAGGGGAGAATTAAAAGCAAATCTGTTAAACGGGTTATACTGCAGTGCTTACATGAATCAATGTACTCAGTACAGAATTTCAAAATACCAATATTAGTTATGTCTTTTGTTGGTAAGGCCTAGAGGTTAGATAATGAGTGTGGTGTTCAGCAGTGTCAGACTTTGGTGCTTGTTAATGTGTTGTTGCTTGATTTTGGCTTTTTTTTCCAGATGAAATTTTTTTTTTTTTTCCAACTTTAAAATAGGGAGGTGTTCTGCAATCTGTTGTGAGCTATGTGGAGGATGCATTTGCTTGTGGGGCTTCTGTTTCCTTCTCTTCTTGTAATCTCTCCTGCTAGATCTCCAGGGTTCTTTCTGGAGATGAAGTTGGGATAATAATAATGACAACAAAGCCACCATATAAAATTAATGTGAAACCCACAAAAAGAAATTGTGGACTGGAGTGTTAGTTATTTTCATTATAATGTGTTATTAAGTCACAGAATGGCTGTTTTCAAATGAAGGTATGCAACACTGAATATCAAGGGAATATTGCGATAAGAATATATACAAGACGAAACCAAACTAA